>NW_009954442.1:3043261-3069511 GCF_000747805.2 Chaetura pelagica | reverse complement strand
CTGTCAAGATTAAGATCACTGTTTCACAGGAAAAAAAGTTTTAAAATATAGTTTTTCTTAAAAGCTGCAAAATCATTAGTTGAAGAAGTAATAAACAGAGTTCATTTCTTAAGAATGAAAACTGATATGTTGAGGTTTTTTACGTTGAAGTAACTTAATTCTTATATGCGTCTTAATTAGATCATTAGAAGTGCATGGAAGAAACAAAAGTCATAATGAAATATGAAATGTTTAAGGTAAAGGTGATATTTTTTTTTTAATGTTGCATTGATACTTGACAAAGAACTAGTCTCAGAGTCAAACTTTTTTTAAAAAGGCAAATATGAGCGCAAGAAAATGTACGCATTTATGCTGGTCTTCATGTTACCTCGTGCAACTATTTCAGTCTTATTCTAGCACTGGAATCCAGTGTATCTCCCATAACTCATTGTAAATCAAGAGATGTTTGACCATCTGGGAAGCAACCATTCACAGCTGTGTTGCTGTTTTCTGAACTGCAAATCCCACGAGCCATAGCAATGACATCACAAACCCAACGTTTCTGCGTTTCCCTTTATTCACAGAAAGGAAAACATTTTCTGTGGAGCAGATGAAAGAGGGGGCACCATCCTTTGACAAGCACTAATAGCTGGCTAATTTCATCAAGCTGTAAAGAAAGGAACTAGAGCTTCCAGTCATTAAAGCAGCATTGTATTTTGCCCCTTCGACTTTCTCAGATATGTATGGATGCATTTGCAACAAAGGACTGAAACATGAGTCAGCAGGTATTATACCTCAAGCAATACACTATTGGTACACATATTGTGGGTGATAGTAGATGAGAAGCTCAACATGAGCTGTCAGTCTGCTCTCACAGACCAGAAAGTCAATCACATCCTGGGATGCATCAAAAGAAGTGTGGCCAGAAGGGCTAGGGAGGTGATTCTGCCCCCCTGCTCTGGTGAGGCCACACCTGGAGTATTCTGTACAGCTCTGGAGCCCTCAGCATAAGAAAGACATGGACCTGTTGGAAAGGGTCCAGAGGAGGGTCACAAAGATGATCAGTGGGCTGGAGGACCTCTGCTATGAAGATAGGCTGAGAAAATTGGGGTTGTTCAGCCTGGAGAAGAGAAGGCTTTGGGGAGACCTTGATATGGCCTTTCAATACCTAAAGGGAGCCTATATGAAAGATGAGGAAAAGCTTTTTGCCAGAGAGTGTAGTAACAGGACAAGGGGTAATGGTTTCAAACTGAAAGCGGGGACATTTAGGTTAGATATGAGGAAGAAATTTGTCACCACAATGGTAGCCAGGCCCTGGAATAGGTTGCTCAGGGAGGTTGTGGCTGCCCCCTCCCTGGAGTTGTTCAAGGCCAGGCTGGATGAGGCTTTGTGCAACCTCATCTAGTGTGAGGTGCCCCTGCTCATAGCAGGGATGTTGGAACCTGATGATCTTTAAGGTGCCTTCCAACCTTAAACATTCAATGATTCTATATTCTAACAGATAATACATTAAAGCATATTGCAAGCTTGCAGTTTTCTTGGGTGGACTGATGGCAGTAATTTTTTGCTATTTCTAGGTCCTGGATAGTTCCCATTTATGTAAATTAGAACAGCACCCTAGGAGACTCTTTGACAGACTGACTTAGCAAGGGGCTCCATGGTGCGGCCTGCCAAAATCATCACAGTCCCTGTAGGGAATGAAGCAGAAGGAAGCCGAGGATTTCCATGTGTTTTCATTTGTCTGCTCAGAGCTTTTCAAGTCATGTGCTAGAATTAACAACCCTTGGCCAACCCAGGCCTCTGCAAAACACAGCACTTGATTCCCACTGCCTCTTACCAGATTTTCTGCAATACCACACTTAGGAGCTTCCCTTTAGGATGACTTAAGAAACTGTTTTGTGACTGCAGGGGAACAAAAAGACTCAAAATGTGTAAGGGAAAATGTAGAATGCAAAGACAACCTTGTTCTCCTTCCCTCCTTTAACTTTTTGAGGGGAAGTACAGAAATGTCTGTGAATTAACTTTTTTTTAACTTCAATAAATCTTTACCACTTGGCAGGAGAAGCATTTCACTGAGAATTGGTAATAAATTAGGAAGTCTATGTATAAATCACAAAAGTCCAAATATTTTTCTGTAATAAAAATAGGAAATATGCTAACTTACTTAAGTACAGTGAGGGTTGTCCTGGCACTTTATATAATGATTAAATACTTACATTTTACATAAAAGTAGCACTGCTTCAACCCTTTCTATTTTTAAATGGGTGATTATCTTCTACCTATGCTCTAGCAAGGCTGACTGTTCAAGGTTTCTACCTATGGGGATAATACATTAGTTACTTGTTTCAGGTCCAGTGAGGAGAACTGTGATCAACCTAAGGAAGACTTGTCATGACTGGAATAAACCAGTATTTCCAGAACTGAGCCATACTCTCTAATCCCCATGGCACCAGCCTTCCTGTGCCTCGGTGCAAGCAGTGGAGGTGCAGCTGATGAGCACTGGCAGATGAAGTCTGCTTTCATCGGTCTAGCCAGAGCCTATGTGTCAGTGAAGAGAAATTATACTAAAATGGAGGCTCAAAATCAGAGGACATGCATAATTTAAAAGTTGAAACGCCTTATCATCATGTCATTTTAACCTTGATCCATTAGCAAAAATAAAACTCAAGAGCAACTGTGTTTGAAAGAATCTGTATTAAATTCATGTTGCAAATTCCCAGTTAGTTTATAATAAGCTGTCCTGGGTTTTACTGACATTAACTTTTTGTCACTATGCTTTCTGTACTGATATATTGTGATAATTCTTTGTATTTTTGAGTCAGAGAACCACACTTTCAAATTGATGCTAATGTAAATATATTCAAGAAGTTAATTAATATCTTACTTTCATTTTGGCTCTTCATTTTATATTCCAAGTCACTGAGAGCATTTAAAAAAATTACTTACTGCCCTACAGACACAATAGAGGTGCAGAAAACAATTTGATAACTTCTTGGAACAGTATGAAAATCTTTTCTACTTTCACATGTGTCTCTCAGAAGGAAAATATGTACAGCTCATTAGCAAAGAGACAGAGCTAGTGCTTACTGCAGTCATGAACAGGGAGCTCACTGTAGTTCTATTAACCTCACGATGTCAAATCTCAGTTCAGTAGTGGCTATTACATGTCTGTATAAATATTTTCCAGGTGGAAGTTCTAGTGGATTGTGTTTGTAGGCTATGCTAAAAGACTCAGAGTTATGTCATAAATGAGGGGGAAATCGTGCTATATCTCACAACGTGAAGGTTCTCCAACAGCTCTGTTCCTCTGATGGAAACAAGTGTAGCTTAGTTTTCAGAAACAAGCTGGGTATACACAGAACCTTTTTCTCAGAGATGGCATAGGCCTTAGTGACGATAGCTACCATACTGTGCTTTGTTCTGGGAGATCCTTCTACAGTACCTAAGTAATTCAACAATTACTGAAATTTTCAGGTAGTTGTGAAGAGCAATGAGGACTCTCCTCAGCCTTCTCTTCAAACTACCTTGAGTTGCCGGTGGCAGACTCTCTTTTTCTCTCTGAATCCCAGCAAAAGCTCCCTGTTCAGCCAGACCAGTCATCTTCCCTGACAGTTCATCTTACAACACACAGGTACAGCTGCTCCTGCACTTTTAAGAACTGACTCCCAGGAGACTCTCTTAACCAGTGTTCTAAACAGGCCGAGTCTGCCCTCCAGAAGCCCATAGTAGAGGTTTTGGTGACCCCTCTCCTTATTTCACTAAGTATCGAGAATTTAACCCTTTCATGATCTCTAAGCCCAACACTGCTTCCAACCTCCACATCTCCCACCACTCCTTCCCTGTTAGTAAACAGCAGTTCAGTGGTTTGGAGAGAATTACATTTTTTAGCAGCCTTTCTATCTTAAAAAAAACCATAAAACAGTCTTCTTGCATTACACAAGAAACAACATTACCTGTAAGTTATTATGCCTGGTTGATTTATGAAAAATCTGGTGGCTAATAACAGTTATTGAATAGAAATTTATTCAAATTAACTACTGAAGTTAGATTATTTGCCTCTGAAGGAAAAAAAATGAATGTATTTGCTTGACAAATATTTTGGTAAAAAAAACAGAAAAGCATGAACAAGGTCGTGCTCTGCTTCTTGATTAGAGAGAAACTTTGAAAACTGTTTAAGAGTATTAGGAACTAACCAGTAGCCAGGTATAAGTTGTGGAGCACAGGCATGGTGTAACAATGATGCACTGGCAACAGGTTTACCCCATTATTTTCAGTCAAGAAATGCAGTTTCAGATATTTATGGTGCCATCATGTGGACACTTCTGAGCACTGAAGAGGCTGAATTATAATAGCTTGATTTGAAGAAGAAAAGGAAAGTTGGCCCCCAACCTAGTACTGGTAAGCCTGAGCTATGAACAGGTCCTTAGCTTTTAGAAATTGTAACACATTTCTAAGTTGCCAAACTTCTGATCTGCTTGTGCTTTTTGGATAGCTTCTCATAGCAGTCACACAACCCACCAGCACTTAGCTATTATGCTTTAAAAAAATTCCTATGAGTTTTTTCTCAAATGGGAAAAAATGTAATTCTCTCTTAACCAAACATAGCTGGAGAGAAATAATGAATGAAAGGTAGTTTTAACTCCCTGACATAGTTAAAGAAATGCGAGTGTAAATGTAAATACAAATATTCAACTATTGTCTTCAAAGCCTCAGTGACTTCTCTGGTGAAAGCAATATTGAGTTAAGGTTATTCAGCAACATGCAGGCTGGAAGGTTTTCCGCAAGTATATTGAAAAGCCTTGGTCAAATTTGCAGGAATCCAGGTTCATTTGGGTGGAGGGAGATAGTCATAATCTTTTGTACCTGATCTTAAAATGAATAAAAACATTTGTCTAATACTGATTTTAATGTATTTAAATATTTTCAATTATTTGAAGTAAAATCCCAACTAATCTACCAAGGGAGCAACTGAAGTAGGTCACTTGCTTTTTCTTCCACATATTAAAGATGGGATATTATAATGGTTTTTGAACCACCTTTTAATTTCACATACGTTGGCCTGCACAGATTGCTGTGATTCATCATGAGAGCCTATTTGTGCTCTTTTATTTAGCTGCTTAGGACAAGTTGTTCTTTAACAGTTCTTTGATGAGCATCTGATTGGATAACTCTATGCATACAGAACAGAACATCCTTTCCTAGACCTTTTTTTTTTTTTTTTCTCCCTCTGGAAGACAGGACAACTTGAGCCCCCATAATCTATAGTAGATGTTTTCTCAGTTTTTGGGTAAGAACATTTCTGAAGACTCAATTCATCCATTCTGAAGACTCAGCCTTCTGCTATTTACAATGAAGAAACCTCTTGGTTGCTGCAAATAATGTCTCAACAGCTGGTTATCAGCATTTTGTATCAGTGTATGAGATAATTTGTTTTCAAAGATAATGAGTTGTCTTTCCACTTGCAGACCGAGAGCAAGTTTGTTTGTTTTTTTATTTTGTTTTCCCAAATGTACCCAAAATAAGTGTATACAAGGAATATAAATATGTGGGGTTTGGTATTTTTTTTTTCTTCCCTATAGTACACTTATGTGACTCTTAAAAAGTAGCCCCATACACAAGTTGATCTGGGTAGTTAATAGGCATGTATCTTATGATTATATATTATTGTGGAAAATAAATCCCTGTTTTTTTATCACTAAAACTCTTGATTTTAAAAGAATGGTAATTTGTTTAGCTTCTGGATATGGTATGGAAAATTCAATTGTTTAGATTTAGCCCGTGTGCAAAATTTTGGTAACTTGAAACAGATTAGCAGGAGACGAAGATTCATGTAAGAGGATGACAGGTGAGAATTTTCTCTCTCTGAATTGTTAATAGAATTTTGACAGAGTGATATATAAACCTTGAGTGGACTATACAGGTATTCCTGTATGTGCATATCTCTTACTGCAAATATATGTTTTGCATCAGCAATCTCTTTTTCTCCTGGGTGTTAATTTTTAAAGTCATAGCCAGAA
This sequence comes from Chaetura pelagica, assembly GCF_000747805.2. NCBI lineage: Eukaryota > Metazoa > Chordata > Aves > Apodiformes > Apodidae > Chaetura > Chaetura pelagica. The sequence continues at coordinate 3,063,515 of NW_009954442.1, read as the reverse complement.
GGCTGAGAGAAGATGTAGCATGGCATGTCATATTAGTGAATTGTTGGTACCTCGTGAATGGAGCCTGGGGAAGGGAGGAATTGTATACAGGGAAAAATAAATACAGTAGATAAATTGTAAAGTAGGTAAGAAAGTATAAATGATCAGGAAAAGAAAGAAAAATACATGAGCCAAATAAGCCAAACAAGTTTATTTATTTGGGAAATATCCTTTACAAGTAGGTAATAATTCATAACTAGGCTACATCTTAAAATCCTAAACCTGCTCATTTTTTTCCCCCAGTATATATTATTCTTAAATAAGAAGAGAAATTATCATAGAGTCCAGTGGGCCTCTTAGAAGTTACATGAGTAATTTATTGTAACATTACCTCTTAGTCTTGTGTAACAAGAAGTACTGGGAAACTGGGGAATTGTAGTACATCAATGTATTGTGATACAGGTATTTACTGAGCTGTGTGAATTTACGGTTTGCAGGGTTAGCATTACAGTAAAAATACAGGATTTGTAATGGAAGACTTTGTAGTCAGCTGAAGTGGAGAATGCAATGTAAACATTTTGATTTCTGGCAGTCTGAGAATTATGGAGGGAAGGCAGTTTCCTTTTGACCTTAATTTTTTTGCTGATAAAGTTAACTTTGGGTGGAAAAGTGCATTGCTTTTCAAATGAGACTTGTGTACAAATGCATTGATGAGACACCTCCAAAACTTTATGAAAATATCTAGTCAAAATTCCATTAAAGTAAATGTCTATTTCAAGCTAAAGAAGAAAGATTTTGTAGCACTTTTTAGGTTACCTTGAAGCTGATAGGGTTCTTGAAGAAAGAGAGGAGGAAGGAGGGAAGACTAATTACAGCTGATTTCCTAGAAGGCTGTTGATGCTAAGTTATGATTACAATAAAAGGTAAGCTAGTAGACATATATATGTAAAAAAAAAAAAAAAAAAGAGGATAAATTTTACACAATCAAGAATATCTATTTCAAACTTTCTCCTTTTTTGAGGGGGGAGGGAGTGGGAAAGACAAAACAAAATAAAACAAAACCAACTTGTTGATTACATAAGCTAAACAAATATATTATTTAAAAAAAGGTTTATAGCTCAAATGAGAATTGCAACAAAAACTGCCAGGAGCTGACAGGAAGGTGCATCACAGCCAAAACTGGTGAAAGAAAATACAGAATTGCAACTGAAGGATATGGGTCTATCTGGGACTCGGACCACAAGAGGTCAGAGATTATAGAAATACATACTGTGATAAACAGAATTTTTTTAACAGTAAAATCTACTTGTGAAAGAAGATGCTGTGGAACATGAGCATCTTATGTCAAATGATTGCACTAAGAGCCAATACCTGATGTGAGTCTTTCTCCTTCTATTAAGAAAATCAAAGGACAAGCTTAAATGTTGTCAAGTGAGAGTTTTATTGCATTATTGCTATTGGAACTACTCTTGTTTACTTATATGGCACAGTGTGAGTGCATGAGTATGTTTTCTGACATAGCACAGATTAAGTACAGTTTGACTTGCAGACATAGATATTCTCTATAGGTAAGAAGAGAGCAACAATAAGACTTTTATCCAACATCATTTTTCAGTGGGAAACCAGTTCCAGATAAAATTTACCAATGCTGCTAAGTGCTGAAGCCTGTAGAATGACTTTGTGCATTACTGGAAATTAAGACTGAGACAATACAATTTATTAAAAAAAATAAAATAAAATAACGTGGCACAACATTTCTTTCACTACCAATTTGTTTAGTTGAGCTTTTTTTCTTTTTTTTTCCTTTTTTCTTTCTTTTTTTCCCACAGAAATATAATTTTGCAGGCATTCCATGCTTATTGGAATCATATTTCTCATTTGTATACCATACATAAATAAAAATAATCCTCATTTTTTACAGAGAGGGATTTAAATGTCCTTATAAATATCTACTTGTTTTCTTATCATTAAACAGCATTTCATTATGTCTTTTGAGGTTTCAGTTCTTTTTTTGTCTCAAGAGGCAAGTTTGGTGTCTTGAGACACCAAGTTTCAAATATCTTCCCGTATTTGTCATAATACAAAAACAGTGTCAAAAGCAATGAGAATTTTAAGTAATTTTGTAACTGTGCATGGAAGAAAGAAGTATTGTAAGTCATACTTATATCACTACAGTGTCTGATGTGGCTCAGAATCTGGCAGTCATCAGCACTGTACACATCCTTATAAAGGCTCTGTCCCAGCCCCAAATACCTTGTAAATCACATGGAACAAAATGAAGCAAAGCTAGTAGATAAGGTTTTTCAATATCAAGAACTGATGAAGGGTAGACTTTGATGAAGTTTTTTATGTTAGGTTGTAGTAGTTGGGCTCAACTGAATGTCACTTGTGACATCTTTCTGAAGGTAATAATACCAAAAGTACCTTTGTTTTCATTTTATTTATCTTCAAGCATAAAATAGGAAGATTTTTGTATCTGCCCTAACCTTGAGGTACTTGATGTTACAAAATTTGATTTCATATTACCTCACAGCAAGGAACAATGGTGAATTTTCCGTATGGGAATGTAGTTTTAGTAACCAGATAATTCATTCTATAAATATATTCTCCAATAATCTTGAAGGGATTTATTTCACCTTTGAGTCTTTCTTTATGTGCCTGTAACATTATATAATCGAGATCAACAAACTAGTGTACCTAGCATGCAGTAGCTCCTCTGTCTTGTGTTTACCTCCTGTAGTGAATCTTATTGTCAAGCTGTCTGTTACTTCTTTCCTGTGGCATAAAGAAACCTTTTCTGACTCAGCAGGATCAAGACATTCTCTGTTTTTTTTTCAGGCTCAGGACTGAACGATGCCTGTTCTAGATCTTAGAATAATATGAATGGGTGGGAGGAAAAAAAAAAAAAAAGGAAAAAAAAAAAAAGAACATTTGAAAGAGAAAAGGTAGAGTATTTTGGTAATAGGATGCTTTCTAACAGATGCAGGTAGGTTGGTATTGTTGAAATAAGTATGAGAAAAAGATATATTAATTATAATAATGCAGACAAGTAGCTCACAGGTACATGATAAATATTATTTATCCAGAAGGCATTTGCAGCCCATCTGTGAGTTTCATGTATGACAATTCTAGCAATACTGCTAAATCATCACTGCCTGATTTTCAGTCTTAGCATTGAAAGGTGTCATTAGAGTGAAAAGGGGAAAACAACTGAAAAGATGGTAAGACATTGTTCTTATTTGTGCATACACAAAAGATGGACTGTCCTGGATAAAATGATTTGTGGTTTTCCCAGATGCGTGTAGAAAATTTAATGTAAATTAAATTTGTATCCATTATGAAAATGTTTTTTCTTCTTTAATTTTTATGGCTTTGAAAATGCATGATTGTGTTTGCCTAAAAATAAATGTTTACTTAAGATCTTTCATAGACAGGAATTTTTCTGTTTAAAAATATCAGTGAGCTAGTATCAAGTGGTGTTACACAGGGTGGCCTTTAATTTACATTGCATTTTCAAGGAGTCACTTAAGCAAAGCATTGCCATCTGGAAGTAGTTTTTAATGCAATGTAATATTCACTCTTACAGTCATTCTTTTTATTCCAGATTGTACCTCATAATATTATACCAATATTACAATTAAAAAATCTAGTTGAAACAATTAGAACCAGAAATCCTACATACACAATGTACTTGCATTGGCAGAGGTTGTAGCATACTTTCTTAAAGGAGGGTATGAACTTTTTTTAACCCTTCTCAAAGTTGTATTTTAGCAAAAAGTCTAACAGCTATCTCAGTTCTTTGTAAAAAGTCCATTTAAATAATCTGTCCTTCCTATTCTCTTCTAGGATGTGTAAAATCTCTTATCTTTATTTCAGTCTTCTGCTATACTCTGCTGAAAACATTAAGCTTGTGTTTATCTTCCTTTTCTGGAAGTGATTTACATCTGGAGGCTGACAAGTTAAGCAGTTCAGCTAAGGTGAAGGTCAGATCAGCAGGTAGAGCTAAAAGGAACTATAAAGCTTGGCTATGTGCCCCCAGCCTAAGTGAGAATTTCTGATTTTAAATACATATCAGAAAAAGCATCAGAGCCATTTGATTATGTCACTTCTGTAAGTGTTATTCATAATTACAAGAGTCATCCATGGATAAATCTTACCTGGTAAGGATTCAGTCACCTATTTTAATAGCTTGAGTCAATTCTTTCTCTGTTTTCAACTTTACCAAAAGACATGATCAATAATCAATAGTTCTGCTTAAAGTGGAACTTTATTATTACTGAAAGTAATAAACGAGGAGCAATTGCTCTGGGCTTGAGTGATATGGTTGCAGCCTCTGTGCATGTGCAAAGAATAAATGCAAAGCACTACATGTCAGCATGTTTTAGCAGTTATCCTGTCCAGCATAGTGAAAATGAATAAAAATTCAAGCAATCAGTGCTGAGAATAAATCCACAAAACAACAGAGAGGCCTTCACAACACTTGTAATCTTAGGCTTTTTTCCAGAAGAATATCTCACTGAAGATTTGCATGTTGTATCGATATGAGTATAAAATAGGTTAGAAAGATGGTTTATGCATTATTTAAATTATTGTCTTAGAGAAAATATCTATTCTTGGTCGCAAAGAAATATCTGCTTACCTGAAATATCTTTTCCCAGTGGTCCAATTAAATGTATAGCATGGCATTATAGATTCACTTTTTTTTCCCCATCAAAAAACAAGTTTTTATGCTCTGAATTATACAGTGACCTTGTTTGTATCACAAGCTCCAAACTTACATGACAATTCTGTCACATATTTAATATAAAATATTTTAAAGAAGAAACTTACGCTATAAAATGTCAGAGACTTTTAGAGAATATGCATTTTACTTTTGCTGTCTTTAAAAAAGTGACAGTGTTACTTTTCTTGAACTCATATTTTGAGGGAAAATATTTCAATAAAGAAGCTATAATATGCAAATGTAAAATTAATTTGTTTTGCAGATATCTATTTTTGGAAAGCTGAGCAGCCTCTGCAATTGCTTCTCTCTAAATAAAATTTCAAAAAGGTTCCCATCTCTATGGAATGTTACATGATTTCCAGCAGAGCCATTTGTTTTTTGGCAGCATGAATGCCTGAGCGAAGCAAAATAATTAAACCCCCCAAAAAAACCACAACTTTTTTTTTTTTTTTTGGTGATAACTAAGTATTTTAGTAATCATATAAGGTCAATTCATGTCAGTCTGCCAGAATGGAGTTTTTTTCTTTATTCAAAATCAGTGTCATTTCAATAGGCTGGGAGAAAGACTAAGATACAGAAAAGTTTTAGAAAGACTCATCAGCAGACTAACTGGCATCACTCTGGGGAAATACTGTAGGAAATAGACTTTGGAGTCCTTTTGGGGTACTGGACCAGTACACTGTTACTTTCTCTTGATGTCAGATCACTTAAAACTAGAGTTTGTAACTTCCTTGGGATAATTCAAATCTTAAGCTGATTGAGAACAGGACGTAAAATTTAAAATTCTGTGGAAGCAACAGCATGAGAGGATTTCCAACTCATTTAAACTCCAAGAACTTTATCTCAGAGAAAGAAATTATACAACTACCTCCACAGCTCACAAATAAACTGTTAATTAAATAAATAAACAAAATGAAGTTTTCCTTTAGAAGGAAGGAAAAACAGAAGAATTGAAGCCATGTATGAGATCACTGCGAAAAGTCCAAACCTTGATTTATGACTCCATGAAAAACACAAAGCTGGATCTGACAACAGTCTGGAGCTTACGATCTAGCTTTTGCAGTCTCGTTTATGGGTTTGCTTCAGAGTGATGCCAAATAATGATTGTTATTACTGGAGTTCTTATACAAAACCTAAGTTTTACAACCTGTAATGGTTATTTCCAATCACTGAGCAGGCTTAACCTTCTTTCTCTGTAAAATGCAGCATACCTGTAGTCTTGCAAATATTTTGTGCATTCTACTGGTAATTTTCACCTGGCACTTTAGAATGTCTACATTGGAAAAACATTATTGTGTGACAAAGTATATAAAAGTCACAGTTTTTTGTTGGCCATAACATTTGCATACAAGGCACTATATATTGGGAAAAAAAATTGCCCTCTATACCAAAAATCCATTTGTTAAACAGTAAGATGCCACTATGAAGACATACACACTGCCCAGAGAGAAAGTTTTTGAGTTTTCAATAAATAATAGAGATGTGGTGAGTTTTTAGAAGAAGATAAGGAGATTTAAATGGCAGTTAGCACAGAATAACTCCCCTTAGAATTTAAGCTTAAGGAACCACTGGTAACTCTACTAGAAAAGATTCTATCAATTTTGCAGGAATATATTACTTTGGAATTAATTTTAAATCCTTTTGGCAAACACCCTGGGACTTCAACATAAAGGACAATACAGTTTTAATACCACACTTGTGTTATTTGAATTATGTTGGTATCCATGGATGGAAATTATAATCACATTAAAATGTGTTTCACAGAATTTTGTAAAACTAATAAGGTCTTTCTGCAGGAAAGAGCTCTTCTGCTATATGACAAAATAATTTTTCAAAATACCCTGAGTTATCTGTAGTTATTTTATCAACACAGTGGATTTGCTTAAGTTATTCACTATGATATATTCAATAATAGAATGTCTGATTAATTTTAATATCAGTGTAAAAACTTTCCTTTTATCCAGTATTCCTTGCTTCTTTACTTGAAGACAATACAAAAGACACTATCACTCAGAAAAAGAAAACCACTATAACTAGTTAAATTATTTTAATATTATTGTGAAATACTGAATTTCTTTGGTTTTTGAAGTATGTCTGAACTGGTTTTGAAGATATTTGAGTACATGGTTCAAGGGAACTACGTGACCTGATGGCTGAGGTGAATTGTAATTGTTCTGATGTTATGGCTACCTCCAGAGCCCACTGGGCTATAGCAGCCTTTCTGTTCACACATGTAGCTTCCTAAGAACATCACTCATCCGAGAGAGAAAGAGGTGTATGAGGAAGACAATATCAAATGCAGTAATACTTTTAAATGAAGGTTGCCTATCATGATACTTTTTTTCCCTAGCTTAAGATGTTGCATGAAATTTCTGGGTTTTCTAGCACAAAAAAAAAGTTTGCAAATATCCAAAGACTTCTCAGTGCTGATGTGAATTTCTTATTTTCCTAATCAACCTGGAGCAAGTAAATAGTAAAACTACAATCAGAGCCATGGAGGTAACCAGGCACTAGTGCAAATTTAGCACAGATGTATTCACATGAACTAGGCACAGCTGAAAGATTCAGTACACGATCTTCTTTGACTTTTATAAATAAGAGATAAACAAGGCCAGTAACGTTTAAACACTTACCTAAAAAAGCATTTTGAATTTGAAAGTGTCTAAATGAGAGAAAAATAATTACATTTATTATATTAAGGTGATGCCAGGTCATTAAGGCTGGTAGGCAAAACGTTTAATAGGGAATTATTTTAAAATGTTAATTTGTAAATTGACTGGTGCATACTTATCTTTTGAAGAGTGGCTATATCATTTGAAGTCTAGTTTTAATGATCAAAGGATGAAATGGAAGAATTTTAATCCTGCTTTAAGAGCACATCTCAATACAGTATTAACTGTGGTGTTGCTACTGATTCCTCTGCAATATATCTGAGAAAAGCTGCTGAAGAAGTTGGATGAATAACACATTTCAAACTCAGTGAACTGTTGGCTTTTTCCACCATGTTTTCTTAAACTATTTGAATCCTGTGGGTTTTTCATGACTGTGATTAAAACTAGTAGTACAAAAATGGCACAGTTTAAATACAAGAGGAAGAAGCACAAAAAGGCAAAGATGTAGTTGTATTATGTATGTATTTACACAATCCTAAACCAAGTCATAAAAACAATACCTGTATGTTAAACATCACCAAGAAACGAAAAGCTTATATGCGAGCAGATGTTTTCCATTTCATGTTCTTGAGAGGGAAGGCTAATTTCTGAATGTCAGACCTGGTGATTAGATTTTTTTGTGTAAGTGCTTGTTTTTCTGAGAAGTTTTCCTTGTTCCTTTTCAAACAAGGGGGAGACAAGGCTGTTTTGGACTTGGGAAGTAAACAGAAGAAAACAGAACTCTGCTAGCTTTAATGTTCATAGTTACCTGAATATGAGTATCCTTACCTATCTTTGAGCTATGCCATAAATATACTTACATTTTTACTTACACTTATAGAGACACAATTAATTTATATGCCAGAGAAAAATGATACAAAATTCTAAAATCTGCCCGCAAATTTAATGTGTTTAAAACCTTATTTTTTTTAGTAAACCAAAGATTCAATACAGGAAGACCAACTTCTGCCTTTCCAATTTAAATTGTAGATACCATTCACTAACATGCTCTCTGTGTGTGGTTCACTGCATCAAATTTGCAAAAAGATTTGGCAAAAGAAGCTGAGAAGAATCTGTTGGCACTCAGGTTTGCAGGTGTTTTACATCTGAATAACCCTTAGCATATGGGAAATCTTATTAATGTTAGCCATTTAAATATTTTAAAATAAGTTTTTGTATAAGATCAAGGTTTTAATATCCAGTGAAGACATGCCAAAACTGGCAGTTAGCACAAAATGGCCATCATTGGCAGCTACACATCCATCTCTTACTCCTTGTCAGTTTCAGATCCCACTGGAAGGTGCCTCAGCAAATCCTCAAAGTGGCAAAGCCAGAACAAAACTCAGTAAGGAGAAAAACTTTCTAGTGAACTGAAATAAATTTGGAAGGAAAAGAAATACGAAAACCAAGTATTTTGCATGTGAACAGAACAACCAACATAGTATAGTTGAAATGGGATTAGACTGGGTTTTCCTCTACATGAATATCAGCGTTTCACAGTGTCTCATCTAATAACACAAATGTTGGTTTAGGATGTGTGGGAAAGAAGCAAGGTCAGAATTATTTCAAGAAATAGATGTTCCACTGATTTGTTTTGTGGAATTTATAAACCAATACTTGGGCTTTTTAAAAATTAATTCACTTATTCTCTATCAATATAGTTTTAATACCCTTTGAGAGTTCTGACATATATATGCAGTACTTGTTCAGATGTCTGGAAGAAGAAAAACAGCACTTTTGTGTAAACTCATATGCATCATAAAGAGATGCATATGTCTTGCAGTACTATGTGATTTCTTAAGAATAATTTCATAGGAGAAAGGTACTGCATTTTCAAAATAAATCAGCATAAAAAAGCATATTTTTGACAGCTTGTAATCTGAAATTATGAAAATTGAGCTTATCATTCTTGTGTAAAAGGGGAACTGAAAACAGATAGAAGCTTACTTACAGGCATTTTTATTTTTTGTTATTGTTTAAAAAAGTGGTAAGTAGACCAACCTGTAAGTGATCACTTATCTTTAAATAATAAGATATTGAAATTGAAAGGTTAGAAATTCTCAGTTTAGGGATTTCTGAACCCGCAAAAGACAAATGTAATTGCAAGATAAGTGAAGATAATCAGAGAAATTTATGAGGTTGTGAATCCTTTTATTACTTCCCCTAAAATAACATGCCTGTGAAGTTTAACCTCTCTGTCAAAGCTGAGAAAGTATGTTTTGGAATTACCACTGCTTTGTGATGATTAATCTGCCATATATTTAATTTATTGCAGTTGTTATTTTTCATAATTAGTATTTTAATTTATATTGCTATGATCCCCGACATTGAAGCAAAGTTGTTTTGTAAAGTTCATCTATTACACTTTTTTTTTTTTCTTGGTTAACCATATATTTTATTGTGAATGGAATACATGCCTGGAGTTGACCAACACCAGTTGATTTTATGTCAAGACTAAAATATGCATAGATGTGGCCATTTCTGCTGTGTGAAGCAGTAAACATCACTACACATAGAGATTTTGTTCGTTCCCAGTAACGTCTTTGCTAACAACTTATAAACTAAAGATGGTGCAGTTTAAAGGCTGTACTTAAAATTATTGCACATACACATTCTTGCATCCATGCCTTTCTCTACTTCCATGCTCATCATGAGAGGAGAGGTAGAGGAGTTTTTTTTCAGTCAGCGTTTAGTACTGAAGAGATGCAAATTATTTTGGGATCACAGTAGGATCACACCAACACCCAAACTAGTTAACTGATTTATTGTATAAAACCAGTAGTAGAAAAGGGGTCAGTGATCTTAAATGCCTTCTGATGCTGGGAACCCCATTTACTGAAGCATCACATGAGCCCCTCATTGATCATGGCTTGCTTGATCTATATAAAAATTATGCTTAATATTACTTTGTATAATTGCGTGACACTACAGAAAAGAAAAATAAATCAGGCAATAGCCATCTTGTCCTTAGAAAATCTGCTGTTACTGCTGAACAGATGAAAACAAAGCTTCAGGCAAGCCATGAAAAGGCTTTCTACAAAGGTAGAATGTCCTGATACCTTGAAGAACTAGCAGATAGCTTGTGATCTTCTACTACCAATGACAATACTGTGCTATTTACCAGACTCATAGTCTTCTACCAACCTACAAATCTTTGGTGAAATTATTGTCCTAGTAGATGACGGAGTGCATTGGATTTTTGTGGCAAGGTTTTAGTAGTAGGTGGGCTACAGGGATGTCTTGTTTGAGAAGTTGCCAGAAATTTCTGTCATGTCTGATAGATCCAATGCCAGTCACTTCCAAGATGGTTCCACTGCTGACCAAGGCCAAGCCCATGAGTGGTGGTGCTATCACCTCTGTGGTGACATAGTCAAGAAAAAGGAAAAACTGCTGCATAGCAGCCACTGAAGCCCAAGGGAGGAGTTAGATTCTGTGAGAGAAACAGCTCAGCAGACACCAAGGTCAGTGAAGAGAGAGTGAGAGAAGGTGATCCAGATGCTGGAGCAGAGGTTCCCCTGAAGTCTGTGGTGAAGACAGTAGTGAGGCAGCTGTATCCCTGCAGCTCATGGATGTCCACAGTGGAGCAAATATCTACCTGCAGCTTGTGGAGGACCCCACACTACAGAAGGTTCTTAGCAGAACCTATGAGTCTGTGGAGACAGGAGCCCAGGCACACTGAGCAGACTTTCTGGCAGGACTTGTGACCTTGTGGGCAACCCACACTGGAGCAGTCTGTTCCTGAAGTACTACACCCTGTGGAAAGGACCCACACCGAAGCAGTTTGTGTAGAACTGCAATTAGTGGGGAAAACACACGTTGGAGAAATTTGTGGAAGTCTGTTTTCCATGGGAGGGAGCCCACACTGGAGCAGGAAAAGAGTGTGAGGAGTCCTCCCCCTGAGGAGGATTGCGATTAAGATTGTCTCTTACGTTACTCTAAGACATTTTATTCTCCAGTGAATGGAGAGGCAGAATTGCTGTCCAGCAATGTAAGACTAACTTGTTCCATTTGGAGCCTGTGAACACTAATGACTCCCTGCATGATCTTATTTCTCCTTTTAAATTCCCTTAGAAATTATTTGTTGTAGCTTCAATTCCTAATAGCTAGGAATGTCATGAAGTGCATTTGTATTCAGTACAAAATTAAGATAATAAAAATATGTATTTCCTTAAAACACTAAGTAATCACAGGTATGTTTTAAAATATCAAGGAACCAAAAACCGTGTACTAGTTCTTACTCTGTTATTATTACGTTATTCCAATGAAGGTTAAAAAGCATAGGTTAAGAAAACACCAGTAGTAACTAAAATTTAATTTTTAAATTGTCTTTTTTTTTTTTTTTCCAAATATAGATATATAAAAATCCTAGCTACAGTGTATATATGTTAAACAATAAAAAAGTCAAACTTTGCATTGCCAATGCAGAATAAAAATTGGCACTTTAAAGTACTGTTGGTTATTATAAAGTTTTTAGATATTTATTTTTTACAACCCTGTGCTGCCAGTAATAGCACTGATAACTGTCCACTTTGGCACACATTTTTTCCTGCTCTGCTCATTTCTGGCCTGTTTTCAGATGGCTTTCATTTTTTGCAATCAATTATATGTCAGTAGCTTAGGCAATTATCAGGCAGTGCACATCAGAGCAACTTGGGTTATTGTGTGTGGGTTTTTTATACTTTGGTTTTGCATATTTTTTATTTATCTCTATTTACATATTTGGAGAAGGTACACAAACCCACTTAATTAATAGATCACATTTATTTTAATTAAATACTCTTTTATTCTTTGGGTACAGATGAGACTGATGAAATGATAAATAATGCCTCCATCTTAAAAAATGTATGGAGCAGCTTTACTCTTGGAGAAAGAAAATATCACACACTTCTAATATTTCTTTTCATCAATACAAGTACTGCATCACATTTATAAGAAGCATATAAGAAGTGTTGAACTAATCCAGCTATCAAAGTGAAGATTCATTTGAATGTTGTAAAGACCTTCAAAAGACTTAAAATTATTCTAGTGCTGAAATATCAGTTTTTATTTTCACAGTGAGTAACAGGAATCTGCCTGTAACACTTCACTCACTGATATCTTTAGATTTTGAAATCCTGTGAACAAATTACCTTTGTGAAGTGATCAGTGAGATACAGTAAGGTAGCTTGTATGCCTGTGAAAGTGTGATTTCTTGCTTTCACCATTTTATAGTTTGTTTTCTTCTTCTTTCTTCTTCTTCCTTCTTGTTATTATTATCATTATTACTATCATTATCAAAATAATAGTGATTATTATAATAAGTTATTATTTTTATTTATGGGTAATAGAATTAGCAGATAACATTCTGAGTCTCCAATTATATTATGTTGGTCTATGAGTGGGTGAAAGATACACTTTTTCTGCAGCTGAAAGGGGCAAATTCTGGCATTGTCTTCAGAAACTTACAGAATTTATAACAATCACGTTTACTGCAATGCAGTTTTTATGCCATTGAGAGTCGGTGGGTTTTTTTTGTTAAAAGGTTCTTAAGTTCAACTCTTTGTTTCCAAAATCAAAAGACAAAAATCCATTATTTTGTTTGCAAATTTCATGACTGTATCATCTGGAAAGTTTGGTGAACTGAAAAATCAGAGGTGTAGCGTCTCTTGCCTTTGTTTGAGATGCATCTGTTAGGTAACTCTTGTTTAGCAGTGATAGCTTGGCTGTTGTCCAGCCGTTTAATTAGGACTTGCTTACCTAATCTCTTATAGCAGGTAATATTGTTACTCAGTTCAGGGACTCCGAAAATCCCATCTCCAGCAAAGCAGGCTTAATAATGAAAACCATTATGTTTTTGCATTGTATTTGTCTTGGCAAGAACACCTACTGGAACACATACATTTTTCACCAGCTAGAAAACATGCAGTTCAGAGCTGCAATCCTGGAGTTTTTCACTCTTCAGAAAAACAGAACTGAGCAGGAATTAAAATGACATTAAAGCTGGAGAGGGAGTTGCAGAGAAGGATAAAGTTTACAACAGAGCATCATTTTCTAGACGGATGTTAATTTGTTTCTCACTGGGTGAAACCGATCTGCTATAATGTGTTTGTCTGTGGATTTTGAAATGTTTTTGAGCTGAGTATCTGTGGAGCACTGAGGGTTGACTTCAGCCCCTGGGTTGCTTCAGTTGCCTGTTTTCTTCACACAGGCTAACTAGTTTGACTCCTGCTTGACAGCTGCTGAGAGCTGATTTTTGCTGACTCATACTCACAGAGGGGAGTGATTTTGTGTTTCAGTGAAAGGAGAGAAATCATGTTCAACCAGTGGTTCTCAGAAGCAGTGCCACCTTGTTTTTTCTTCTTGCCCTCCAACCTTACTCTAGGCAGGGGTGTGGGGGGATGGATGATAAAGTATATTGTTAGTGCAGGAACCACAAAAATAAAAAGCCTAGAGAATTTTTTTTTCACTGTGAAACTGGGGATTATTCTGTCTTTTCAGCAAAAAGTAGAAGTTAATTTGCAAACATAGGTATGTGCTCTTCTATACATGTGCTGACCCCTCTTTCTTAGATATTGTAGTGGTTATTAGCTGTCACTACTCAGCACAATGTCCCTTTTCATTTTCCTACCTTTCTTGTAGGATCCATGAGAGTTCATAATCTAGTATCATAAAATAAACTGGCAGTGAGCTTGGTTTTAATTAATCTGTTTTAATTTGCCTTTCTTCATCAGCTTCTATGCAGGCAGATGATTTCTCCCTGCAGCAGAAGTGCACAGGAGAGCAGGAGCAGGTGCTGCTCTTGCCACCCCAAGATGAGGTCTCTCCTCCCAGGAATCAGTGCTCAGGATCCCCATCTGCATAAAAAAGCATTTTAGTCACTGCCTCATTTAAAGTGTTTAATTTTGGCATTCTAGGTTGTCCACTCACAGATCTTTCTCTACTGGATAGTCAGGAAAACAAGTTTCTGTTATGTACTTAGATAACTAAAGCAGATGGTCTGAGTAGGCCTCAAAGTGTTAATTTTCCATATGTTTTACAATCTATAAATTGGATCATTTACCACCTCTTGGTAAAATGAAGTAAATATACTGCTTATGACATTGTTTTCTCTCTCTTACAAGTGCATCTCTCCATTCATTCAAATTGCTGTGTTGGGATCCACTGCTTCAGGGTGTGTACTTCTGCAATAGGTCTAAAATGTCAATAATATAGCATAATGACCAAACAGAATGAAAATTGTATGTAATTGTTCTCTTTGAGGGAAATTTCTACCAGGTGGCATATTAAGTTTTCAGTTATTAATCTGTAGTTGTGAATCTGTTTACTTAGGAACACAACTGAAAAATTAAGCAGAGAAAATAATGTTTTTCTAGGGACAGACTGTAGTATAAATTTGAATTGTTTTAATCAAACTGAAATCCTTAAAGGAAGTAACTTAATATAGTCTGATGTGACTATATTGAGGATTGAAAAGTTATTGATAAAGATTTTTAAAATTATTTATTAAAATTACTATGATTGTGTTATCCTTCTGATTAAGCTAGTTTCATCTGATAGAAGACAACTTGTAGTTTCAAGAGCTGAATCAACTCTTTTCCCTGCTGCTATTTTGCAATTTCTTCTTTAAAGTACACTTGTTCCAAGTGTTTTTATACATTTCAAAAGATGAAATATTTTTTAATTAATATATCCTTATGCTAAAACACATGCTTCTTGTTACTACTAGTAGCATCCCACCTGTTCAAAGGGGAGTGTTCCTTGTACAACAGTGATCAAGATATACATTGATTAGTTTTCCCTTCTGCATTTCAGAAAAGCATAAGATATGGCCATAACGTGGTTGTAGGGCTTTTCCAAATCACTAGTAACAAATATGAGAAAATAAATGAAGTACACTTGCACAAAGAAGTGCAAATCTATATTAGTTACAATGCAGTTTCTAAGCATAAGAGGAAGGAGATTATGAAGCTATTTTCAGCAGTTATGCTAAAACACATGCTTCTTGTTACTACTAGTAGCATCCCACCTGTTCAAAGGGGAGTGTTCCTTGTACAACAGTGATCAAGATATACATTGATTAGTTTTCCCTTCTGCATTTCAGAAAAGCATAAGATATGGCCATAACGTGGTTGTAGGGCTTTTCCAAATCACTAGTAACAAATATGAGAAAATAAATGAAGTACACTTGCACAAAGAAGTGCAAATCTATATTAGTTACAATGCAGTTTCTAAGCATAAGAGGAAGGAGATTATGAAGCTATTGTCAGCAGGAGTATCAGAAACAAAAGTTAAATGGTCTTCAGATAAGAATTGCTATAAGAATCTCTATTGCCTCCATTGATTGATATGACAGGCAACTAGAACCATTGACCCAGAAGACCTAGCCTGGTCTTGCCATTAAGAATAGTAGGTTATTTTATTGAGAAAGATAAGAACTGAGTGTTTTTTTTCATTCTTTCAAAGTCTGTACCTAGTAGACCCAGTTTACAGTAGTGTCTAGGAGCAGTGGTACAATCGGTGACACAACTCAATGGATTTCATTTTTATTTGTGTATACTTAATTTAATTTTTATTTAGTATTCAAGTAGATATTGCGTATTTTCATGTGAAAGGTTATTTTTCATTTCTTACATTTTAAAGATTAATTTCGATGTCTTTTACCTGCAGTAGTTAACTGTTCTACTATTACTTTTTCAACAGGGCATAGTTCACAAAGGAATTAATAGTTCCACTCCTTTGAGTGCCTTGATGGGACCAGATATTCAAATGGGTCTTTAAAAACATGCTTTCCAAAATAGATCTTCAGGAAATTTCCAGCTGGAAACAAAATATCTGGCACTTTTAGTTCTAAACTTTTGTTTCTTTTTCCATGTCAAGATATTTATTTGTATCATGACAGAAACTTTTTAATACTACAATGAATATTTTTCATTGCAGACAACATTTAGTAACTTTATAGTGTGATGTTGGATGTCTGGAGGAAAGGGAAAACCCAAACTTAAGAATGACTTAAAAAGAAAGTGGAAAAATAAAAGATGAAGTGAAAACCTTTTATATGAATGAATTTTCTTGTGAAGTTGAAACTTTCTGATATGCCTGGAAAACAAAGACTAGGAGAACATTCTAAAATATTTTTTCAAAAGTGAAACCCCAGTCTCTCATGAGTGTGTTTGGCACTTACTGATTTGCCAATTTCTGACAGTTTTGTTATACTTGGCTGCAGTGGGCCACTGCAGTGTTTTAATTAACTACATCTTTTAATATATTTGTAACCTCGCTGGGCTGTAATTAATCTCTGGTGCAGATCTCTTCCAGCAACATCAGAATAGGCAAAATACAAGACAGCAGAGACCTGACATCTCTGTTACAGGTTTTGGTGAAAAGCCTGAATGTCCCCTTTCCCACTAATTGGAAATTACACTGAAATACAGACACATCAGTCCTGTTAAAAACAGGATCCTGAGAGGGAAGGAAAAATAAATTTCTTCAGAGGCTGACTGGTTTATTGTGTGGGCCAGATGAGTGACTCCTGACTGAGTGCTAAGTCGGGGAAATTCCTTAGCGAGGAAGAGCTTTCCAGTGAAAGGAAAACAGGATTTTTTTACTGGATAAGGAAGTGCAGAGGCTGGTAATACAATTTAGTGAAAGAGAGCTCATTCAAAAATCTGTATTTGTTATGAATACCAATGCTCGACCATTTTGTCACAAACAAAGTAGAAAAATTTCAAGTCTAGTAAATGTTTTATTTCATGAGCTAATGTTTTACATCCAGTTCTATATTATTCAGCAGCATTATGAATACAAAACACAATTATTTCAAAAGGAGAAGTTTAAATATTTGTAAGTTTAATGTTAATGTTGTTTGCTTGTTTTCTTTTCCAACTTTCCTTCAAAAAAGAATTTTTATTAGAACTGACCCAATTTTGCAGGCACATTGACTTCTGTGAATTGAACAGATAATTCTGCTGAAGCTTCTGCAGTTACTTCTTCAAAAAGCAGAAGATACAAGACAATCATAGAGATAGGGTTAGATCCTGAAAACCAGAAAAGAGAAAAGTAGCTCTTAGGTTGCCTATTCCACTTTTATGTGGGGATTATAATGCATAAATGGAATAAAATGTGCTTTGAATTATGACCTGTCTAAAATGTGGCTGTTTACATGCATCTATAATTTTAAATTTTAACTGCTTGATTGTGTTGATTTTGAGAAGAAAAACATCAAGAATCTGGAAATGATTAAAAAATGCAGAATAGATCAGTTTAGTATTTAGTATTATATTTTTTTCTCTGAGTATTTTCCTGAAAAAAAAAAAGGAAAAAAAAAGGGTAAGTTCTATTCTGAATATATTGTGTTAACTCTGGAAAAGAGACTCAACTAATGAAGTGTGAAATTGAGCGATTTTAATCCCACTTTAAGTGTACGTGGCATTAACTATGGAGTTACTAATAATATTTTTATAATATGAAAAATTTATATTGTGTAGAGGTCATATATAATAATGCAAAGTGTTCCAAATTACTTATGACACCTGGATTTTGAATTTGGTCGCTCAATTCCTACAACTGAAACTAGCCTTTTATTTTTTCTACTGTCATCATTTACAAAATCACTTCTAAAGAAGCAGAAGAAAAGTCTCCTCAGGATAAAGGCTGTGAGAATCTTGGAATTAATACCTATGTTCTTCATCCCATTTATTTACTCTCTTACATGTGTAGTAATACACAATATGCCATACACTGAAGTTTAATCCCTTCAAATTTCACAGGTACTACACAATGAGTATGTTTTAATTTGTTGTGTTTTTTTTTTTGTTTGTTTGTGGGCTTTGTTTTGTTGGTGGTGTTGTAGGGTTTTTTTTTTCCCTTGCCTACATTTCTTGGTTAGTGACACATTAAAGAATTTGTTTGCAATTGCCATTTGGGGAGGCATATATTCTTACCTTAAATTTTCTTTATTCTATCTTGCTGGATTTACATCTGGGTATTGTAATATGAATTTATTTAAATAAAAATGATCCTTTCGAAAAATATTGTCATTAATTTCAAAGATTATCTGAAAGAAAATGAGGTTTGTGTCAAAGTCGTCCACAACAGGGTCATTCATATCAGGTTGGTCTTTTCTGTAAAGCTATAATCTTTATATTCATGGTAGTGGAAGATTTTGCTATGTTTAAGCCAGAAACAAAATAAAACCTCTTCCTCAGGTATGTTTGTTGCCATTAAAGATCAAGCCTTAGAGTAAGGTGGTAATTAAACTGCTGGTGACCCGTATAAGACCTAAGTTTACTTACAGACTGCAACACAGCAGCATAGAAAACATTACTCAGCTGGAGACAGCTTTACTCTCAAAGACAAATTTCTCTTGGTGTTAAGAAGACTGTATTGAGGAGAAGCTTGATAAATATTATTTCTTAGTCTGTTTACAAACCCAAGTATAAAAAGAAACTTGAGTGTCAAACAGGGAACACACATGACTTCTACTGTTTGGCTAATGTGCTGAAAAATGCCATGCGAACAGGCACCCTTAGCTACCGGAGTGGCACTGATTTATTACTATAAAATAGAACAATTAATGACACTAGCCATAAAACCCTGGGGGAAGTGTGTGAAAAAATAAATGAGGGGTTGATATAATTTCTCTGACTGCTTTCAGAGACTGAGCTGATCTTCAAAAGTAAACTAGAAATTATGCATTACTTGGAGATGGCTTCCCTGGCAGGTGTGAGATTTGCAGCTCTGCAGAATGGAAGCTGTGCAGTTTCATTTGCACAGAGTTGGTCCCAACCCAAAGTACAAAACTTAACATCTTGTGCACTCCACTGTGCTAATATTGGGCTGTTTCTTGTTCAGTAAACTCAGGCAGGGCTAAAGTGAGGTGACCTTACCTTGCCTTATAAATCTATCTATGCTGTTTTTTTCAGTCAGAATAGGTATGAAAAGTTACATGGGGAGAGGGGGAGAACATAGGGAGAAGAGGGGTGGTGGTGGAAAAAGTGTATATTTACATATGTTGGGTTTTTTCCTGGCTTCTCAGGGAGTCCTGGTAGACTGTGAGTCTCCTGCTGTATCTCCATTTCAGACAGCCTGGTGTCTAAACACTCATTGAAATGAAATAAAATGGAAATAAAATGAAAATATCTCTTATTTTCATCCGAAGGCAAAGAAATTCCAGGAAGTCCAAGCAAAATTAATACCTTGATTATCAGAAAGGATCTTGTATTCAAGTGAAATTTCCTCTCCATATTTGAATTGCTAGAAATTCAGAAGTGAAGGTGTCTATTGTAGTTTCTTCTGTATCTTGTATCTTTCTACCAGAAATTTCTTTCCTCAAAGGAAAGAAAATATGACAGACCTTGAGGTTAACACCTTGTCACGATCCGTGACCTATTATATCTCCTTATTGGAGTGTATTAACTTATCAGGATTTGCTGAGAGATCCACACGGGTATCGCCTCACACAGAGGATACAGGAACTTATGCCCTGACTTTTTCGAGTGAATAACTCGCTCAGTGCTTACTAATATTTCTAACAACAGCAAGGTTTATTGTGGGGAAAACAAAGCAATTTGGGGCAGGAGGTTCAAAAGGAGTGATTACAACACATTAAACATATATGGGTACACCTTAGTTACACACCTTATTTACTTATTTAAGTGAGGGAAGGAGGGGGAGGGATATGCCCGACACCGTTCCCGTATAGGGTCGCGATTTGTGTGCAGGTAAGACAAGATTACTTTCCCCTATAAGCTGGGGTAGCCGGATTTATCTCACCACGCGGCAGTGCAGGTAGGATGAGCTGGGTAGCAAAGAGGCTGCGGGCACTCCAAGCGCAGGTCCCCCCCCCCCCACCACAAAGCGGCGGCAGTCGGCGCGCGGCTCCGGGACCGTAGGTGTGCAGACCCTGGAAACGCGGCGGTTTCAG
>NW_009954442.1:3012789-3043194 GCF_000747805.2 Chaetura pelagica | reverse complement strand
GGCGGCCAGGGGGGCAGCTCCCAGCGGCGGGGCCGGGCGGCAGCGCGCGGCAGGAAAAAAATGGCGGCGGCAGGCAGTGTGTGTAGACGACCGCCTCGAACACGAGGAGAGAGCGAGAGAGAGAGGGGCGTGTCGCGCTGCCTCTCTCATGGGGTTCTTCGGCGCCAGTTTTGCATTTCCGGGCTTTTCAGCCAATCAGACGGGACCTAGTCCTGCCCCTGCTTCCGGCCACGGCTCCTCCCCTGTAGCAGCTGCTCCCCCCCACACACACACAGAAGGGGTTCAGCGCCGCGTGGAGACACCGTTTTAAGTCAGTTTTGTCAGCTGACTCAAAGGACATTTCATGTTCGTGTAAGGAAATACCTGGTCCTTCACACACCTGATAAAACATTCAAACATTTTCACACATAAACTTAATCTTGGAACATTTTCTAAGTTGATACGTTATTTTCCTCAGAAAAGAAAATTTGAGGGGTTAATATGAACTCTTCCAGGCATTTCACTTGTTTGTTGCTGAGTTTATATGAAAAAAAGACCTGGACTATGTGAAGAAACAAATCAAATCAAGGAGCAGTGTAAGCACTGGTGTTTAAAAAAACAGCATGAAACTTTATTATTCGTGTTGGATTTTATATGTCTTCTTCTCTCTGAGATTTTTATTATACTCTATTTTCTACTTATTTCCCCTTTGTTTTATACCTTCTAGTTTGAGAGAGAAGAAAATGGAAGCGGTTTCCTTTTTCTGACAGAAAAAGTGCCAAGTCCTTTTTTCCTCTCAGTCAAGACATAAAACCACAAATTCATCTTTGATGATACAGATGATAGGACTACTTCAGCCACATCTCCTCTCTCCTGGCATAAATCTGAGCTTATGTTTCACATTCCACATGTTGCCTTCCTACATTATCACAGCAGACTGTGACACCCGTGACTCAAATTCCACAGCTCCAGTTTGCACTCAGTTTTCAGTCTCAGGGGTATTCCTTACACTGCAGCAAAATTCATCATTAATAATTAAAATGTGTATTTAAATGTGCATATATGTGCAGTGGAGGACAGTGAGGATAGATAGAAGGTGAATTACTTACTAAATTGAACAATCCCTGGGGAAATTTTAAATAACCACAGATCAAAATCTATTTCAGCTCTGTGACCTTATCTTGAAAAATATAGTGTTATCTTTACCTCAGTGCATTTGAGGTAGCAAAAAGGCTGTACAGAGATCAAACAGAGTGAAGCATCACTCAATAAAAGTTACTCTCAGTGGATTATTTGGGTTGCAAGGTGCTCTTACAACCATTTCTAATTTCATTGAATTCCTTTCTAAAAATGATCATTCTTTCAGTGACTGAAAAGGCATAGTATGAATTTATAGACCAGTTTCTTTAATTTAAAGCATAGATATTTCTGTGCAATTTTTTACTCTACTGGATTTTTTAACGTATTCAGAAAAAATTGTCCACTTAAAAGTAGCTCGGTTTTTCTTGTTACTGAAGTATGAACATATGCTATACAGTTAACTATAAGCATAGAGAGTAAGAAATTTCTGAAGAACTTAATCCAGTGCAGTCATGCATAGTGCCTACTCTGGATTAATGAAACATCTTCATCATTCAGACAGGCATGTGAACACTTGGCTTAACTGAAAGCATAGTGTATTATACTTAGTGGTTGTTTGGTTTGTGGGTTTTTTTTAGAGTGTTCTGCATTTCATAGGAAAAATTAAACTCCCTTTAAAGGAAAAAAAAAAAAAAAAAAAAGGATGAGATGGTCAGGGAATATCACTACCATCCTATATGATGCTATAATCCCTAGTCCTGTTGGCCTTCTGTGCCAGGCTTTTTTGTATTATATATCCTATATGGATACATTTGATGGCTAAGAAAGTGTGGACTAATGTCTAATAGAAAATAATTACACGTCAGCTAGGGAATCCGTCTAACCTGTGGAATAGAATGAACCATGAAATTCAATTTATTAAGAGGAAAATAGTATTCTGAAATTAATATTGTAATTTTTGCTCTAGAAAGCATTTTTAAGGGAAATTTAAAAGTTAAAAACAATGGCAACACTGGGATTCTGTTGTTGCTGCTGTTGATGAAATTAACTATGCTGCATACCATAAAGAATGACAGCAATTAGAAAAAAGTAAAAAGGTTCTCTAGTCTTAATCTGAAATGGATGAATTGATGCTAGTTTTTTTTCTATGAGCTTAATCTCAGTTTTGGCGTATGAATTAGTATCTGGGCAACTTTACTCTCTCTAGAGATACCTGTGCTTCTTGCCCTATGTTTTCTATTGTTATGGTTCATTACCACTGCTTTCCTAGCAAACACTGTCCATTCTCCCAGCCAAACTCTTGCATGAAGAAATAAAAAAATCTTATTTGTCCTCTTAATTATTAAAAATATTGGAATGTAATGAGTACCACATAAATTGCATTTAAAACGTTGCTTGCCTAGGTTAGACACCCAGGAAAAATTCTGAATTTGGAGAACACCACTGGGAAGATTGTGTTACTTGCTGCCTTGAGAAATGTCAATAAACATTTAGTACACACTTTGTCTGGCATACAAACTTATAGCTGTAGAGACAATACAAGATTATTTTTTTTTTTCCTCTTTAGTACAGATTTCTTTTATTTCCAGTGGAATTTAAAAGGTTTGAGTTTTCAATGAGTGTCTGCTACATTGCATTGATGTCCAAAGTCTGAAGCCTTCCTTCTGTGCAACTTTCATGGTTTGTCTTTCTGTGTCTAGGTGTGTAATTTGGTTTTCATAATTTATCAAGAGGTTTTATGGTTGCAAGGGCTTTGTATGAGATAACTGCTAAAAAACATTGCTGCTAGGGCAAATCTCAGCCATCTGACCTGCTCATGAGTCCCAGTGGCATTGTAGGAAAAAGCAGTTCCACAATCAAATAAATATTCTGTCTCTATTCATTAAACCAGAATGAAGAAATGATTTTATAATGTATCAAAAACTTGTCTTTCAATTCAAGACAATTTTTTTCTGATTGAAAATGTTCTCAGTATGTAATTCCAAAAATAGTTCTCTATTGATTGAGTGGGGATGCAAAAATGTGTTTGAATATAAGAATACATTTTTCTTGCTTTATCTAACAACTCTTAATTTTGCTTTGGATATATTGTGGGATATAGCATAAGGAGGGGAAGAGAAATGCTCCAATGTTTTGATTTTGCCTTTGAAACTCAATGTAGCTAGACACATCCATAAAGGTACCTGAGGAAGATTTTTATCTGAGTCTTTTGGGATTGAGATTACTAACTCAAATTATTCTATTTCTTTAGATTTGCTTCAACCAAAACATTCATGCTAAGCTTTAAAGTAAGCTTTGGTAAAAGAATAAAAGTTTTCTTCTCAAATAGTAAAGATTTTTATTTCCTAGCCCTAATGAGATTAAAGTACTGAACTACTGTATTACTCTAGTGACCTCTTTCTCTTTGGCAAGCTCTCAAGTGTGTCAAACATGTGGCATATGGGAGCAGAGGAAATGTCAAACTGGGGAGTAAAGATTTACAAAATTTAATATCTTTCATGAGCTTTAGCTTCTAGACTTAATGGACACACACACACACACACAAAACCCAAAAAAAACCAACAAAGGAAAATGCCACAAACTATAATAATATAGGTTCTTCTTAAATGGAAAAAAACTGTACAAACAGATTTATAATGACTTTTTGTAATCCATGGAGTGCAGATTTACCGTAGTTAATATTTTCTCTTTAAAGTTCAGTTAATATTGTTGTTCCTTGCTAAGTCTTTCATCAGGTTCCTTTTGGCTTAAAAGTACCATGGATTGCACTTTGTAGCATCTGCAGGAAAAGAGCATAGATCATAAAAACCTTTTCAATTAAAAATTAATTTCTATTTCTTAAGCAAATGTTTTCTTTCTTTAGCAGTTTGATGATAAATTATCCCAGTGTTGCACATATATGGAAGATGTTCTTGTAGTCTTCTGGAACACGGATTTTATTATTTTTTTTTTATTATGGGGGTTTTTTGCGATTTTGTTGGACTTTTGGGATTAAAAATAAATGCGAAGGAGAAGGAAACTATATACCTTTCTTAATGTTGTATGCTTGCACACAAAGTAGTACACTAAAAAATTAGCAATATCTGTTATTAAATGTAAATGTGTCTCCTTGTGAAGAACCATCTAGATGTAGGGTGTGGTTTGGGTTTTTATTCTGGCTTTGGTCATTATTTTACTCCTCTCTGATGGCACAGCAATGCACATCCTGGCCTCTCCTATCCTGTGGAAGAGCCTTTTTTTCTCCCAGTGCAACAGTGCTCATTGCCAAGTCATATATTGGAACCATGACAGCTGTTACAGGCCATAAAGCCGCTGTCCTTTCCAACCTCAGTCCCCCTGTGCCACCCCTCCTTCTCCCAGGTTCAGCCTTTGGGATCACCTCTGCTCCACTTACATTCTCAAAACGTCAGAGATTATTCTTTCCTCAAGTGTTTAAATGTTTCTAGAGTATCTCAAAAACACTGAAGATTACCAAAGCTTTACTTAATGGATATCTGATGGCATTAACTTATTGATATAAATTTGATAAAATTGATATGAAATGGTGGTATGCACTGAATATTATTTTAAAAGTCTTGTAAACTTAGGGAGAAATAAATAACTTTGCAATACTGAATAAAGAAAAAACCTTCCTATTACCGTTGTACTGCATTTTAACTTCTATTTAGTTGCAGTTATAGATACAAATGTCTGTCTGACACATATATGGCTTTCAACAAATCTGTGCTTACACTTTGAGAGTACTAGAACTATCTGTAGACAATAAATAGTAACCAAAATCACTAGTGGTTCTATGCATTTAACATATACTTTGAAAAAGAGTATTTATATTCTGAATCCAAGATCACAGTTTCAATATACTAACTCTCTCTTCACAGTATTTTAAGAGTGAAAGTAATGTATAACAGAGCAATAAACATAAATATATAAATATATTTTTAATATGTACTATTGCTGGCAATCTCATGGCCTATGTATATTTAATTATTATATGTTAAGAACTTTTACTCTTTGAAACTTTAAAATAAAAAATAATCCTTTGATTCAAAGTCTGTTTTAAATAAACAGTGTATATTTCAGTCTCAGCTCTTCTGAAGCACTCACTGCCCTTTCCTTATGGGACACGTAGTCATGGTAATATAGCTTAAGAAGTGTCCAGCATGTAAGTCACAGCAACAAGGTATTTGCCCTCTCCTGTGCATATGTTATAATTTGATTAATTTTAATCTTCTTTTATCATGAACTAATCTGCTGAATTTTCTTCTATTTACTGCTAGTGGAGAGTCTTCACATATTTAGTTCTCACAGTTCAGCTGATATTGAAGAACTTTTTTGTGGTAATCTGCAGTTACTATTCAAGCGCTACTGTAATTCCAACATCAAGAAATCCTTTATCTTCCTGATAATCTCCAAAATGAAGCTACTAGAGATAATAATGTATTTTCAGAAGCAATTTCAATTTCAATAATAAGAAATTATGGGAGAGATTAAATAATTTGCCATCTGCTATACAACATGATACACCTGTATGGTTCAGAGATTCTCTTTTGTTGGAAAACTTCTTTCTAAAAGCCATTGTTCTATGCTGTTGTTCAATTTTTTGAAAACAGGTTCCTATGGTAGTTTCTCTTCAGGTTGGGTTACTATTTTGTTTTATTTATTTGCAATTCCAGATGGAAATCTAAAACAAATACATATCAGACTTTGTTTCCTCACATCATAATGTTGAGATTCGGTATCTAAATCATATTGTGAACGATAGAAATTGTATGACAGTGGCACTGAGTAGAAACTATCTTTCAAAATAAATCATAGCTTGTTTGGGGAGCAAGAAGGAAAGAGTCTTGTATTCTTAAGGTCCAAAATGAACTGCAGATACTTTAGCACAGCCACATAAGAAACCAAGAATATAGAACTGTCCTCAAATAAAGATTGATTTCTGATGGTTACTGTTCATTAATGCACATTAATATCATGCTTTAGAAATTAATCTAGTAAACAGACTTCTGTGTTTTGAGACTGTTGATTACATGATGCTGCTGTCTCTATGCTGTAACTGTAAATGTACAGATGGTCTCTGAGCTGTAAATGAATAGTTGAAAGAAGGCAGCACATAGAAGCACACAGAAGATTAGGAACCTGTGTACTGGGGCTGGCTGGGAAGGAGTTAGTGTTATTCATTGCAGACTGTGTGGTGCAGTGTTTTAGATTTGTGACTAGAACAGTGTTGATAATACACCAGTATTTCACTGTTGCTGATTAGTCGTTGCAACATGTCGATGCTTCTTTTTCTCTCATTCTGCTCCCCAAAGTGAATAGGCTTCATGGCTTGGGGCAAGAGATTGAGGGAGGACGCAGCCATGACAGCTGACCTGATTTGGCTGAAGGGATATTCCACACCATATAATGTCATACAAATGGGGAGATTTTGGGTTTCAGGGTAGCTGTCACTCAAAGAGTAGGTGGACATTGGTCTGCTTGTGGGAGATAGTGAGTACCTTTGCATCCTTTTTTTTTTTTTTTTTTTTCTCTTTCCTTCATTTCTTAAGCTATCTTATTCTTGACCAATGAGTTTTCTCACTTTTGTTCTTCCTATTTTCTTCCCAGTCCTGTTGCACATGGGGCTTAGTGACTGACAAGCTGTGTGGGTGCTTGGCTGCTAGCTGGGATCAATACACCACAAACTGATAGGCCAATATGGACAATCTCCCTTTAAATGTGTGTTTACTAAGACCTCTATTTTACATAATGCAGTGAACAAGAAAAGAAGCATTTGAAAGAAGCAAGAGGGCCTAAATAGGCATCAAGGAAGCATTCATGCTTTACAGTAGGTACTTAGGAAGTTCATCATGCCTTTGTCCTTTCTTTAGTTTTCTGTCTCTCATAGTATATTTATGCTATTTTTAAAAATCTGTTTTATTTTTTTCTACAACATAATAGTAAAAATTAAAGGATTAGTATCAATTCCGACAAAAGCACTACTTAGTTTTAGATAAAAGAGAGAATGACATAAAAAATTCCTACCAGACATACATATAGGTATTTTCATGCTTATTTTGTCTCTAAAGTACCCAATACCCAGGCATGTGTATTCCATTCTATGTTAGTGAAGTATTCTGAAAACAAGAAATTCAGCATTTTCTATTAATCCATGGCAAACCATATTTATTTATCTATCTATTTATTTATTTATTTCCCCATTACTACTCTTCCTATGGACTGAAGCATTTGTCAATGCTCCTAGCTACTATTTCCACTACTTTTAAAACAATTGCAGTTGTTAGGAAATACCTTCTTTAACAGATTATGATTTCCAAAATATTTTTTTTATCTCACTCAAACAACTCAAACTTCAACATCTTCTTTTCCCTTCCTGACACCCCTCAATACCAGCCACTATAGGCTTCTGGAGTAAAAACTAAACACACTATTTTTAGCTTACAACATAATTTTTGCAAGAGTTTTCAAGAGAATGAAAAATGAGATTTCAAAATTAAACTGGTAGCTCAGAGGTGCATCACAGTAATCTTTAAAGCTGTAATAGAGGTTTTAGTGCAAAAGGAAATTTAATAATGTATAAAATATAATTGACATGTTCATTGGAAAACATCAGTACTAGTGATAAATAAATATTTTTTTTCATATTTCCTGTTTTGTACTGGTACTTTTTGAAAGTAGGAAATCTAAGTTCTCTAAGAATAAAAATAATAATATTTTCTTTCTCATCTCCATAGAGTGTTCATTTCTAAGCTCTGCTTTTTCACCCCTGTTGGAGTTAATTTTTATAGCAAATAAAAGGATACACAAACCAAAAAAAGACAATCTTTTCTTCATAATGAGAACACACACAAGAATACCATATGTTATATTGCATAGAGC
Source organism: Chaetura pelagica (assembly GCF_000747805.2). NCBI lineage: Eukaryota > Metazoa > Chordata > Aves > Apodiformes > Apodidae > Chaetura > Chaetura pelagica. Next base: position 3,035,256 of record NW_009954442.1, on the reverse strand, counting down.
TAATTGACTCAGGCACTGTAATGAGTGTGTTATAAAGTATAAAATATTGATTATTTTAAAAAAAATAATTTAAATGTTATTTAGTCTAAACAAAAAGCAAAAAGTAACAACCAGGGTAAAAAGAGACAAATAGATATTTTTAACTTTGTGATTATGATAGTAAAATATTGCGTGAAAATTGTTTCAATGAAATTAATCTTTAATTTTACATGACATAATAACTTCTGGAAAGTTGTTTTATGAACAGCAAGTTAAGGGAAGCCCATTTTCTTGAGAGATAATGCCCCATGCTTCTCCACCCTTCCCAAAAATCTTAGCTGCTTGATGGTGTGACCATAGAAATGAAAACATTTCTTAAGTTCATAAGTCTTGAGTGATTTTTTTTTCCACAGTTGTTTTTGTGCCAGTATAAATGTAGTAGTTGATTCTGTGTCTGTAGCAGCTATAACAGGGAAGGGAACCACTAAATATTTTATTTAGTCAATGTCTTACTTTTACGCAAAGAAAAGAAAGAAAATCCAGTCAAAATAGGAAAGAAGCACAGAATACAAAACTTAATTAAAATTCATCAATCTCTTTACTATTAACAACTCTGGATGAACGTGACACTTTCGCTCTTCTCTGTGCCTGTTTATGAAGAAATTAGTGGCCACATGGCTGGTTATTTGTTGTTGGATTAGGCATAAATTACAACAGATATTAATCTTAATGTGAAACCTTAGACAATTCTATGAATTTAAGAGTTTAAATAAAGTGAAATAAAGTCAAGGATATCTGCTCTGCATAATTAATCTGTCATTCAATTCAAAGGTTTGAAACAGTTTATGTTATTCTGCAATATTTTCTCATGGATTCACCAAGCTCAAGAAACTGAGACCATTAGAATTAAATATCCTGAGAGAGAAAACATGACTAGCAGACTAATATTATAAAATAAAGTATACTAACTTAATTAGACAGTGAAAGGTAAGGTTACAATTTGATAATAAAGTATGAAGAAGCTGTTACGTGGTAACTTATATAATGGAATTAGTGCTGCTTAGAGGTGCATGTTAATTCATTTTTGGCATGGGAATTTAGAGGCAGGGAGAAATGAAATCAGATCAGAGAGGCAAGCTCTTTCAGAAATGTAAAAAATGAAAAGGTCAAAGATGTAAATGAATTCTGAAATAAATGGAAGTTAGTTTCTTGTCCTATGGGGAAGTTAATAGTGTAGGCTTGTCTCCTTTCGCTTCAATTTCTGCAAGAGTACATCTGTGTCTTATTAGGGCCTTGTGAAGATTGCTAATTTTTAGGGACTTCTGAGTAGAAAAATTGTAACAGGGCACATTATTGTCCCTTCCTGTTCTTAAAAGGAAGCACATGGGGGACACAATCCAAAGATATATGAAATAGTTCTCTGTGTGAATTCTCTTCAGGGTGCAAATTGATTCTGAAGGTTTTGGTTTTGGTTTTTTTCCTGCATCTTTCACTGATGTGTGGATATGTGTGTGTCTGACTTATTATGCTAAGTAAATTAAGTACTGTGGTATTATCCAAATGTAAATCTCAAAAATCACTAACTGACATGCAAGTCTTCCAAATACGAGATGAAAACATTATATATCTTTAAAGTTCCACTTTAAAGTCCACTTTACAATAATAATAATTATTATTATTAATCCACTTTATCTTGCACTGTAGATTGAATTCACAGTTAAATTTAATATTCAACAAACTCTAGGGTGAGGGATGTGACTTCATCTGTGTGAAAGTTTCTTTTCTAAGCTAGTTAGCTGCCCGAGCTCTTTTAAAGTTGACAGAGAGAAGTGACAAATTGAAATATCAAATATTTATATGAGTCATATATATTAATTTTAAGATTAAATAAGTTGTTCTTTGGATGTACTGATTGCTTTCTAGTGACTGGAGTTGGGGCCTGATGAACTAGATGAGATTGGACATCAAATTTTTAAGTGAATGAATCTAATGGTGAATTTCCATGTTTGAAATTCCTTAACAAAAACCCTATAAGCATTTGTTAAGGAAGCTGTATACCTTTATTTTTTTTCTTGACTAAAAAAGAAAAAAAGGTGCCAAGGGGAAGAGGTTGGATTTTTGGTGATGTTGGGGTTTGGTCTTTCCGAAAGTCAAACAAATCTCATATTACCTTTTGATGAATGATTATTGTGGGCCAGTATTGGTACTGTGTGACAGTACTCAACAATGAAGAATATGAAAATTATTCTAGAAGTATTGCTAATCAGGACAGTAAGAAAATAAAATAAAATTTGTAAGGTACTTCTGGAAAGTCATTAATTCCCAGTAAGATCTGCTTCCTTGCTGTAGAATAATGTATTAAAAATGCTGACAGTAATTTTCCTGGCACTGTCTTTTTGCACATTTGCTCTTACTGCACATATTATTAAGTCTCTTGTCCGTCAATTCTAATTTAACCTTTCTCACTTTTTGGTTTGAGCCACAGCTCCTTGTTCTGATGTCTTCTGAGACTAACATCTTCTTTCATTTATGTAGTTACCCTGAAGGTATTTGATTAATGCAATTCACTGATTGTAACACCTTGTGTACGTACCACATTGCCTTTGTATTGACCTAATTCCACTCCAGTGTTTCATAACTGTTCGTGCTGGAATTTCACAAAAGAAAACAGAATAACTGCTTAGTTATCTCAGAAATTATCAACATTGTAACACAAAATCTCATAATAACTCTTTTCTACATAGACAAGTGCATGACGTTAATTGTGTGAAAATGTAGTTAATTTTTCAAGGATCAAATGAGTACTGCTCATCACTCAGTGGGCCTTTTCTCAAAAGCAGAGCTTTCTGACAATAGTGGCTGCTGTGTGAATTGTGTTCTCTGAGGCTTTTGTTAATCTTTTGCAATTTTTTCTTCTCTTTTAGCTGATGGATGCACTGACTGGTCTGTGGATTACAAGAAATATCAAGTACTAGTGGGAGAACCTGTTCGTATAAAGTGTGCGCTCTTTTATGGATACATTAGAGCTAATTACTCCCTAGCCCAAAGTGCTGGACTTAGTTTGATGTGGTACAAAAGCTCTGGACCTGGAGATTTTGAGGAACCTATAGCTTTTGATGGAACTAGAATGAGCAAAGAAGAAGACTCCATTTGGTTCCGACCAACAGTGTTACAAGACAGCGGACTCTATGCATGTGTTATAAGGTACTGTATTTTAATATACTGCATTTTAATTAACCAGATATGAAATATTATTCTAAAACATAAGACTTCTGTGCTAAAGAATCATGTTTTCTCACAGTATTCCTTTTTCTTCTTCTCCTGGCACTCCCTTTCTGAAGTGTTTCATGCTTAAGTAGAAGTTATTGTTGAATGTCTTGGAATATTTTACTTTTTTTTTGTATAAATAGATAATTTATAACAAAATTTAAAAGATATCAGATGATTGGGACTAGATGCATAAGTCATGTGTTCCTGCTTCTCATTCTGGGTTAACTGTTACAATGACTAATCCAGAAAAAAAGGTTCTTTTTCAAATTCACATTTCTATAGGTTTTTTAATGTAATGGCTTCATTTAATTATTTTTGGTTTTTTTATGTTAAAAAACCCCAACAACCTCTATTTGATGTAAAACAGTTGCATCAAAGAAAAAGAAAGGTGAAATTTCAGCTTTTTTACAGACATGCATCCTCTAGAATGATATCTGGCTTAACCTGCTAATAGAGATAAGCTCCAATGGTATTTATCCTGATGCATCAAGCTTTATCAACATAACTTGGAATAGATGCTGCTTCCTGCTTTCCAAAAGAGGTGTTCAGCTTCTTCCTGCATCTTTAAAATGGTTTGCACTGAAATATTGTTTCCAGTCTTTTGCATTAAAATATAACATATAGGCACTTTCATATTTCTCACAGCCTTATACTAGGTTTTCACTAAATGTCTAATGTATGATCAAGATGGTTATTAGTAGAAGACACAATCCTCATTTCAGTAACAGGAATGTATTCTGTTATGCAAGTTTTGTGCATACAGTCGAAGATTACTTTCAAATAGTTTTGAATGTCCATTTAGAATCAACTTAAAAACGTAATAGTTTATGTTCCCAAGATAAGCATGTATTAGATATTTTAATCTGAAATAAATACATTTAATTACTCAGAAATATATTTTCCTTTTTTCCCTCCTTCCTTCAGATTCTTAAGCTGTAAAGTGATCATCTGACAGAAAAATATAAAAGGTTGAAGTGACACCATCAGGCAAAATTATTTACTCCATCTGTACTTCCAAAGTTATTTCTACAAAAAAATCTAGAAAAAAACACTTGTATCACATAGCTGTTTACTGCTTTTTACTGCTCCTTCTTCTTGTCACTGAAATCAGAGTACTCAACCTTACTGTCACTTCATGCTTGTATATTAGTACAATATACCAAAGAATCTGGAGAAAAATTAGTGAGCAAGAGCTGTAATTTATTTCAAGGAGCAGAGTGAAGATTGCAGGGATGGGATTTAGGATTTTTTTTTTACAGATTTGAAGTTTTTGTTTATTTTAAACACAAGAGCCTTAAACACCTCCAGAATGATAGTATAAGCTCTTTTAGTTTTGAAAACCCATTTGAAAACTCAGTTAAAAGGCTTAAAATTACCTAGTAGCAAATGTTCTGTGTGATGCTTGCAATAAGTTGAACAGGAGAGCATGGAGCAGAGATGTACTTGTGAGGTAAAGGGCAAAAGTAGAAACATGGTTTGAATAAATAGCTCTGCCAAGTTTTTATTTCAAACTTACTTAAAGGGGTGTGACAGTATAATGCTTACTATTTTCTTTGCTTAGAAGCTTCTTGCTTCACAGTTCTGTGTCTTTGCTGCCTGCGGCTACAGTAAGGAAAATAAATATATCTATTGCACTGGGTGTTTAGAGAACAGCATGCTAGAACAAAACTGTATGGCACTAAATGAACAATGTTAAAAGGGTAGTTAGTGGACCAGACTAATTTCTACAGTGACTATAATACAGTATTTGAGTAGAAACTCAGTTTTCTACAGTAATTGAGTAGAAACATGCACATTTTCAGTGAAAGTAACAGTGATACTAATGAAGGCTGCCTCTTTTTCCTTCAGAAGCACAGAAACAACCTTCATCTTTATTTACTACTGTTCACAGTACTCTCATTATTTAATTTCTTATCCCTGCCTTTTCTTCCTATGGCAAGATGTCTGCCATAAAAGAATTGAGAAAATCAAGACTAAGCCTTATTATCAAGACAGTGCTGCACACCCACAGATAAAGAAGAGGAGATACACGGCTAGAAATAGCTTTCAGTTTACTACCATCAGTACAAGAATTATAAGCTGATTGGTAGAAAATGTATGGATGTACACCCTCCTTTCATGGAATAAAATAATTTAGTCTGTTGCAGGTACAGTACTGTAGCATTCCGCTGCAACCTCTGTGTCCTGCAATTTTAAGGAAGCAGAGATGTAAAACAGTAAGTTTTCACATGGATGTCACATCACATGGTTGCTTGTTTTTTTTAATCACATATGGGCAGTGAATATAACTATATAAGCTGCACAAGGAGTTAATGTAAATATTCAAAAGGCAATGTCTGAAGCATTTGAATTATTTGAATCACTCTTACAGGTCTTTCTACAGAAAACAATAACTCTGATAGACTCTTGAAGCAGTATGCAAGTTCAGGAGAACATTTATTGCACATAGGAGGTGGACTTTCCTTGGTCCTCTTCTTTGTGTTGATTTGATTTGTAGAGAGTAGGTGAGGCAATTGACTGTGACTTCATTATTCCTACACTCCATTTGTAAGCTTGGCTGAGCTTTTTCTAAGTTCTTTTATTTTTCTATAAAAGTGTTTGTTGACCATTATAAGGAATCTGTCTCTCATGGTGATCAAGGTTTGATCTATCTCCTTTTCAAATGTAAGCTTGGTAGACTAGCCAGACATCCACGAAATATTTCACTGCAGCCTAGAGTTGCCTTGGTAAGTAGAAAAAGCCTTCAGGCTAACATTAAGAATTTGTACAGATCGGGTTTCTGAAGCTTAGATTAAGTGTCCTGTACAGATGGAAAGTACAGTTGCTAGTTCCTAGAAATAAATGACATCTGTGCTTTTCTTGAAGTTAATGCTTGTTGGAAGTCAGGTGACTGAAATCTACTAATTGCCCTCTACTTGTGCCTTCTGACACTGCAGGAGGTCACATGTCTGACTTGAGCATCTTTATTGTACATGGTAAATACCTTTCATGTGCATTAGGACAAAACAAATGCCTAATACTAAAGAGATAAGCGGATAACCATAGAGTACTTATAATTGTGAAATTGATATAAGCTATGCAATAATGCTAAAGTCCAGTGTGTTTTTGCTATTTGCTTGGCTTGATGAGACTTTTACACTGAAAAGCAAACAAGCAGGCATGGTGGTGAGTAGATAAAGGAGCAATATGACTTTTGCAGTTGGTAGAGTTAGGATTTTAAATGAGGAGACTGAAAACTAAAGAGGTTTTACACAAGACTTCATTAAAGTATATATTAATTGATACTGAGGAGAAAATAAGTAATGCCTGTACTTACACAGAATAGAGGAAGGATGTTATTATTAGAAAAGAAGAAGAAACTGCAGTATTTGTCTGAGCAGAAGACATTGTTAATATCACATTTTAACAATGATGAACTTACAGGAATGGCACAGACAATGTTTGAGGAGAGCATTATTTGAAGAAAAGCCTTCTATATGATACCGTTTCATTTACTACTGATTCTTTTGATGTTGAGATATTTGCTAAAATACAGCAATGTAACAAATAAATTTGAGTGTTGCTTCCACTATTTTATTACAGATTTTTTTGTAAAAGTACTTTTAACAAACCAGTTTCATTTGCCCATTGATTGTTGAGGTTATTCTTTTAATAACTAAATTAATAATTCTGACTAAAAAAGTAACACTTTAGATCTCATTTCAGTATAATAGTAAAATATTACTATGATGTTTGTTTTTGCAGCTGTAATTTAAGAGGGAAAATTCCTAACACGTAGCCAGGTTGCATTAATATGTTTCTGGTAAGAAAAACAGTTTCTCTTTTCTTAAAAAAAGTAGGAAGTATTTTGTCCATTTTACACTTTCCTGCTAACTACATCCACCTTAGAAAAGCACTGAAAGCCATGTAATGCTACAGAAGAAGTGGTCTATCAGCTGTCTTTTTAGCAAATGTGGGAGAAGGAAAAGATACAGATAAAGTTAATTCCATATAATAGATAATTAAGTAAAAGGTATGTAATTTTCTTTGACACACTAGAGAAAATAGAGGATGAAGGAAAAGAACTAAAATGACTTGTACATATTTTCAAGGCAATGGTTTCAATTTTTTTCTTTGTATCCTAAGTTCACTTATAGATATTTTTTCTTACTGTTTCCTCTAATAGAATTCAAATCAACAAAGTTGTATGCTAGTAATAAGATCAGCCTACTGCTTTCTATACAATTGTTTAAATTTGCTCTTAGCATCTTATTTCAAATTGTATTTCAAATTGTATTTCAAATGTCTGTCCAGAAATGTCCTGTGTATGTAAACTGCATGCAGGTGTCAAAGTCAATTTTTGCATCTAGATTCTAAAAAGCTTCATGTGAACTGTTTCCTACTTTAATTCCCATTGTTCTCAGGCCAGACACCAATTTTGGCTGATGTTAAAATATAGCTAAGATTTTATTCAGTTTACACAGGTGTAGATGTCTAATACTGTTTTAAAGGCACTAGGACCATTTTCAAGATATTTGCAAGGGGATGATATATGTGGCACTGGATATGGAGAAGGCTGGATGTGACATACATTTAGGCAAGTCACATACCACTATGCACCCACTCTTTGGCAAATAAAATGAGGTAGGCTCCATCAGCCAGGCTGCCAGCTACAGTAGGACTTTAGACATGTCACACAGGCATATGAATTAAGTGGATCACAGAACTGAAATGTCTTAAACAAAATCCCAAACTAAATTGACTTCATTTGTGTATTCATATAACATATATTACAATGCCCTGGCTGATATGAAAGTTAAGAGACATACCTCTGTACTTAGTGCTATGTCGTGAGACTGAAATGTTAAAATATTAAACTTAATGAAGAGCCTATAATGTAAGAATGTGATGCGATTGAATTAATTGACAATCTAAGTTCTTCTGAAATGCAAATCTAAAATAGTGGTTGAGGCTCCCAAAAGTCATCAAACTGACTTAAAAGCCATCAGTTCAACAGACTTTCTCATTAATTAGCTGACCATTTCCAAGTTTTCTGCAGAAATATGTATCACAAATGCTCCTTTAGAAAAGGATCATGAAATAAGCAGCTGAGATTCTCTAGTCCGACTCCAAGAAGCATCAAATATTAGATGATCTGTGATGAAGTCTTGCATTACTTTTTCAGAGGCGTTGAATCTGAAAAGGGTGGGCATGCCATAAGCCAGAAAGGTTACAAATGAAGTAGAGACACTGTAGAGAGCTTGCTTACTGGCTGCTTTCCGGTGCCGCTATAGTAGGAATGAGTAAAGCTGGGAAGAAGATCCTGGGTTTTCAGGATGCCTTTGGAACAATACAATCAACGCTTGCTTCCCACAGCAACTAGACTAGATCCCCCAAACCAAGACTGATCTCAAGCAGTACTAGTAGCATTCAGAAGGTCTTTAATAATCCTTGTTTTAATCCTTGCTTCTCTCTCCTTTCCCTTCATAAATCAGAGGAAGTCACCCAATGTTACCAAAAATGGAGAAGAGATTGTGTGGTTCCTAACATGCAAGAGACTGGAAAGGTGGAGACCTCTGCCCCTCTTTCTGTTCTCTTTATCTTCTTCTCTATCCTGAAAAAATTACCAAAGAAATCCTGTGAGTTCCTCTTTTAGGAAGAAAGGAGAAATATCTTTGTTGCAAGTATTCAGGTTGGGGCTGTATTATTCATCATGAGTTCTATGGAAAGTTCCATATATGCAAGAAGGTAAAAATTAGCCTATGAAATCATGAAGACAAGCTATAAATAGTCTCTAATTGAAAAGCCTTGGTCTTTATTTAGACAAATCAACAAATCCCTGTGCTTCTCTAATCATATCTCTAAATTTTTTTTTGAGTGTTTTATGTTGATAAACCCTGTGAATTGTATCCATTTTCACTGTGACAAGGGTTTCTTACATAGAAGTATTTTAAAGAGTGGCAGCTAATAAGGTATGTTATCCCTGGTTTTAAGGGTATCTTCAATACCTGTCAATAGTCACAGATGGGTTAATCAAAATTTACTAATCTGAAAGTCTACTAATAAAAAAGGAAACCTGAGAACAGATCCTAAGGCAAATCTGTTATATACACATTTTAAAATTAACTATAGATATATAAAAATACATATAGTTATATATAATAATAATATGTTCTATATAATTAAAACCTACCACTGCTACTGGTAAGACTATGCATCATTGTTCTGCTAAGAGTTACATTTAGCATTTCTGTGGGTTTTTTTTACTTTCTTATTTAAAATGTAAATTAGACACTGCCCATCTCACTGAGATGGTATAGTTAATTATTAACATTCTTGCTGAAGTGAAATGAAGATCCAGACCCTTAAGATAATAGATATATTGAAAAAAAATCAATGAGTGTTGTTATATTTATATATTTCCTGGGACTGAGAAAGAAAGGGATTTGTATAAAATGTTTTGGTCAATAATAATTTGGTTTAGTAGCATCCATTCTCAAATATTCATGTCCATTAAAGTACATATGGATAAGATGTTTGACCCGAACAGTTAATGATGTTACTATGAGGTAGATGATAGATGGTGACTATGTAGAGCACTGGAGGAAAAAATTGATAGATACTAATTTATGTATGTTAATGAAATATTACTGTGGAAATGTGGGCCATGAGGTGATGGAAGTTGTTTACTGAGTGTGGCAATGTCAAATAGCAGGTTTTCCATTGAAATGCTGGGGCACTTGAATCAATAGTCCTGTGTGAAGAAGGAAAAGTACTTGAAGAAGTCATGCAAGACCTCTAAATGACTTAAGGTTTGATGTGCTAGAAGTAATAAAATGAGATATTTTAACACTGAAATAATCTGGATACAAGAATAGTTCTGACAAATTTGGTGGCCTTTTATGATGAGATCACAGTGTCGGTCGACAAGGAAAGAACAGCTGACATCATCTACCTGGACTTGTGCAAAGTGTTCAACACTGTCCCACATGACATCCTGGTCTCAAAACTGTAAGGATATGGATTTGACAGATGGACCACTCGGTGGATAAGGAATTCGCTGGATGGTCATGCTCAGAGAGTAGTGGTCAATGGCTCAATGCCCAGATGGAGGCCAGTGACAAGTGGCGCTCCTCAGGGGTTGGTACTGGGACTAGTGCTGTTTAACATCTTGGTCAAAACCTTGGACAGTGGGTTTGAGGGAACCCTCAGCAGATTTGCTGATGACACCAAGCTGTGTGGTGTGGTTGACACACTGGAGGGCAGGGATGCCATCCAGAGGGACCTTGACAGGCTTGAGAGCTGGGCCCATGTCAACCTCATGAAGTTCAACATGACCAAGTGCTAGGTTGTGCACCTGGGTTGAGGAAACCCCAAGCACAAATACACGTTGGATGACGAATGGATTGCGAACAGCCTTGAGGATGAAAAGCGCAACGTGAATCGGTGATGTGCACTTGCAGCCCAAAAATCCAACCGCATCAGAAGAAGTGCAGCCAGCAAGATGAAGGAGGTTATTCTGCCTCTCTACTCCATACCTTTGAGACCGCACCTGGAGTACCGTGACCAGTTCTGGACCTCTCAACAAATAAAAGACATGGAGCTCTTGGAGCAAATCCAGAGGAGGGCCACAAAGACGATCCGAGGGTAGCTCTACTATGAAGACAGGCTGAGAGAGTTGGGGCTGTTCTGCCTGGAGAAGCGGAGGTTCTGAGCAGATCTTATAGCGGTCTTCCAGTACCTGAAGGAAGACTAGAGAGAGACATTTTACAAGGGTGTATAGTGATAGGATGAGAGGTATGGATTTAAACTGAAAGAGGGTAGATTTATGTTAGATGTTAGGAAGAAATTCTTTACTGTTAGGGTGGTAAGACACTGGAAAAGGTTGCCTGGGGAGATTGTGGATGCCCCCACTTTGGAGATGTTCAAGGCCAGGTTGTGCAGGGCTTCGTGCAACCTGGTGTAGTGGAAGGTGTCCCTGCTGTTGCAGGGGATTTGGAACTTGATGATCTTTAAGGCCCCTTCCAACACAAACCATTCTATGATGTCATTTTCTTGTTCTGTTATTATAAAGTGTGAAGGACCAGGTATTTCCTTACACGAACATGAAATGTCCTTTGAGTCAGCCGACAAAACTGACTTAAAACGGTGTCTCCACGCAGCAGGAACCCCCCTCTGTGTGTATGGGGGGGGGAGCAGCTGCTGCGGGGGAGGAGCCGTGGCCAGAAGCAGGGGCAGGACTAGGTCCCGTCTGATTGGCTGAAAAGCCCGGAAATGCAAAACTGGCGCCGAAGAACCCCATGAAAGAGGCAGCGCGGCACGCCCCTCTCTCTCTCGCTCTCTCCTCGTGTGTTCGAGGCGGTCGTCTACACACACAGCCTGCCGCCGCCATTTTTCCTGCCGCGCGCTGCCGCCGCTGCCTGCCGTTCCTGCTGGGAGCCGCCCGCTGCAGAGCCTGCCCGCTCACTGCCTGCTCGCTCGCCGCGCCGCCTGCCCGCTCACTACCTGCCCGCTTGCCGCAGCCGCCGCTGCTAAAGCCGCAGTCCCGGAGTCCCGGAGCCATTCGCCGCAGCTGCAGCTGCCAAAGCCCCGGTCCCAAAGTCCCGGAGCCGCTTCTCTCTGGGGGGGGGCGACCTGCGCTTGGAGTGCCCGCAGCTTCTTTGCTACCCAGCTCATCCTACCTGCACTGCCGTGGTGAGACAATTCCGGCTACCCCAGCTTATAGGGGAAAATATAATCCAGCCATTCGGGCATACCCCTCCCCTCTCCTTCCAGCACTTGAATAAGATGTGTAACTAAGGTGTACCCATATATGTTTAATGTGTTATAACCACTCCTTTTGAACCTCCTGCCCCAAATTGCTTTGTTTTCCCCACAATAAACCTTGCTGTTGTTAGAAATATAAGTAAGCACTGAGCGAGTTATTCACTCAAAAAAGTCAGGACATAAGTTCCTGTATCCTCTGTGTGAGGCGATATCCACGTGTGAAGCTCTCAGCAAATCCTGATAAGTTAATACACTCCAATAAGGAGATATAATAGGTCACGGATCGTGACATAAAGTCAGAGTTCATATGGCTGTGTTGAGACCAGCTAGCCAAATTAAAGGCAAGAAGGAACTGCACAAGCAGTTCAGGCAGAGACTGGTATCTTGGGAATAGTATAGGGACACTGCCCAGTCATGCAGGTATGGTGTTAGGAAGGCCAAGGCATGGCTGGAGCTGAACTTGACAAGGGATGCAAAGAATAACAAAAAGGGTTTCTATAGGTATATCAATGAGAAAAGATAGTGTTCCCCACTGACCAGCAAGGATGACAAATTAGTAACAACAGATGAGAAGAAGGCTGAGGTTCCCAATTACTTTTTTGCCTCAGTCTTCACTGGCTGCCTCTCTTCTCACACCTACCAAGTTAAAAGACCTCAAGGTGGGAATCAGAGGGAGGAAGTCCCACAGTAAGTGAAGACAAAGTTTTTGATCACCTGAAGAACATAAAGAAGTCTTTGGGACCTGATGAGATGTATCCCAGAATCTGGAGGGAATTGGCTGATGTAGTTGCCAAGCCAGTCTCCATGATATTTGAAAGGTCATGGCAATCAGGTGAAGTTCACCGTGATGGGAAAAGGGGAAACGTTGCACCTGTTTTTAAAAAGGTTAGAAAGGAGGACCCTGGAAACTACTGACCTGTCAGCTTCACCTCTTTTTTTGGGAAGATCATGGAACAGATCCTCCCAGAAGCTCTGATAAAGCAGATGAAGGACAGGGAGGTGATTTGAGATAGCCAGCACGGCTTTACTAAGGGAAAGTCCTGCTTGACTGACATAGTAGCTATCTGCAAAGGAGTCATTACATCAGAGGATGGGAAAAGACCTACGGATGTAATTCTGAGGTCTCTTCCAACCCCTAAGATTCTTTGATTTTATGATTCTGTGTGATCTATTTGAACTTCTGCAAGGCCTTTGACTGTCTCCCACAACATCTTTCTCTCTAAGTTGGAAAGATACGGATTTGACAGATGGACTGTTTGAAAAGAAATTGTCTGGATGTGAGCAGACAATGTGCACTCACAGCCCAGGGGGCCAATTGCATCTTGGGCCACATCAAAAGAAGTGTGGCCAGCAGGTCGAGGGAGGTGAGTCTCCCCCTCTACTCCACTCTCGTAAGACCCCACCTGGAATACTGTGTCCAGTTTCAGAGCCCTTAAGAGAAGAGGGACACAAACCTGTTGGAATGAGTCCCAAGAATGGCCAGAAAAGTCATCTGAGGGCTGGAGCACTTCTCCTACAAAGACAGGCTGAGAGAGCTGGGGTTGTTCAGCTTGGAGAGAAGGCCCAGGAAGACTTTATAGCAGTCTTCCAGTACCTGAAGGGGCCTATAGGAAAGCTGGGGAGTGATTTTTTACAAGGGCGTGTTGTGATAGGTCAAGGAACAGTGGTCTTAAACTAGATCAGGGTAGATTTAAATTCAATATTAGGAAATAGTGTATTACATTGAGGGTGGTGAAGTAGTGGTACAGGTTACCCAGAGAGGTAGTGGAGACCCTGTCCCTGGAAACATTCAAGTTCAGGCTCAAACAGGCTCTCAGCAACCTGATCTTGTTAAAAAGTCCTGTGAACTGCAGGGGGGGCTGGGCAAGATGACCTTTAAAGGTCCTTTCCAATCCCACACATTCTATGATTCTGTGATTTTATAATTCTATGTTTCTATGATATGGCAGCACAAGATAAATAAAGGTCATATTTGAAATGACCATATTTCTTAATGATTTTTTCATCAGTTCCAGTGGTCACTGTAGAAAAACTTCATCTCTTGTACTACAAGATTTCCTGGTAGTCTGAAATTGGTGCATTTACAATTTACTTTTTAATGTCTGCCAGACATAAAAATTACAACAAGACTTAGCAAGTAAAATTATTTGTAACACTGAAAATATTAATGTGCAGATATTCCCACTACAGAGGAAAACTAATGACATTTGCATATTTGATGCTTGCTTAATGCTGCCATCTGTCAAAGTCACACAGCCTCATGCTGCTAATTTCAAAGGTGATGAGACTGACCCAAACCATCTTGAGGTATTTAATTGCAGAGACTAAGATTATGATCAAAGGTCAAGATTGTCTCTATAATCTTAATTCAGCTTTCTAATGCAGGAAGCATTATAATACAGCCTTTGAATGCTAAATTCAGACCGTGGTTAGAAAATTAATCAAGCGTGGTCTGTGAGGAGGGCTTCTGTTTTCGCTTATTGTAAGAGCTAGTGTGTGCATGTAAATACACACACCAATATGCATGCATGTGCACACATGCATATATCCGTAATTGCACATGCATACATACATACATCTACATCTATATGTATATCTATATCTAATCTATATCTAATCTATCTATATCTATATCTATATCTATATCTATCTATATCTATATAATCTATCTACACACACACATGCATTGTTTACCAAGAAAGAGAATTAAAGGCAGGAAGAAATGTTCTGAATACAATTGATAGGGACATTCTTGAAAAAAGAATTTACTTTTTGTCTGTCAAACTTTTCTTCTGTCACAGCATTATCCTAGAGAAGCTGGCTGCTTGTGGCTTGGATGTACATATGCTTTGCTGGATAAAATCTGGTTGGATAGCCAGGTCCAAAGAGTTGTGTTGAATGGAATGAAGTCCAGTTGGTGGCTGGTCACGAGTGGTGTTCCCCAGGGCTGAATGCTGGGGCTGCTCCTGTTTAATGTCTTATTGATGACTTGGATGAGGGGATAGAGTGCACCCTCAATAAATTTGCAGATGACACTAAGTTGGGTAGGAATATTGATCTGCTTGAGGGTAGGGAGGCTCTGCAGAGGGATCTGGACAATCTTGACCAATGGGCCAAGGACAAGTGAAAGAATTTCAATAAGATCAGAAGTCAGGTCCTGTACTTTGACCACGACAACCATGGGCAGTGCTACAGGCTTGGGGAGGAGAGGGACCTGGAGGTGTTGATTGACAGCTGAACATAGCCAGCAGTGTGCCCAGCTGACCAAGGCCAATGGCATCCTGACCTGCATCAGGAATAGTGTGACCAGCAGGACCAGGGAGGTGATCCTGCCCCTCTGCTCAGCCTTGGTGAGACTGCATCTCAAGCACTGTGTGCAGTTTTGGGCACTGTAGTATAGAAAGGACATTGAGGTGCTGGAGAGGGTGCAGAGAAGGGCAGCTAGGCTGGAGAACAGGTCTTATGAGGAGAGGCTGAGGAATCTGGGGCTGTTCAGCCTGGAGAAGCAGAGGCTGAGGGGAGACCTCATTGCTCTCTACAACTACCTGAAAAGAGGTTGTAGTGTGGTGGGTGTTGGCCTCTTCTCCCTAGTGACTAGTAATAGGACAAGAGGAAAGGGGATTGATTTCTGCCAACAGAGGTTTAGATTGGATATTAGGAAAAATTTCTTCACAGAAAGAGTGGTGAGGCATTGGAACAGGCTGCTCAGGGAGGTGGTGGAGTCACTGTCCCTGGGAGTGTTAAAAAAACAACGGGTGGACGTGGTGTTTCGGAAGATGGTTTAGTGCGTAGGGATTCTAGGGTTGGACTTGATGATCTTGAAGGTCTTTTCCAACCTTGATGATTCTATGACTCTATGATTCTTACGTGAATTGGGCCAAGTTATTGGAACAAGTTTGACCTTTCTCCTTTGGGTATTACACTGTGGATTCAGGCCACTTCTTTTCACACTGCACTGAAAAGAAGACCTCCCTTTAAGACTGTATGTTAAGTTTTTCTTTGATATAATGACAATAAGAACTATGCAAATTAAATGTGTCAGTCATCAGGGAATATTTATAATATGACCATTCCATGATTTTGGCATCTGTGTTTTTGGCCTTGCATGGTAAATCTTGACATAACTATTTAAAATACATGTCATCCTGTAAGTAAGTAAGGAGATAAGGTGGCTTTTTTTGGTTTAACTGTTTTATCTGTGTTAAATTTCATACATACACCTGTTGTCTGAGAGTAAAAAAAGACTGCAAAGTTATATATTTAATTCAATTATTTAATGACATTTAATTAAATTAGAGGGTTTTATATAAATATAAATAAAGTACTCTAAACAGGAAATTTAAAACAATTGCATTTTGCCTGATAAGTTATGTTGCTTTATGATACCCTGAAGAACAGAAAATGCTTTTTATACACTCTCTTTTCAGTGATTTACAAATTGAAGTGAAAAAAATAATGAACAGTTATGGTTTATATTTTTTTCCCTTTCAAGCATGTCTTTCAACTTTCAAGTACAAGGTGAACTCAGTAGATTTAGTAGCAAGGCATAATCAACTAAACCATCAGCTTAATTTTTGTGATGTTCTTGAGTTTTTAAGATCAAGTTGGCTGGCTTCTAAGGGCAGAGAGTGCAGATTAAAGTTTATCACTTTCATCTGTGGCTTATTAAAGTGACAGAGAGATTGCTCAAACAAGCACAAGTACTAATGGCTTTTCAGTGACATTTTCCTGACATGTTTTCATTGAGGTTTGTTGTTTTTTTTCCCTCTGAAATGTCTGTCTACCTTTTCTGGACACTTAACCCCATTCAATAAAAACAGCTCAGTTCCACGTTTGAACCTAGGTGTAGTTCTGCCTCAATGTTTACTCTAGGTCTACTGTGGTTTTGTGAAATTTTATGACAATATGACAGCTGAAGGGAATTTTTTCCAATGCATGATGCCTAGCCTCAAGCCAAGGCCAGGCAGGTTGGGGATTTTTTTATGGTATTAGTCAGGCTTCAGATTACACAATCAATGCCCAAGTAAGGTGCCTGCAACAACTACATGAAGGTGGACAAATAAAAAAAGTCCAACATACAAGGTATCAGCACTGTATCTCTTGGTCTCACTGTGTGTTGTAGCAGCCAAAGCATGTCCTGAATAACAGATGGGACAATATTTCAAACCAGACTTGTGAAGAACTTCAGAGAGGAGCATCAGCAGTCATAAAACATTAGAAAAATGCAAGAGATTTTTTTTTTCTACAGGAAGATCAGCCTCAGCCGAGACCTGAGGGGGGAAGACAGAAGGATGATCCAGGAAGGGGAAGTGTGCCATCGGTATTGACAGGTGGAAAGAAGAGGAGTGTGAAGATTTCTTTGACACTTCAAAAAAATCTTCTCAACTCTTGAGGGCAAAATTTAAGAAACTACAGGTTTTCACCTGTGAACAGGAGCTGCAATTGACCCCATTTCCAGTTCTTCTCACTTCACCTGTTATTCTGCATTCTTGTATTCAATATTGTGCTTCCCCATTCACAAAATGGACTTCATTTGCTGTTGCTTCTCTTAATAGAGCAAGAACTATTTCTCTCACTCACAATTTCTAGGAAAGGTGCTTTCACATTTTTGCTGCCTTAATAACTGGAACTCTTCTTCATGCATAGATTTGAATATGCACATACTATTTTATTCAAAAATAAATACCTTTTTCACTCAGTACTTGGGGAAAGAAGTATAAGATGTCTAGACCTCCTGGTTTTGTATCTATTCGGCACCTGAACAGAACAGGTCCTCATTCTCAGCAAACCCCAGGTCTTTCTACTGGAATACAGAAAAGGGACAAGTGGGATGTAGTGTCCTGCAGTATGTTGCTGCTTTACACTACCAATAAAGTGTGAAAGGCAAAAGATTGTAAAAAATATTTTTTTCACAATTAACTGTAGAATTGCCAGATATACAATATTCCAGGACTGGCAGGCATTAGTTGTCTGCGACAACTCCCAAATACTTTAAAAAAGTATCACAGAAATGTGCACCTAAAGCTTTTTTTTATTATTAACTTTTTCCTGCAGCATTAGTTTAACAACTGTAGCCACTGTTCTGCCTTCAAGGCACCTAAATTTCGCTTACGATAGGAATGATTTTTGTCCCAATAAA
The DNA here is from genome assembly GCF_000747805.2 of Chaetura pelagica. NCBI lineage: Eukaryota > Metazoa > Chordata > Aves > Apodiformes > Apodidae > Chaetura > Chaetura pelagica. Next base: position 3,017,123 of record NW_009954442.1, on the reverse strand, counting down.
CAAGGTGCTGTGCTATTACCAAAGTGCAGAAAATATTAGCACTTTTCAATGGAAAACTTTTCCCTCACAAAGTGTCTGACTTTTGACTAAGATTCTAACTTCTCAGTCACTGGAAATTGGCTGATAATTCCAGTGGCACCTGGATTTGCAGTTATCAGCTGGTATTAAAAGTTGGAGAGCTGTTAAAAAATAAAAACATGCTCTTTCCTTCTATCATCACTAGTGTGTTTTCATTTGCTTTTATTTTACACAATTCAAGTGTGTCTGCTGATGTCCTTGTTAACCACATAGGGCCTTAATTTAAATGTCGGGATACTCAAGTAAGCAGCTGTAAATCAGAAATTGAGCCTACATGAGTTGCACATGGAGTAAGCTACAGTGTTTGAGCTGATCTTGTAGTTATTCCAAATACAAGCCATTTAATGGTTATTTTCACTCCATCAAGGTTTATTTGAGAGAAGTTAATCTAAGAATAGAAAATTTCAGTTAGCTCTCCAGAGAAAATAACTAGCACTTTATGAATTGTTTGCCTCAAGTTTTCAGGGTAGGGCAGAAAAGGGAAAATAATTTCACTGGGAGATTTCAGTTAGATATTCTGGCTTGAAAGGTGAAAGGTTAATTAAAAACTTGGATAATGAAGTGATAAAGCTATACATGACTTTATAAGGAAATTAAATCCTTTGTATTCAGTTCAGGACATGGAGTAAGTAAAATCAGGACCTTCATACTGAGTGGTAAGATAGAAAGAATGATGAGATCAGAGCACATTTGCTGAGGATTGTACATACATTGTAAATCCGCCAAATAAGTACCCAATAAGAAGAGGAAGAGGCTGAGTGGAGCAGAGACTGGGAAAAAAAATGTGCTAAAGCTATTAAAGATAGCATTGTAATATACGCACATAGGGTGGCAGGATTAAGAAAACTTTAATTACTGCATTACTTTAAATCTATTTTTTTTACTTTGCAATTTTTATTAATGAATATTAAATCTATAGTTTGCATGGTAGTGCAATTGTATGGTTTTAATTTTAATGGGCTGTATATACCTTGTTAAAATTGATACATAATCTCTGACTCTTCTGCCTTATGAATTTTACCCCAGGCTGTATAGCAGTATATGTAGAAAAGTTATTCAGAAGTTGTATAGATTTGATGTTATACAAAATTATGTTGAGTCTTTGTCCTTCTTATAAACTATTCAAAGATGCTAATGAGATTTAATAGCAACACGTGCAGCTTTCTCATTTCTATGTTGTGTTGTTCTCTTAGGCCACCACATAGAAATGAGAGGGGCAAGTGTCCCCAGACAGGCACAGTCAAGGCCAACGGTGACACTGAGGGTGCATTCGATCTCCCCACTGCAGCGCATTGACTGCTACATGTCAAAATACCTTGTTCCCAAAAGGTTTCCTTCACAGTAGTCTTGCTTTCAAGTTTGGAAAGTTTCAGTCCTTTTTCCTGCAGACAGCAATTTTGGCATTTATCTGTTCATCACTTGAAATGAGAAGAAGTGTGACCTCAGAAAAGTGTGAGATCTACTTGACTGTTATGATACATTGACAGTAAATACTCCATTTGTGCTTATTGAAATTACTAATTTTCCCATTTGACTCTCAAGAGCTGAAGCCAAAACAGCATGCAGACTCCTTTACAGACCACAGGGAAACCCTCTCAAGCTCATGTCTGTTCATTACACAAGGGTTGTTATATTACAGCATTTGTCTGGCCTGAAATACTGCCCCTTGCTTTTGAAGAACTGTTCATTTTCCCTCTATTAATAGTTTTCCTTATCAGAACAGACCTTTGGTTGTTATTTTTTGTGGAAAATTTATTTAATTAGGGAATCATTCTAAAATTGTATAGGCCCCAGCATTAGACTTCCTGATCACAGGAAGCTTTCAATAGGGAATGAATGAAAACAGGAACTCTGTTAAGCTCTTGTGTTGTTCACCAGAGATAAAATACGATGTGGTTAATTAAACCAATAAAACTGCAGTGTAGGTAATAATGTGCAATTTGTTTCAAGCAGTACTTTTAAGCTGTACTTCCCTAATCTTTATAAGAAAAAGTAGAATTATAGAATCATAGAATTATTCAGAGTGGAAAAGACCCTTGGGATCACTGAGTCCAACCATCATCCCTACTCTACAAAGTTCTCCCCTAAACCATATCCACCAACACCACATCGAAACGAACCTTAAACACATCCAGGGATGGTGAATTGTATAGGCCCCAGCATTAGACTTCCTGATCACAGGAAGCTTTCAATAGGGAATGAATGAAAACAGGAACTCTGTTAAGCTCTTGTGTTGTTCACCAGAGATAAAATACGATGTGGTTAATTAAACCAATAAAACTGCAGTGTAGGTAATAATGTGCAATTTGTTTCAAGCAGTACTTTTAAGCTGTACTTCCCTAATCTTTATAAGAAAAAGTAGAATTATAGAATCATAGAATTATTCAGAGTGGAAAAGACCCTTGGGATCACTGAGTCCAACCATCATCCCTACTCTACAAAGTTCTCCCCTAAACCATATCCACCAACACCACATCGAAACGAACCTTAAACACATCCAGGGATGGTGACTCAACCACCTCCCTGGGCAGCCTATTCCCGCGTCTGACAACTCTTTCTGCGAAATAGTCTTTCTAATGTCCAGTCTAAACCTCCCCTGTTGCAACTTGAAGCCATTCCCTCTTGTTCTGTCGCTAATTACCTGTGAGAAGAGACCAGCACCAACCTCTCTACAATGACCTTTTGGGTAGTTGTAGAGACTGATGCCAGGACCCAGGACTTGGCCTTGTTGAAGCTCAGACCATTAACATTAGCCAAACTATCTAATCTATCCAAGTTTCTCTCTATCACTCTCTCCCTATCCTCCTTCTAAAATGATGGGAGGGAGAGAGTAAAAATGTGAATCAGGCTCTATAGCAGGTTATGGTTGCATAACCATAGCAGGTTATTCTTGCATAAAACAAAACAGGAAATATTACGTGAAAACCTTAACTTTAGGAAACTATTGTGAGTGTTTGAGTCTCCTCAAAATCTCCTTTGAACAGTGACTTTAAATGAACAATCTGCTTGTGTTTCAGTATTTTGCTACCAGAGATCATTGACATGCAGTACTTGCTTTAACCACCATGATTTACTCTTTAAAAAATACATTAAAAAAAATAATTTGAGTGATGAAATAACTGTTATAAACTCTTATTTTAGCAGTGTGAAGACTGCTAAAGGAAGAATAATGTTTTTGAGTGAACAGCTACATGATTAATAAAATTTTGAGTTTTATAACATCTAACTCTTTCTGATCCTTCAATAGTTCTATCTGGAAGAGGTGCGAGAGCCAAATTTATGTTGTTTGGAGCACTGTATAGCAAATTTTGCAAATTAATACACAGAAAAAAAGGTATATTTTTATTTGTGTAAATACGAATTGCATTATGGAAGTTATTTATTTTAAAAGTATAAATGATCACTCTAAGTAGGGTGATGGTTTTGATTTTCTGTTACCAAATAAAGAAGAAAATATTTAGTGTAAAAGGACCATCATCTACTACTGAATAGCTGTTATGCAGCAATTGGTAGAAATTGGTAAGGAAGTAATTTTAATGTGTTTTTGTGATTTTGATGGCATGATACAGTTAGCAATCACAATTAAATATGAGTGATTTACTCAACCTGTACTATATTCTCAAAATTGTCTGTTTATTTTTTTATTGTAATTTTAAAGTGCTTAGAGGGTCCACTTTTTCAGTTATTTCAGCTTCATTAATTAGCAAATCAGTTAAAATAAATTTAAGGGTTCTGGCATGCAGAGTATGGCAAAAAGGTATTTATGAGCCTGGATAGTAATGAACTTTCTGTGAATTAATGTATTTAGATAAGTGATGGAAATGAAAATTATATTAAAAAACAAGAACAAAACCAAAACCAAAATCTGCATCTTGCTAAAATAAGCCAAATCTCCAAAGATCACAAAAAATAAGGACATATTTTTTTTATATTTATTGATAATTCAAGTGTTTACCACTTTATATGATTTAGTTTTAGGTAGTCCTGGGAAGAGCAGTGAGTTGGACTCAATCTTTATAATCCTTATGGGTTCCTTTGAAGTTGAGATATTCTATTATCTCTGACATTTTCTTCCTATGGCCTTGAAGATAAAATTTTCTCCTCAGAGACAACAAAAACTTTTTAACTTTTATGACTCAAAGAAGAGGCAGCATGCACAGGCATGATTATCATCTGTAAATTTGACAAGTTAACTTCTTGTTAACAGTAAATGGCTTCAACTGGAGAACTGACCAACCTCTTCAAATAGTAACGTA
>NW_009954442.1:2961977-3012745 GCF_000747805.2 Chaetura pelagica | reverse complement strand
CATAGACATATAGAATTCTTTCTTGAATAAATATGTTCTTAACACACACTGAAATAGGGACAGTTGCAGGAATTGTCTTCTAGTTTATAGCCCATTAGTTCTTCTAATATGTAGTACTATCCTAGAAAAAGATTACATCTCTTAGATGTAATCAGTGATTTAAGTGGTTTAAGTAGTGTAATATTGTCACAATCTGGTATTCAGATACGTGGCAATTTTTTATAAAAGTTATCCGAAATGGTGAAATTAAGACACAAACGAGGTCAGATGTCATGCACACAACAAACTTTTATTACAGTAACACAACAAAAGTCCCTAGAGAGGATGGGAGAGGCAGGAAAACAGAGACAGAAAAGAGAGGAGAAAGCAGAGAGATAGAGGACAGCAAGCGAGAGCATAGTTACCACCCATGGTCCAGCGATGTTGTCGTCGGTGGGGAAGTGGTTCCTGGTGGGGAAGTGCTTTCAAATGCACCCATAGAGTCCCAGATTTTTATACAGTTCTTGCCCACTGCACCCCCACTTTTCTCCCTGCATAACGGAGAAAACCCTTCTATCTTCTCCGTGATAGCAGGGGCAGGTATGATGCCAAGGGCTATGTAGTCTTTGGCTAATTGATGGGATCAGCCATTACAAAGGATGAGGTTGAGTCAATTGGCACCACAGGATTAGTTCCTTGCAGTGGAGTTTCGGTCCTAGGAAGTAGCTTGTGACTGGCACTCCTTGTCTTGTCCTGCTAAGTCAGTGGTTTCCATATCAAGGCCTGGTTATCACTGGATATTCTGCTCCCAGCGCCAGCTGTAGAACTCCTTTGTCTCCTGTCTCAGCATGTCCCACACTAAACTCCCCAGTTCTCAGGTACTCCTTGCAGGAGGCGGTTGGGTGGGTTGCTGAGACATCTCTTTAGTCCATCAGCAGATGTTGTTCAACTCTGAGATGCCACAAGACAGACAACAGATATCCTGAGTGCCAAAGTCCATCACTTATCTCTTGGATTCATCGAGGCAAGCACTGTACATCCTGAATGCCACAAATATGAAAACAGCTATCTTAGAAAACCATACAGCAATCCATGTTCTTCTGCTTTCCTTTGTTGTGCACCTGCTATAGCTACCATTATTACAAACTTGAAAAATTAGTAAACAAGGATCTTACGATGAACTTGAAAAGTTTGTTTTCTAAAAAGTTTAAGTGTGTAGTAAAGTCTGTAAATACGTAGCTACTTGATTATTATTGTTTTAATGAGGACATCTCAGGAGCTCAGTTGAAATAATCCAAGTATTTAGGCATCAGCAACACAAGTTAGTAGAGCAAAAATTAAATAAAATGGCAGCTTATCTTCTCTCATCCAGAATAACCGAACTTCTTCAACAACACCAAAGTACCCCAAAAGAGATATAAAGCATGTATTGGTATAATGGAAATTAGTGTAAGTGACATGCTTGCAACTACACTTACAAACTGCTGACACTGAGCTGTTTGTAAGCCAAAGATCATAATCCACTGAAAGGGAACTCTAGCAGATGGGAAGTTATACCAAATGGGGTGCTGACTCATAATGACAGCCTTGATCTCAAGAGTATAAGACATAGAAAATGAGATAGTTAAAGGTTAACATTCAGACCACAAGTACACTGAATTCTACATTATCAGAGAGCAGGTGGAGGGGGTTAATAGAAGCCACATTTCCTGAATCCGAATGTGTCTTGGTATCTTACATATAATGCTGCAATTGCACCAGGAAAGAAAACAAAGATTGAAGTTTTAGTTCTATTAACATAGAATAGGTGTTCGGGAGAGTCTCAAGAGCATGCCTAGCAATGCAGGCTTTAATGTGAGTGTGTCTTTCCTACATCTGATTAGACATCAATTCAGCTTAGTAAATTACATAATAATAGAATAGCTGATGTTGGAGGAATTTTTGGAGGTCATCTGATCCAACTGCTCTGCCCTAGCAAGGCTGTCTAGAGCGAGTTGCTCAGGACCATGTCCAGTGGGCTTATTAATATCTTCAAGGACGGAGAGTCCACAAGCTTCCTGGGCAACCTGTGCTGGGGCTCAGTCATCCCTACAGTGCAAAGCGTTTCCTGATGTTCAAACAGAACCTCCCGTGTTTCAGTTTGTGTCTGCTGTCTCTTTTCTTGTGACTGGGCATCACTGAAATGAACCTGGCTTTGTCCTCTTTCTATTCTTTCTTCAGGTATATACATCAGTGGGATCCACCCTGAACCTTCTCTTCTTAGACTAGACAGCCCCAGATCTTTCAGCCTCAACCCCTCTCATAGGAGAGAAGCTCCGCTCTCTTAATCATCTTAGCGGATCTTCTCCAGACTCTCTCTCCAGTATGTTCGTGTCTGTCTCTACTGGGCAGCCCAGAACTGCACACAGTATTCCGGGTGTAGCCTCACTAGTAATGAGGGGAAGGATCACCTCCCTCCACCTGCTGCCAATACTTTGTCTGATGCAGCTGAGGATAACATCGGCATTTTCTGCTGTAATGGTACATGGCTGGTTCTTGTTCAACTTGGTGTTCCCCAGGACCCTGAGATCCTTTTCTGCCAAGCTGTTTTCCAGTTGGGTAGCCCCCAGCACATTTTGGTGCCTGGGGTTGTTCCTTCTTGTTGCAGGACTTTGCACTTCTCCTTGTTGAAGTAGGTAATATAGACTTGATAGGAATAAGATTATTACAGGGATACAGGTAATTTTTGTTTGTTGCGAGGTTTTTTGTTTAGGGTGCTGGAGGTTTGTTGGGGGTTTTTTTGTCATTTTGGTTTTGTGGGTTATTTTAATAAAATATTGTTAAATTAATGTGGCTAAGTGTTCTCTAAAATTTATTTGCCTCTCTTGCCTCTCTCCTCTTCTACCAAGTGAATGGTTAAAATTGAAACTTACAGGTTTGAAGAAAAAACTAAGCATTTTTCCTGTCACATTCTAGAATAATGCCAAAAGCTAAAAGGATCTTTGTCTGTTTTATTTGGTTAGAGGTTTTAATTTAATTAAGGGTATTCCAGCATATTGCCTGTTTGTTAAACAAAATAGTTAAAAGCTTATTGTCCTTCTCCTAACACCTGCCTATTATTTTAGTCTGCAGTTTCCCAATATTTTCTTAAGGGAGTCTGCTACACTCAGTTGTTAAACAAAAGGGCTATATTTTTTCTGTTCCACTTCTTTCCCTCTGTGATGAAAGCTTAACTCTGTGCCAAAGAATGAAGTAAACAGCACCTTATCAATCATCAAGGCCTTCTTGTGCAAGTAATTTTCTCTGATTTTGTTGCCTCTCTAATCTTTGGTCTGTGTTTCCCAATTAGGACTTTCATTACCTTACCATAAGGCTTTTTGGAAGATTTTTCAAAAGTAGAAATGTTGTGTTCAGAGGAACAACAAGAAATTTCAGGCTTAGTTTAGACAATACTTGATTGATTCAAGAAAACTAATTGCTAGGTGCTAAAACTAAGACTAATCAAAGAAAGTGCAAAGGGGGAGGAGAACAAGTTTTCTGAAACTTTTTCTCCCCAACATACATAGTCATGATACTATCAGTCTAAGTGATACATTGCATGATATAACGACATCTATTTCTGTGATGAAAGCATTTTAGATTTGTAATAGTTCAGTAGGTTACAATTTCTAAAATTCTGTAAGCTGTTTAATAGTGTAAAATAGTTAAAAGCATATTTCCATAACAAACCATTATTGATTCTTACACTTATTTCCTTTTTTTTTGACAATTTTTAAATAGTTGAACTTGGTCCTGTCAGTTGCCAGTTCTCATGTACACCAATTTTACTTCAAAAAAATCTTTATAGTAACTCTTTAAGTATCTTTTAAAATAAAGTAGAAAACATAGGAAAATATAATGATTTCTTATGTATTTGTCTTCATTATTCATGCTTACAAGTAAATGTTAAAAACCGTGATTAAGAATATTTCAAATGATGAAACATTCTAAGTCAGAAAATGAAACAAGAGCAATGTTCATTTTATTAATAACTTTGTTTTGTCTGATTAATGAATTTTAAGCCTTGTATTCCCTCTAACTTTATTGTTACCAGAATAAATCACTTTCTTTTCTACTTGTCATGTATCTGTCATCTTTCTGTTCTTCTTTCTTGCCATATCTAAATGGCAAACAGTGGGTTGTTTTATATTAAGTAGTTCTGGATTTCCATCAGGACTACAAGGTGGTATTTATCAAATTTCCACAGTCATTAAATGAAAACATAAAATGTCACTTTTAAAACTTCATTTGGAAATCATAGAATGTCCAGATTTTTCCATTATGTCTTGTGTTCAGCATAACTGGAGAAATAACTTAATGAACCAGTTGAAATACTGTAGAGAGAGACCATATTTAAAATGAGAGACAACAACTTCTAACGTATGTTCTTCTTATGAAAATATGACCAGAATCTAAAATAATGGTTCTAACAACTGTAATACTACACATCTAATAGATAAAAAAAATAAAAAAAGTGCATTTGAAGTCTGGAAAGCTCCAATGTCAGTCTGAAAAAGGTTGTGGGTTGGTTGGTTTTTTTTAGCCACATACAAGAGTTGTTTTAGTTCTTTCTTGGTCCTGTAAGATAAGTTTACAATCTATACATCACCTTTGAGTTAGCATTGTCAAAGGATTATAAAAGCAGAGTTATGCTCTATATCGTAACACTATTTTTTGAGTGGACCAACTTTCAGTAATTGTCAATAACTGATAGTTAAAACAGAAGGAAAAATTAATACTAGTCTTTTAGAAGTTTTCATGAAAGTACTAGTTTAAATTAGAGGATTCTGACAAAGACAATTTTCAATTGATGAGACTTAAGATGAGAGAGTGTCTGAAGAATAAGTAATCTGAAATCAGTACTTCTTCCAGGTTCTTAGTCCAAAGGAAAAAAATTGGTGACTTATATATTTTTACCTTTAAGAGAAGTGTTTCTAATGGGAAAAAAGTATTTTCTTAAAATGAAATACCGACAATGTTTTATGTATGAATGCATGTATAATTATAAGTGCTTTTGTGTGTTTAAATATATATGCTAATATGTATATGCATATGTGTGTATGAAAACACAAACTAGGTAGTGGCAGACTTTGATTTCTGCTTTATTAGTTTTTTTCTTGCATCTTGAGCATAGCTTTGTATTCATAATAATTTACAGAACTGTGCAGGTTGAATTGTTTTTGGGGTGATTGGATAATTTTTCAAAAAAAATTGTTAATTTCTTTTTCTTATAAAGAAATAAACCCCATAGCTTTCAACAGGTGTTGAAGAATGTACACATAGGTGAATTATAATTGATAGATAAAATTAACAGAATGAACTTTACTCATTAAAAATCAAACTGTCAGAGTAGGCTACGTGGACCAATAGGCTTCTATTGTACTCAGAAGTAAGTGAGATGGACAAATCTGCTCAAATTTGTCCATTATTAAATTTCACTTTAGCGTTTTGGATTTTATGACCACTGAAGGTCAAACTAAATTATGATTGCATTTATCCTTTAACAATTGTATTGACTATTTCTTCTGTTTTTAAAAAATTATGATGCTTACCCCAAGTTGCAAAACATTTTGCCTTGCTTTTCTCTGGTTTCCCCAAAACTAAAAGAATTCAGGTTCTGTCTACACCTAAATACCCTTGAAGGATCCTGTCTGACTGCAAATAATGCAGGGCTGTAGGGATCCAAAGCAGCTGGTTCTGTAGATCTGACACTTAAATTACGTGTATTTCTGGTGTTTCATTTTAGCCTAGATGCAGTCTGGCCCCTTGGATTGAGCTTCTGTTAGTAGCCATCAGAGCACATTAAATGTGACTTTGGAGCAATCTTACAGTTTAGTTTTCTCTGAAAGAGACTGATATGTACACTCTGAGACTTCAATTGGCATGAAGTTATCTTTGAAAATGCACTCCTGATCCAAATAAAAATGATAGTGTAGCCATGCTGCTTTTTTCCTTTTCTCATCTCTATGACTTCTTTTCCTCATTTTTATGTTAACTGTGTCACCTATCTGAAGGCCTTTTGGAATACTACAGCTGGTAGTTTGTTGCCTGGATGAAACCACCACCTCCTTATCTTTTCTTCCTCTAAATATTATACCACTTCTGCATCTCTGACTTTGCAATTTTTAGCCATGTTCTATGCATCATATTTTCTATTAATTGAGTCATCAGTTCTGTCCTGGGGTGCCTGTTTACCTGTGCTGGTGCATGGGAACGCACTCATTCAAAATCTTCTCCCTCACTCCAAAACTTACACACTGCAACTTGCAGGTTAATCATGGACAGATAAGTTCTGAACTAGAATTACGCAACAGTTTAAAAGATGGTTTTGTGAGTTAAAAGATGCTAATTTTAATTATATATGTGTCACTGTAAAACTTTTTTTTTTTTTTTTTTTTAAATATTTATTGCTGCAGCTGAAATTGCAGCTGCACATAGGACTATTTTCCGTTACACCTTTTTCCAGAGTACTTTCAGCTTAACTGAAATCAGCAGTGGGTTTGGGAAGCTCGTATTACTCTTTGAGTATGTTTTTTCACATCGCCTACAATGTTGGATATTGCTTTCAGAAGGAGGAGTAGTCAGTTCATGTAATGAGTTCAATAAGAAATTGTTTTGTCCTGTGGCAAAAGAAATATATTTTATTTAAGCTTTACTGCTTGGGTTATTACTCAAGTTTAACATGACATGTTTTAAAAGAAGTCATTTTGTTAAGCTGAGATAAATTCTAAAGTATTTAGCAATTCTTTAATTCTCATTTTCATGTTAATCTATTTTCTTTCATTTTACTTAATGGCTATTTTTAGCAATGCAAGTAAACCAAACTCTGGCAGCTGACATAGTTTTCTACTGACTGTTTCATTGATTATTTTATTAGATTTCTGTTTGCATTTTTCCCCTATTGGAGGAAAGAAAGGTTTATAGCTGTTATAGTCCTGAACTGTAATTCTCACTGAGCCGATATCTGTGTGATCGCAGAGAAGCAACTTGACCTCAATATGACTCAATTAACCCAGCAGCAGAATTGGATAAACATAAAAAACTCATTGAAAAGCAGCTGCTGCATCTAAATTGAATTGTCTAAAACTGCATTGTGACAGCAATGCCACTGGGTCTCTGAAAACCCAATTTTTAATTGTTTTGTTGGGTTTTTTTTCTGTCATAATGCTACATGAAATGCCTCTAAAAACATGCGATGACATTGCCTGTATAGTCAGTAGAGGCATTTAGAGCAAATCTTTAAAATGGCTATGATAAATTATTCTTTTTTTCTTTTTTCCTTCAGATTTTGTCATAACCACTTACATGTATATTTACTTGTAAAGGGCATGTATTTTTATACTTTTGAGTCAGCAGCAATTTCATCTTTAATTCACTATAGAACATTAAGAAATTAATTGATCTTGAGGACAACCTAGAAAATCTGAAGATTAAAATAATTTTAATGAGTTTTTGAAAAATGAAAAGCTTTATCTTGGGTAATATTCCATGAGGGTTATTGTTTTCTTTCTTGATTTGTACATACTTCTTTTCCAGTTTGCAGTATCTATAATAATATCTATCTATCTATCTATCTCCAAATAGATTTTTAGAAGATAATTTTGCATTTTTTTTACTTGCAGAAAACCTGTGCTTTAAACAACTGTTGATATATATATATATTATTTATATATATATATAAATACAAGTCTTTTTTTTTAGGCAAGATGGGATGGTCTTGACTTAATCTGTGCCACAAAACTTACAATAAAAATCTGTAGATGAATTATGAATCTACCTTTTTACCAGTAATGGACATTTCTGAAGTCATGGACGGCCTGGGTGTTTACTCTCCTGGCACAGGCACTAATAATGTTTTGACAAGATCTGAGTTAATATCTCAATGAAAATTTTTTCATCATAGTGTGTTTTAAGTTCTGCATTTGTGTTTGGGTTTTTGTGGTTTTTTTTTTATTTTTGTGGGGTTTTATTTACTTTTATTTGTTTGTTTGTTTTGGGTTTTGTTTTGTTTTAATATAAATACAGGCACGTATTTCTTATGCAGTTCTTTTATAGGATTGTAATTTAGGGTTTTGGCTGCTATTTCCTTCAGCATACTGAAGAACCTGTGCTACTCTGAGATCAGCCCCTTGAAAAAGAATTTCTGTTAATAGTGATTACTCCAATATTCTGCTCTTCCACTAAAAAGGGTCCTTACCTTACTTGGTGAACCTTAAAGACAAGTTTAAATCTGGACTTGTCACATAGAACACCTTATTTCAGACATGATGGCTAATAGCAAACATACATACTATTTTTTTTTTTATTTTTTTTTTTTTTAATGAAATTACTGGTGCTCTTTGAAGGACAAACTATCCAACATCTTGGATACAAGCCTGGAATCCTCTTTTTTTTTCCTATTTTTTTGTATGCTCTTCCTTAGGCGTTGCATCGTTATTTTTATCTCCTAATTATCCTGTACTGTGAATCATTATAATGAACACAATTTATTTATTTTTTTTAATCCATATGCAATGCACACACTCGAGGCCAATCAGTACAGTAGAAGCTGTTTAGGCAATGCACAATTAATAACATACTTAGCTATTTCCCACTCTACATATTGCGTTTGAATTATGACCTGGCCTTTGTGAAAAGGATGATTTTATAAATCATTTAATAACCTACAGAAAATTTTATCTCATGCAATCAAAAATATATACCTTGTCTTTATAACATAGTGCACAGGGCTTCTGAAGTTATCAGTCAATTACTATTACTCAATATATTTCTTAAAAGCAATCACATGAGGGAAATCTGATGTTTGGAACCAGCTTTATAGGGTGGAATTGCCTGTATGTGAGAAACAATTTTATCATTGTTTGCTATAAATCATCTGCTTACCTCTATAGCAGCGCAGATATCAAAAACATTTTTATGTTCTGAAAGGTAAATAAAATTTCTAATTATGAAAATCAAAGGCACAGCATAAACCTGTCTGTGTACAAGTTTAACTACTCAATGCTGTTTTCCCTTCTACTATATTTAGTATTAACTGAAGTAGTCATAGCTGCATAAAATTAACAAAAAATAAAACTTTTTCCTGATAGAACTTACTAAACAGCCTTTATTTTAACTGTAAAAAAAAAAAAAAGTTAAATGTTTTACATTTGGCCTCTTCTTGTGTGAAACAACCCCCACTGTCCTTTAAAAATATATAAATATCATAAGTACTCTTGATATAACAAGCAAATGGAAAAAAGATTTCTGAAATCTTAGTACAGGAATTCTAAATATATTTATATATATATATATATATATATTTCCTTATAAGATTTTTTCTCCTTATTTAGTAAAATAAAAAATATTAATAATAATTGCTACATTTAGAATAAATTACCATATATTGTGAATAGGATACAAGAGAAATATGATCCTTTGGCAACAAAAAGTTCAATAATATATTGTCCTGTGTCTGGCAATACAGATTTAATGTTTTAGGTAATGTGATGAAATAGGAATATCTGGTTACAAAATAGTAGGGGAAAAAAAAAAAAAAGAAAAAAAAAAAAAAGAGCCTTAATTTGGCCTGAGTTAATTTAATCTGTGAAGCCACTTATGTAAAGCCAAAAGCTTACAGGAGTTCCAAAGGGACACACAATATGGAAAAGTATAGCTATGAATCCATATTCTATGTGGATACTTGAAATGTTTTGTTTTTGAATTTTTTTCCATCCTGCGTGATGGAAATCATAATAGGGAGTTAGAGAATTACCCAGAATCTGACTCTTCTACACTGAGATGTGTGTACAAAGTTAGATGATGATGAATGTTTCTGTGAATGATTATATCAACAATAGAATAGTAAATGAAGTTCATTCCCTATCAGTTTAAAGACTGCCTCAATGACTTGCAGTTGAGATGATGCTACCTTAAAAAGACTTAGAAGCTAACAATACACCTTTAATATCTCTCTCTTTTGCTATCCATCCATCCATCATCCATCCTTTTTCTTCCTCCCTATCCATAAATGGGGTCAGACAGCTAAGAATGAATAAGAATAAAAGTATGAAGGGTTTCTTCATTTCCCATGTAAATTTCAGTCTGTGTTTCCTTTCTCTTATTGCAAATGAACCTATCCAGAAGCAATCATGGAGCATCCTTTTTCTGGGTTATCCCACCACAGATGAAGGCTATGGGCACTGAAGACCTTGACAAGTCCCTCACCCTTTGTTCCTTGAATTTGCAATCGTCCCCTGTGTCTGGGGTTTTCTGGGGGAGAGAAGCCCCATTCCACACCAATGGGGCATCTGTTTAGGGTCCTCAAAGTCCCAAAAATACTATAGCTAGTGGTGTGACATCCACTTGGTCAGATGCCAAGTGGCTCTTTGGAAACCCTTCTGCACACCTGTCTGTGATAGATTCTGTTTTCTCACTCCTGGGTCCTGCCCCTCTCATCAAAGAGGGGCATTTCAGAGGGCAAGTTTCTACTGCCTTTGAAGACCATGGCTTGGATAATGGCCTAATTAGCTCAGGAGTATAACAGAAAATTGTCTTGGAGGAATAGGTGTAAACTCATGGCACCACTCACAGGATCTCCTGACTCATGCTGTCTTTGAGGAAGAAGGCAACCCTGGTGAACATATCTATTGAGTACTCTGCTTTTTATTTCCTTCCCGTTTTCTCTGGTACCTGTTGTTGAGTTGCTGGCTGTGCTTTTCTCCTCCCTCTTTTTTTTTTTTTTTTTTTTTTTTTTTTTTAAATTTCCTTTTGTATTTCCATAATCTCTTCCATCTCCTTCTTGCCTTAAAAAGCTGACCCACAGTAAGACAAAAGGGAAGAAGCCTGAGGCACAACTGGGGTGATCCTGCAGTCTCACTTCTGTTCTCTCTTCATGTTACAACCTTAGGCATCCCTAATATTTCATTGTTCAACCTAACCCTTCTTCCTTTTCTAAATTTTACCTCCCACAATGATTTGATTTCCTCAAGCTGCTTTCCTTTTCCTTGTTTGAGGTAGGACTTCTTGAACCTAATGATGTTCAATAAAAGCAAGTGTAAGATCCTTCACTTAGGGAGGAATAACCCCATGCACCAGTACAGGTTAGGGGCTAACCTGCTGCAAAAAAATGCAAAAAAAATGACCTGGGAGTCCTGGTGGACAACAAGTTAACCGTGAGCCAGCAATGAGCCCTTGTGGCCAAGAAGGCCAATGGCATTCTGGGATGCATTAAAATGAATGTGGCCAGTAGGTTGAAGGAGATTATCCTCCCCCTCTGTTCTGGTCCTCAAATTGACAAGGCATGGATTTGACAGATGGATCACTCAGTGGATAAGAAATTGGCTGGTTGGCTGCACCCAGAGAGTTGTTGTCTCAATGGCTTAATGTCCAAGTGCAGGCAGGTGACGAGTGATGTCCCTCAGGGGACACTGGGACCAGTGCTGTTCAACATCTTTGTTGGAGACATGGACAGTGGGATTGAGTGTCTCCTCAACAAGTTTGCTGAAAATACCAAGTCGTGTGGAGTAGTTGTCACCCTAGAGGGAAAGGAAGCCATCCAGAGGGACCCTGACAGGCTGGAGAGGTGGACCAATGCCAACCTCATGAAGTTCAACAAGGCCAAGTGCAAGGTCTTACACCTGGGTCAGCACAACACCAGGCACAAATACAGGCTGGGGGGAAAATGGCTAGAGAGCAGTCCCAAGGAAGAGGACTTGGGGATGGTAGTAGCTGAGAAGCTAGATATGAGCTGCCAGTGTGTGCTGGAGCCCAGAGAGCAACTCCATCCTGGGCTGCATCAAAATAAGTGTGGCCAGCAGGGCCACGGAGGTGATTTTGCCTGTTTACTCTGCTCTGGTGAGACTGCACCTGGAGTACTGTATACAGCTCTGGAGTCCTCATCACAGGAAGGACGTGAAGCTGTTGGAGAAGGTCCAGAGAAGGGCCATGAAGATTATTGGACGGATGGAGCACCTCTGCTACAAAAACAGGCTGAGGGAGTTTGGGATGTTCAGCCTGGAGAAGCAAAGGCTCCAGGGACACCTTGAAGAAACCTTCCGGTACTTGAAGGGGCCTATAGTAAAACTGGGGACGGGCTTTTCATCAGAGAGGGTAGTGATAGGACAAGGGGTAATGGTTTCAAACTGAAAGAGGGGAGATTTAGGTTAGACATCAGGAAGAAATTCTTCTTCGTGAGGGTAGTAAAGCACTGTAATGGGTTGCCCAGCAGGACTATGGAAGCCTCCTCCTTGGAGGTGTTTAAGGCCAGATTGGATGAGGCTTTGTTCAGCCTGGTCTAGTGCGAGGTGTCCCTGCTCATCGTAGGGAGGTTGGAACCTGGTGATCTTTAAGGTCCCTTCCAACCTTAACCATTCTATAATTCTGTGATTCTAAATATCTAAAGGTTGTGTGTACAGAGGATGGGTCCAGACTCTTCAGTGGTGCCCAGCAGCAGGATGAGGGACAACGTGCACAACCTGGAACACAGGAAGTTCCACCTGAACATGATGAAAAACCTCTTTACTTTGAGGGTGTCAAAGCACTGGAACAGGCTGCCTAGAGGGGTTGTGGATTTTCCTTTTCTGGAGATATTAAAAACCCCACATGGACACAATCCTGTGCAACCTGCTCTAGGGGAACCTGCTTTATCACGGTAGTTGGACTAGATGGTCTCCAGAGGTCTCTTCCAACTCCTACCATTCTATGAATGAAGGGAGCATTATACAGTACTCCTGTGTACAGCTTTATTCCTGTCCCTAACTGGAACATCCATAGGAGCTGTAGTCAAAATTATATGCTCACAGGTGAATAATGACAAAAGTGTTTTCATGTAGTACAATACAGAAGCACACAGTTTGATGTATATAGTGAGCATAGACCTCTGCAGAAGTAGACAGCAGCTCCTTAAGCAATGCTTTTTCTAGTACTGATGACATCCTGTTTCTTTCCAGGATATCTTTCAGGGGTTTAGCTGATTCTTACTGTTACCTTCTCCTGTCATAATGGAAAAGACCAGCATGTAGTTCTCATTATTATTATTATTATTATTATTATTTAAGAAAAAGAAACAAAGAAAAAAACAGGCAGAAGTATGTAGTGCACAAAAGTTATTCAGATGCTAGTGATTTTGTTGCTTAGTTTTTTAGGCAGTCTGATGTGATACATTACCTCAGCTTTATTTTTAGTATTAATAAGGAACATCTCTTCATTTAAACCATCTTTAAAGGCTTTTAGTTCAAAAAATCAATGTGAAAAGAGTGCTTAGAACTGCCCACATTTTGTATCTAGCAGTTGAAGAATCCTAAATTGCTAATGGTTTAAACACTGTAAAAAGTCTTTATCAACAATTTTGTTTGGTAGTACAGTGAATAAATACTGTCAGCACCAATTATCTTCAGTAATAGTAATTTGTGGTACCTTGCAGATAAGGATCTGCTGTTCTTTCACAGACAAACTTAACTTCTGCATGAAATAGATAAGCTGGGTTTAACAGAGGCCTATGACAATGTCTCTTCGTTTTCATAGAGAAAATACACTAAAAAAAAAGAGACTAGATGTCAATTTTTAAATACCACGAATCTTTAAAATGCAAAGTACAGATTGACCTGATGCTATTTGAGATGGTGAAGCAGCCCATATTTGTTAGCATTTAGGCCTTTTGCTGACATTTTTGTTAGTCTTCCTGATACTTTAAAAAACAACAAATTCTACTGAGATATTTTTATGAACAAGGTTTATTAGAATTGTATTTTCCAATATTTTTTGAGATTAAGCATCTGTCTTTCCACAAGATGGAAACTGCACATCATATTTAAAAACAAAACAAAACAAAACAAAAAACAAAACATACTGAGATGCATGAATAAATAAAATATTCAGATTCTCTGTTCTGATGACTGCAGTATTCTTGTCTTCTTTAAATTGCAAAGAAATAGTGTTGTCATCTGCTTTATGGCTTTATCCAGTCTTAAGGATCTTTTCTGATATAAGTGATTCCATGATTCTATGATTCCATGTTTGCTGGAGTCAAGTAAAGCACTAGAATATTTTTTTTTTAATGGCTGTATAGAGTTGGTAAATATTATTCCATATGTAGATCATAACCTTCAATAAAGACCACGTACTTGTTCAAAGTAAATAAAAAGTACTTATTCCATAAGCACCAAACTAGGACACTGGACAAACTCATAATATTTTGGAAGTGGTTAGAATAAGAAGATGAATAAGCAAGTCTAAAATTCACATGGGAAGTGACTTTCCTTCGCCATGGCAATGAATTTTGACTGATTATATTTGTTATGCTCCTAAATATTGAAAATAATGTATCTGAGTTGTTTTGGTAACCTTTTTATGCAACATAGTATTTACATATTTATTTTATTTCCCCAATGGTTTTAAAAACATTGTCATTTTCTGAAATACTCTTCAAAAAACATCCTGACACACACCTGTTGATTTTAAGTATATAGTATTATACATTATCTGAGCAGATTTTTATCTTGTACATTTGTAACATTCTTTTGAGGCAGGGGTAGTAAAGAGGGACCTGGCACACAGAGAAGACTTGTTTCATTTAGATATTTAGGATCTCAGATCTCATTGGTTTGTATAAACCTCAGTAGCTGAAACATTTAAATGTCTGTAACTGAACTAGCTCAAAATCATACAGAAAATGTGTGATTGAAACTGCCTTTGCTTAATTCCTTGACCAGCACCTTGATTAATGTGTGGCTTTCCTCCTTCTCAAAAAAACACTTACTAAAGAAGTTTAATTTTTAAGACAGGACTACAAAAACATACACTGATAAAGTTTTTAAAACTAAAGTCCAGATCTTCAAAAGAACGTTACTTTTTTAGTAATGTCATTAATCATGTTTTGCAAAAATAGAACTTGGTTTTCCAGAGAATCATCACTAACAGAAATTACCTGTCAGTGGATCACATTTGGTAAGACATCTCCTGCTGAGTGTAGACTCTGCATACAGTGTACGCACAAGTTAAGAGTACAGAGAAGTTCAGCAGTTATATATTGATCAATGCATACGGTAGACAATTAGCAGTAATGTGCTAAGCTTTAGTACATCTGCACGGTGAATGAGACCCCAGAAGTGTGTGAGATGTTGATGGCAAGATAGCCATCTGTTAGGGAAAAGTTGGCCTCTCTTGCCCCTTGCTATGGGCTGATCCTCAGGCATGCTGTATTACTCTGTTCCTGGGTTTTCTGTGGGCTTTGTTTGTTTGTTTTTCAAGTTATCACAACTTTCATGATAGTGCGCTTCCTCTGGAAATCTTTAGCTGTTATTTTCTCAAAAGTTACAGTTACTTTTCCAATCTTGTATGTCTTAAATTACATATACTCTCACATCTTAAAACAATTATCTCAGAAGAAGTAAGCCAAAGTCTCAAAGCTGCACTGCACACATTTAAGTGTGGATTAAACAGCTGAAGCCCTGGTCTGAGGATGGCAAGAAGCTCCATACAATACATAAAATTTCAACAATGTTAGTGAAGTACTGTGTAATGTTATCCATATACCTAATTCCCCCTGGAAGGGAATGGGATGGCAATGAGGAATATTTATATCTAGAAAAATAAAGTGTTTCAACTGGCTTTGAGGACTATTTGTACACCATTCTTTCTGAAAAAAAAATAAGTTACTTTATTCTTAAACTCCTCAACCATGTGATTTCTGTTTCAAACAAAATGTCAATATTTTAACATTTTAATTTTTTTTATTTTTTAAATAATTACTCTGAAGTTATATATTAAAAAAAAATAAGAAGAATCTGTGTCTGAAATTTTTCCATGTAATAATATCACCCAAAAAGCTACTAAAGGGAGTTTCGATTCCCTAATGCAGGCTTTATAGAACAGAGCATTTTGTTTTATACGTTCTCTTTTGCTTTGGTTTCTTTTTGGGAGGAGAATAAGGATTTTATGCTTCAAAAGAGTATTTAATTCATAGTTTAGTGGCTTTAGTTTTAACATTGAAAAATGCAAATGCTTTAATGTTCAGGAAAGGTCAAACAAGGCATATTGTTAACTCATCTTGAGTCAATTTATCCAACTGCTTCACCTCTCAGATGCTTACTCATAATTTTACTAATTTAACATATTCTGTATAAATTAACTATGGACATTAATTTCATTGTTATGTTTAAAAAAATCCCATTTTCCTTCTTTATGCAAAATGTCAAATTAAATTTTGAAAGGTTTCAGAATGAGTTTTTTATTCGCTTTCATGACAATCTGAATCTTACCTCTTTTATTGGTTTTTAATAGTCCCCAAGCTGTGGCGTTTATCTTTAGTATTCCCTGACCACTTAATAATTGCATATTGTCGTATAAAAACACACTGAGTTCTAAAGCTGGAATGAGGAGATAACATTCTATCTACAGGTAGTAATTTCTAGTTATAAAATTAAAAAGCAGGCAATTTGATATAGAAATATGTGGAACTAGTATCTGAATAACCTTAAAGCTTAATATAGGATTGTTTTGAAATTACATAAATACAAGTTAGATCTATTTTTAATTGTCTTTTCAGCACTGTAAATCTCTCTATCAATAGTATTTTGTGAATATATTTCAATTTCATATTTTGCAAATAAATGTTGTTTCTTTTTGGCTTAACCTGACTTGAAGGAAGCATGGTTTCAGAATAAGTGAAATAATCTTCAAGTGCAACATCCCAAAGAGTGTGATGATCCTTAAGTATTAAAATGCTTACTGTTATTTACCAGCTGCAATTTAACAATTTCTGAAATTTTCTTCAAGATTCAACATGTCATTGAAATACATGTATTTCTAGGACTGGTGGGGAGGAGTAAATGGTGGATATTTAGATATGAATAAATTTTTCTTTCCACTTTGCTTTGAGGCAATGAAAAGACAGTACAATTTAAGGAAACGTGTATTGGCACATGAAAGAGTAACAGGAGATAGCAGTATGTGGTTTTGATCGATGGTGGCACCCTCTCAGTAATGTCTCTGATCTTATCTCTGGGGAGAAAGCAGACCTCTCATGTCTGTTGGGCCAGCAGATAGGTTTCTCATTGCCCTTTAAAAGAGTCACCCCCTACAAGTACTCATAATTCTTTCAGTATAAACCATCCTGTGATGTCTTTGGGTTAAGTCTGAATAGACACAACTATTGTGTAGGTCTTTTTATTATCTTAAATAGGTAAGGGTTAATATTCTGCATCTCTTCATGGGAAAAATGAAAAGCAATTTGCCATAAAACAGATCAGGTAAAGCAGTGGAGAAAAAAAAATATATAAAACCCCCAAATTTCATGAGTCTGTATTTTATCACCTAGAGCCATAGTGATTTCTGCACCATTTGTCTGCTTGGTTGTACCTTGAATTTTTGTTCCATAATCTGTATTGATTTCTGAGTAGTTCTATAGCTGTGCTTCATGGTCCTGGTTAATGCTCTTATCTCAGGCCACTGAAATTATCCACTTTCTGCTGCAAATCATAGGAATGGTCTTCACACAAATAACTCTAAAGCTTACTTCAGTGGCAAAGCAGTCGGGGTTTGTTTTTCTTTAGTTCCTGGAAATATTTAATTTTCTTCAGAGTAACTGCAGATTTTTCTTACTTTTTATTCTCATTAAATAATAATTTTTTTTTTGCTCCTTGATTTTCCTTTGAAGCATGTCTGCCTGCAGTCAAGACTTGTTTATGGTATGTCCTGTATGATTTTATATCTGTGTACACAGCTTCTATTTTGGGGGGCATTGACATATGGGTCTTTCCTCTGTTAGCTTTGAGTGTTTTAAATAACTTTAAATTCTGCATGGCTTTGGTATATGCACTCTTCTAAACCTAATTCAAGAAATAAATATCTCTCAGGCTGTCAAAATTATACAATGATGCAATGTACTATAATCTGTCTGAAGAAGCATATTTTTCTTGCCACCATATGTAAGAAATTTGAGTAACAGATGCTGACACAGGCAATAATTCTGAAAGTGAGTTTTTGCTCTCTGCTTTCAAAGCTGTTTTGTTTAATTTCTCTGAAAACAAGAAATTGTATAGTCATAGCATTTTTACTAATGCGTTGCAGAAAGGTATTTTAAAATGTATTCCACATAAGTGGGCTATCACGATGTCTTTGCCATATCTTCTCTGTATTCTCTTTCCCATTGTTTCAGGAAGTGAAAATCTCTCTTTAACCTGTGTCTTATGAGATGCTGACTTAATTATAACGTACGCAGAGATAAACATATTTTCCTCCTTGTTTTTGGAACACGCTGTCTGCTTCATATTAAGCTGATCATGTTCCTATCTACTTAAAAATATATAAGTGGCATCTGGGTCTTTAAGCTCTGCAGCAACTTTTCATGGATTTATTTTATAAACCAATGTTTTAAGTGTTTTAATGTTTCTGTCTTCAGCTTTTCAGACAAAAGTGGTGTTGGAAATGAGGATATTATGCTCAAGCTTCTCCTGACTACTTGGGTTAGAGAAATAGTTTCCTTAAAAATCCAGTTCCCTACCACTGTACCGATTGTAATAAGATTTAATTCACTTTGGGATATTGAAAACCTCAGAAAGGCAACCTGAGAAATAGCCTCGAGCAGTAGCCCTAGGCTGAGTTTACATGAGGTAGTGCTGGCTCCTCTGCATGGTGTGTGCTGGTAGGAGCCTGGTTGCAGAGCAGCATCAGTGCACTTACACTATGGCATCTGCAAGGAGAGATGCACAGAGATAACACAGGAGATGTTTTACTCCTGTTTCTGATGTTGGCTCTTGCTGGGTGAGCTGGGGACACCAGAAGTCTAATTAAGTCCTTGTGAAGGCAAGTGGTTGTGAGCGGACTAACTTCTTAAAGATTTTATTCCACCTTTTCTTCCTCCTCAGACATGAAGGAAACTTACCAAAAAACAGCCCTGCTCCAAGTCTGTTGAATTAGGTGGAAAAACTCTGGTTCACTGCAACCAACTTTAGATGACAAACAAAGTGACCATAATCCTTTCCTGTGTTGCTTAAGAGATTACTTATCTCTGTGCCTGACTTCTTCCAGGCCTCCCTTCCTGCCAGCCTTTTCTCCTGCCATGCCTACATTCTGCTTCTTCTCAGGATACAAAGAGTTTAAGACACCTTTTTTTAAGTTTTAGGGTTTTTAGTTTGTTTGTTTTTAGTTTTCTTTTCTAGACATCTACTTGTCAACTGTTCCAGTCTAAGCCCACTCCTCCTTACTTATTTTGCAATTTTATTGAAATAAAGAAGAAACATTTCAGAAACAAGAAACAAAAAACCCCACATATGGATTTATATCTTATGTACTCTTCCTCCTCTTTTCAAAAGGTTGATTCTTTCCTAAGATTTTTAGTCATGGGCTTTCCGCCAGAGTGCTCATACAAAACACCTAAAACAGAAAGGCATTAATTTTGACTGGAGCATTTTGACACTACTAGAGTACAAATAGTGTGTTACAATTTTAAGACTTGAATTACAGGAAAAAGAAAAAGAAAAAAAAAAAAAAAAGATTTCAGTTTATTTTCATTATAAAGAAATTTGTAAGAAAGAATTTCAAATTGATATGTAGAGAGAGATACAGATTTGTAAAACCTATATTCCATTGTAAATGTTTATATGCCTGTGCTATTATTTAACTGTGACCTATTAAAGAGATCACAAAGGCCAGTCTGCTTAGTAAATAGCAGCTGCATTCAATTTGCTTCAATTGGCTAGACAATTAAAGCATTTAAGCCCTTGGTTCAACATTTTATCAATACTGAATGATATATCTCATTCAGTCTTCATTTTAGGGAGCAGGATAGGTGTTTGCATGCAGCATGACACTGCTACCTCTCAGGACCTAAAGCAGTAACCATCCTGTGCTAGCTCTGCTGTACAGTAATGCTGCTTGGCCTCCTTTTCAGTCACTGTTGTGTGGTACCTAGAACATAAAATGAAATTAAAAATACGTTTCACTGAGAGATGCAATGTGTTTGAATAACAACTTCGAAGTATGGCTAAGGAGTATTGCTCCATTTTTTGGAAGTGATTTATGTTGGACAAAGCTGTCACCGTTTGACTCAGGTCCGACAACAATGCTCTCGATCCCCTCCCCCTCCCACCCAGGTAGGGAAGGAGAGAGAGAAAAAGAGAGAGACTTGGCTGGATTGAAAACTAAACTACACAGCTTTAATTAAAACACTAATGAATCATACAAGAAAATATATACAATTATATACAGATAGATTCAGGTATGGGCAAAAAGCCTCTCGCCTCCCCCCACCCCAGCAACTCCCACAACACTTCCCTGAACTGGGAAGAGTCCTGAGGAATCCCGGAGCTGCTGCTGGAGAAAGCAGAGAGTTATGGGGGTCACGAGAGACCAAGCCTGAGAATCAACGGTGATGGATGAGCAGAGTCCTCCCCGGACGCCGGCCACGGACGGAAGAGAAGAGGAGAAGAAGAAGGAAGGAAGTTGTCTTCTGTGTTCTCTGACCTTCCTTTGAGCTTACGTAGATATATGGAATGGAATATCTTTGGCCAATTTTGCTGTCTGTCTAACTCAGTCTCCTACAGGGGGGTCACAGATCTCCCCATAGTGTCTGAGCCAGCAGAGTGCAGGTGCAGCCTTGAAGCCTCAGTAGTTAGAAAAACATTCCACTGTCTTATCAGCCTAGCAGAACACACTGTTGCTAGTTACAAGAAAGCTTACTGAAGGAAAAAAAAAACTCAGTAAAAAGAAAAATTGGCTTCATCCTGGCTCAAACCAGGACAAAAGCATTCATTACAATTATAGTTATTTATTTATTTTGCTATTTTTAATTTTATTATTATTGTTGTTATTTTTTATTATTATTATTTTCAAATTACAGGAGTTAAGGTTGAAAGTGTATTATGAGAAATACTACGTATTCCAGAAAAACAACAACCCACATTTAGAAACTACATCTGTTTGTGAGGTATTATTTTTTGTTACATACTGGAAACATGGGTTTTGTACCCACAGCTACTCCCTTGTCTTAAGACACAGAGTTTTTGAGCTTGTGCTACCAATGTTTCAGAAAGCATTTGAGAAGCATTAATGAAAACTTTTGTGATTATGGATTTATTTTTCTCTTCATATCAGATTAACATTATGTTCAAGATGTTTTTCCTATTGATGCAATGTGCATTTAAAAAAAGAAAAGAAAGTTAAAAAGTGATAGCAAAACAGAGAAGACTACAGCTTTTTAGGGAGATAAAGTTAAAATGTTGATTCATAGTCAAGATAAAGAGAAAGTAGCAAACACAGCTTTAAAATTTTATAGAAAAAAATACATTACTATAAATTTAGAAAGTAGGAACTCTGGCTTGAGCCAGCTATAGGTAATGTTGTATTTTATAGTCCTTTCTCAGTGCATAATGGTTCCCAAATTTAATTCAAACAGTTTCTTTTGCAATGCATTGATATTTTGATCTTTTTAAACACAGGTTTTCAGTCATGATGCATTTTACGGTCTTTTTCTACCTTTCAGTATTAAAAATTATAGTTGAGTATTTGGTATGGTATATCAAAGTCCTGCTCTTCTCTAGTGTCCAGAAGTGATACTTAAACAAGGGATGCTCCTGCCGACCTATCATTTTTGTGTTGGTTCTCTCTCTTTTATCTGTAGCTCTGCAGAAAATCATGCAACTGATGTCTAATGAATATACTCTTTGAAGATTACAATATAGAAAAGCCTCTCTAAAACAAAGTCATTTTTTAATGTATGAGGATATTCCTGAGAATAGTAAGACTAATAAAGTATCATTAGAGAATAGATGGCAGTAAAAATTATACTTTTTTTTTTTTCTCATACTTTTGGGATTCAAAATTACATTGAGTTCCACTAGTTTGCCCACATGGTGTGTGCCATAATAATTTGCCCACATGGTGTGTTAATCTTGGCTAGCTGCCAGATCCCACCCAGCTGCAGTCTCACTCCCCTTTCTCAACAGGATAGTGGAAAAATAAGATGAAAAAAATTTGTTTGGCAAGATAAAGATAGAGAGATCACTTACCGATTACTTTCACAGGCAAACCAGACTTGAGGAAAATTAATTTAATTTATTGCCAGGATTGTGAGAAACAAATTAAAACTACAAACAACTTCCCCTTCTCCTCCTTCTCCACAGACTTTACTTCACTACCTTATTCTCAACTTCTCTGTCTCTTCCATGCCAACTTGGCATGGCACAGGAGGATGGGGAATGAGGGTTACAGTCTTTTCATGACAGTTTATCTCTGCTACTCCTTCTTCCTCACACTTTTGCCCTGCCCCAGTGCGAGGTTCCTTGTGTGGAATACAGCCCTTCACAAGCTACTGCAATTTCAGTCCTTCCTATGGGCTGTAGTTCTTCAAGATTTGCTCCAGCATGGGTCTTTTCCACAGGTACAGTCCTTCAGGAACTGAATGCTTTACCATGGGTCTCCCATGGGATGCAACTCCTTCCAGCAAACCTTCATGGCTGCAGGATAGGAGCCTTCATGGGCCACAGTGTGGAAATCTGCTCCACCATGATTCTCCATGTACTACTGGGTAACACTCTGCATCACCATGGTTTTCTCTATTGGCTGCAAGGGAAAATCTGCTTCAGCACCTGGAGCACATTTTCCTACTCCTTCTTCATCAAACTTAGTGTCTGCGGGGCTGTTTCTCACAGGTTCTTTCTCAATCCTCTCACAGCTGTCGTGCAATGTTTTTTTCTTAAATGTGTTCTTAAATATTCTTTCAAAGGGACACAGTCAGCTGGCCTGAGGTAGGTATATTTGAGCTGGCTGGGACAGAGTCTGTCTGGCACAGGGCAGCACCTGGCCCCATAGGCCACCTGTGCATCCCTCCTTTGCCAACACCATATATAGCACTTTATTTTGCCTGGTTCTTCTAATCAACCCTGGTGCATTCCTGTTTGACACAGGCTCAATCACTGCTATTTAGCTTAGTTTGGTCTAGATTTTACTCCTTCCATTTTCCTGATCTTACCACCGTGCTGTTACACATGTCTATGAATAGTTTGTGTAAAGGCTAAACAAGTGGATGAAAAAATGATGGGGTCACAAGGAAGGGTTGTATTTATATGCTACAAATAAAATAAGAATGTAGCTATTTTGTATGCCCTGGCTGCTGCTCCTTTATCCTGTAACACTGATTCAGAAATGAAGTTAATTATGGAGGATAAGTGTTCACAATTCAATTTAAATTATTTTTGTTACATTTAGTCATATTACTATTTGGGAGGAGTGGGAACATAGTCTTTCCATGTTAGTTCCTCCTCTGCAAAATAACACTTTTACACTTCACAGATGATGAGGCAAATGTATTACAGAGTATGAAACACTTGGCTACCTTTGGTTGAGGTCACAGACAAATACCTGACCTAGAGACAGATGGGGTTTTGTGTCAGAATATGTTTAGCAGCAAAGCAGGCACCTCATACTTTGGCTGAAGTCTTTTCTACTGGTGATAGAGATCAACTGTTATCACTCTGAGAGCATTTTGTTCATTTTCAAGATAGGGAATTATTGAATTATTTTGAGTGTTGTCCTGTGTCTTGATTGGATTGCTAGACTGCTTTCAGAGAAAAACAGAAAAATAAGTCTGAATTCACTTGTTTGTTCCATGATGAGGCTTCCCTTTAAAGGGGGAAGAGGCTTGTATGAAAACATGTCTGAATTAAAGTAGTTACCAGATATTTGTGTGAATACAATCTCACTTTACTGGATGTTTGCATATAGTGAACAAAAAAGGGGTAATTTTTTCATGGTCAAATAGAACAGCAGTTTTGAAATCCAAACTGAATATTCAAAAACTCTCTTTCTGCCTTATTTAAATGATTTGAGCTTTCAAAATCTAATACTTATTCAGAAGTTGCTGTAGAATTGTAACTAAGTCTTTTCACATTTATATGACATACAAACATGCATATGGTACCTATACAGGCATCATCCTCATATTAGCTAGATTTTGTTGACAAAATGATAGATCATTTAACAAATATATAATTGGCTGACTTTATTGCAGTTTTATAAGAGGTACTGTTATAAAAATGAATATAACATTTGCATTTCTGTTTAATTGCTGTGGAGTGAATATAAAAAGATAAGAGCCAAGAGAGCTTATTAAAACTGAAATGAGGGCAAGTGATAAAAGGATGATATTTTAGTGCTGCTGCAGTCAGATCTGTCACTCTCCCCACAAAAACAATCTTATTCTTAGATTTTTTGGTGGGGAGACAGGATGCAGGATTTATATAACCTCTGTCTTTTCTTTTGAGATACACTTGATCTACAAATCTCACCATGCCTCTGTTTTAACTTGAGGCCCTCAATAGCCTGGGGGAAATCTGGAGAATAATGTGATTTTTTAATCTGTGCTGAAGTAGCTCCTTTTTTTTCTTTTTTCTTCCTTTTTTCCTTTTTCCTTAACCTTTATCTTCCCCCCCCCAGAATAAACCAAGCCATATGTAGGGATTCATCAGCCTCCACATGGTATGCCTCATGGTCACAGCTTTGAATTCCAACATGTCCAATAAGATTTAATAAGTGAGAACTATGTTTTTAGGGAATGTATTGAACAGAATGTTTAATAGTTTGAAATGTCAAACATTAGAAAGTTAGAAAACACTAGCTTATACTGGGCACGTCAATGAGCTAAGTCCACAGTGAAAAATAATATATAATCAAACAACTAATAACTGATTCATACTGTAAATACACAGAAAGTTATAGATAAAAAATATAGTAATCATTTAAGTCAGGGCCTTCCTATTTTTTGCATTAATTACATAATAATTAAGGAAATGCTTTTATAAATATTTTTTGTAAAAATTCTCCTACTTTTGGTATATTAAGTATTTATCTATATATAAATGTGCATATGCAGCATGCCACTGTAGGGACTTCCCTCTCCTTCTGAATATCACATACCATCTTGCTGTCTGGAACCACCACAGCTGATATTTTTATTTAAGCCACAGCTCTAGCTGCTCCAGGAAACTACAGGAGGAAGCTTAGAGGAGCATGTGTGCTGGAAGAGGTCGCCTATCCCTCCTCTGGTTAGGCATTTCAGCAGATTGTGGCAAAATTCTGCCTTGTCAACAGAATAAGCTCAGTTCTGCCAAGTGTTTGATGCAGCCTTCAGCCACCAAGTAATGATGAGCTGTCACTGAACTGATGCAAGAAACAGAACTCTGTTGCACAGCTTTTCCCATTAAAAAAAAAAAAAAGAAAAAGAAAAATTCAATGCTGTCTCTGCAGGGAGATTCGTGAGTCCTGATATAAAGCTGTATTAGCTTGCACCAAAATTGAGAAAATCTTCTCAAATATATAAATAAATTCTATCCCCAAAAAAGACTTATTTTTTCATGTTCAGTCCTGCTTCCCTGGAACAGGGAGATTAAAATTTATTTCAAAAGCAGGCACAGTCCTTCAAAATTCAAGAGCTTTCCAGGACTAGGTTATAAATGCTGAGAACTGAGATATAGTCTCAACTGTTTCTAAGCGAAGTATAACCACAGGTTATGGCTTTTCTTTCAAATATACATCTTGTTTGAATGATTGGGCATAATACCTTGTAGGAACATCTTTCAAAAACCATGATTTGTGGGCTTAAGTCACCCTAGTATTTAGGTTTAGCTGGGTAGTCAGCAATGAGAAGATGCAGGAATAAACAAGTATTTTATTGCTACCAAACTTCCATCTTGCTGTAACAAATATTACTCATGTGCTAAGAGTAGTTATAGATACACTTTGGTTTATTATGTTTTTTACAGTTGCCTATATTTAATTTGAAAGATAGTATCATTAATGCTCCTTGCAAAATAGGTGTAAAAACTAAAAAGCACATGTGAAACCAGGAAAGCTATTCTCATGCTGTTTTCCTAAGAGTGTTTTTTATTGTGTGAAAACAACTTTGGTTTTATAACCACCTTCTTTCCATAATAACAGACTTGATTGCTGCCATGCTAAAGGTCTCTTGAGGTAATATTGATGTTTATCAGATCCATCATGCATTAAAATCGATAATTCCATTTATGCTACAATATATTTCAACATATATTTTAGTTCTGGTCTTTTTAAATAAAGCTACCATATTGCAGATGTGTTGACTGTGTTATGAGGAATAAGCTTACTCATTCCTTGATTCAAGCATACATAAAATGTAGAAAATGCCCATTTTTTTTCTTCCCCTTTTGATAATGTATCCTTCATATTTGCAGCAATTTACATATATTTATACATTTTATTAATAGCTGTACTACAGCTATTGATATTTTGTAATGACCAAGTTCAAATAATTTAATAACAGAAAGAGTCTGTAGTTTTATGTGGATCCCTAAAGAAACTGCAAAAAGATTCTTTGGGGTCAAATATTGTGTTGTCAACACATTTTACCGTAACATATAATATTCTTAGCAATAACACCAATACATACATGTTAAAAGGAAAAATCTGCCTCTGTAGATTGAAGACTGTAGGACTTCTGCTATTGATCTCAACTTTAGGAATCTTTCAAAAATTTCCAGCAGGAGAAGAATGAAGCAGAATATG
The DNA here is from genome assembly GCF_000747805.2 of Chaetura pelagica. Lineage (NCBI taxonomy): Eukaryota > Metazoa > Chordata > Aves > Apodiformes > Apodidae > Chaetura > Chaetura pelagica. Next base: position 2,986,234 of record NW_009954442.1, on the reverse strand, counting down.
AGGGTTTCAAAATAATGTCCCTCAAAATATTTGTGGTGTGTTAGTGCTTAGCTTCCTGTGCATATTTTCTTTGGTGTACTACCATTTGTGCTCTTTTTCAAGATCTCAGCATTTCAGTGTTGTTCTTTCTCTTAAAGTAATTGGAAACAAAATATTTATGAGTTATTTTTCTACTAAAAAAAAAAAAAAAAGAGAGAGAAATTATACAGAAAGCTTCAGTATTTTGGAGTAATAGTTGTTGATCAGTAATTGCAATGGAAGATTTCCCATAACAAGCCCTATTAAAAAAAACAAACAACCCATAAATTGCTCAGGAAGAAACAGATTTTTCTGTTTTTTTATATATCCTGTCTGTCTTCTCACAGTACTGCTGCTTTTTTTGGTCACATTTATAATTATACTATTATGTTATCTGTCATTTTTGGTACTGTTTTATACTTGTAGTAACTCCAAAACTAGTTGGCTTAAAGATAAATATTTCAGTTAATGTCTTGGCCACTGAAAAATAAATGTTTTGAGACTTCAGGAAGTTATACTGATGCATTATCTATGCATTTATAGATAGATGTCCACAGTGTAAATACATTTTTAAATTGATTAGATTAAAATCAGTTAGAATAGATTTGAATAGATAAGATTTAAAATGTTAGGTAAAAAGAAAATAATGAATTTCGGAGAAAAATCAGATAGAAGATATACTACTGTGAAACTGAACATGACAAAAACAGAAGTTGTATTTCAAGTTTTCTGGGAGGGTGAAAAAACAGTCTAGACATTTTGTGTGAATTTTCTTTAAATTTTGGTAAGTTTCAGAGCCTCATTAGACAACAGAATTACCAGAAGATGATGTATTCACAAGTAGTTATGATCACACACACAAACTGTGACTAGTTATACCAAGAGATGCCATTATTTGAAAATCTTCAGATTAAATACCGCAGCATGGTCAATGGACAGTTTATAGAAAATGAGTCATAGAGAGAAACCTGTTGGAAGTCTTGACCAGGATAGTGACCAAGTGAGCAGAAGAGACCAGTTAGAAATGTGAGGAAAGACCCAGATGGGAAAATAAAGGAAACCCAGGTGGTACATTGTAGCTTGTCAGGAATGTCACCCTGTCTTATCTCTGACAACTGGTTAACCATCTTCAGTTTTAACATAAATCTTTTGATGTCTGATCTGCTATCATATGTGTAGTATCAAGTTAGTCACACTGTTCAGTGCCTGCAAATAATAGTATGAAACACAAAGGCTCCATTATAGTTGGAAGAGCAGTGATGGGTAAGAAAACCCCCTGATCTGAGTGGAAAGCCACCCAGAGGATTATCTTGGGAGAGCCTTCAGGCTGAAGTGTGTATGGGACTTACTATTTGATGCAAGGAGGAAAAACATTTCTTGTATATGTAAAAAATATTGCTGCATGATGTTTTGAAGGGATTCTGGGGATGCATGGCACTTATTTTGGGATGTTTAGGGAAAGGACCATAGGTGGGTAAGAAATGAAAGTATATTGAGAACAAGTATGGGAAATAGATGGCATAGAGGCCAAAATGCAAAGGGGTAGAGGGAAAATGAGGCAAAAGTCTATCTAGTGTAAATGGTAAGTACTCTTGTCTGAGTCCTGTAATCTGTTCCATCTTCTCATTAAAGGGCATTTCTATTTTCCATATGGCTGTATTGTGTACACTAAGCAGGTGTTGGTGTGTGCTAGTGAACTTCAAACTGGTCTGACTGGTGTGTAGGGTAAGATGTGTTATCTACAGCAGCTGGTGGGAGCCATGAACCACATGTGCCAGTGCCAGCAGCTGGGGAGAGTGTTGGACCTGGGGCCAGCTCCTGGCCAGCTGCTGGAGACACTCAGGTTGCGTGCATGTGTATATATATGTTCCACTAGCTGACTTCAAATTGATCAGCCAGCTCTCCTGATTATATTTCTGCAAGCATTGTGCATCTTTGTAGGTATCTGCCTGTGTGACCAGCCACATGTGCATGTGTGCACATGTGTGCGTGCGCATGTGTGTGATCATGCCCACCTATCAGATAAACATGTTACCCTGGCTGCTGGCTGAACCTAGTGCACAAAGCTGCAGCATCTGCTCATTTGTCTTGTTACTGCATTCAGTTGCCTCTAGGAAAGACATTAAGAGTGTAAGCAGAAATCCTGTTTCTGAACAAGTGGCAAGAAAAATAGCTATCTAACCCAAATTGTTCTGAATATTATAATGCTTGCAAATAGGTATTCATTCATCCATGAAAAAATGTGAAAAAAATACTTCATCAGTACAGGAATTTACAGGTTCTCTTTGTTCTTTCCCAATCCAAAGAAAAATTGTGACTGAAACAGATAGCAGAAACAAAGTTGTAAAATAGAAAATGTGGGTTACAAATTACAACATAGGCAAAATTTTATATTCAGAAGGAATTTACATATTAATTCAATTTTCTACTAATATACAAACTCATGGCATGATTTTGAGCTATATTATAATTATAAACTGAGCTAAATTGTGTTATACAGCTATTCCTATATTTGCCTAGTGAGGAACTTGAGAGTGAAGCTAGGTCGCAAGGAAAGGCAGATGATTAAGCTGGCAGCACCAGCCCAGCTGGAAGCTATGTCCTACTACAGCAGGAAGCAGTGAGACATGCCAAAGTAAAGATTCTTCACTTTTGACAAATAAGGTGGGCTTTTCTGTGAGACACTACCAAGAAACAGTGTGTGTGAGATCTCTAATACTGTCCCTCACATATTAGTACTGAAAGGCACTGTACAAAAACACTGACACATGCAAGCTAGGTCAGGGTCCAAGTGAAAAAAGAACCAGTGAGTTTCAGTTGTCTAAAATGTGTTTAGATTTGTTCAGTTTACCTTTTACATTTGAGCTCTGAATTAAAATGTGCAAAGCAACATTCATTTTTGTCAAGCTAAAATAGCTTACACAAGCATGCTTGAATTAAGTAAAATTATTCAAAGCTGTCTGTGCAGAAATGCTTTCATACATTCATATTGCCACCATTCATAGGACTTTGGATTTTAATGTCTGGATATTCTGGGTGATTCATGATTCTTAGGCAGCTGAAAGCTTGAACACTAAAACAAGAAATGAAAATATAAAGCTATGATGTCTGGCATCTGTCTGTGTCTTGTGCTTATACCTTTCTGTTTCTTGGGGCAGCTGAAGCCCCTATAACCTTTTCATTTTTCACCTCAGAGTTATTTATCTTGGTGGCTGATAATAATAGAAGACAAAGTCCTCATGGGGGACTTTAATTTGCCAGGTATCAACTGGGAGCACCACACAGATGATACAAAAAGGTCCAGAAGATTCCTAAACTATCTAGATGATAACTTTATGGTACAGGTGATGAGAGAACCAACCAGGAAAGGTGCCTTCCTTAATTTGTTACTTGTAAACAGAGAAGGTCTTGTGGGTGAAGTTCTGATTGGAGGCTGCCTTGGCCACAGTGATCATGAAGTAGTGAAGTTTAACCAGAATGATACTGTGATACTGTGAAATAATAACACAGTTTCATATATTTGAAACTCGAGGCTCTGCTGAATTCTCAAATGCATCATGTTCTGCTTGGGGCCAGACACTGGAGAGGCAAGCCTGGCATTTAGAGGAGTTAAAATTATTCCAGGGGAGCCTAAAACCGCTCACTATGCTCTGTTTTCTTCTCTGTGAAGTTTTTTATTTTTATGCTTACAGTCTCGGAGACTTTGGATAACATGCAGATACATGTATCACATTTTCAGGAGGCACTCTATAAACACCAATTTCTCATGGTGTCAGCTTTAGAAGAAGCAGTGACGTGCTCTCTGGCAAAAGATTTGTTATGGTTTGATTACAGAGCAGGTGCTTTGATGCCTGCATTTCTACTCTTTTCTTTGAATGTGTGGACATAAAGATAGCTTTTAGTACATTTAAGGGCAGACAGGGAGACTGGAAAGAAGCTCTGGACTGACAGCTAACACTATAAGCACTGGGTAGAGGAGGTAGCTGGAGTGGGTGGAAGTGTTTGCTACCTGTATTTGACTTCAGGGATTCTGGTGACATGAACATAATACCAATACAATTTGAGTTCTGGTTTCTTTTTCCTGAGTTTCCATGGCTATGATCATCAGCAACAATCTAAAAAGGATGAGGATCATGTTTTAGAGCTTAAAATTGGAGTAAACTAAAAATATTTATTTTGTCAATACAGATCCCACTGAGGCAGTTTTGGAAACTATTTTGTGGTAAAGCTGTTTATGTGAATAGTTAATAGATAAATTTCCCATGTGGTTTATGGTCCTTGGATGAAAGACAAATCCAATATGTAGTATATTACTGTGTTTATTGATCTGTGTATTCAAATCCTGCTCCCTTTTCATCATGTAAATTTCTTACTTGGGAATTCAGGACTTCCTCTGAGGTATGAAGTTGTACAAATTTAATGCAATTCTTGCACCTTTCTGAAGTTCTGCTTTTGTAGCAGGTTTAGCATTGCCAACATTTTTGCCAATTTTTTTTTTTATTTTTTATTTTTTTCAGAAACTTGGTACTTTCTATTGAGTTCTAGGTCAATCTGCACACAGTAATGACTTACTTTCATCTGTGTGATGTCATACTACTTGAGAGACCTTCTTCTCTCTAATTCTGCTTCTGGTAGAGAAGTCTGATTTATTAATTGTTATTTCTTCATAGGAAAGTAAAGTTAAAAACAAGAATAAAAGTGTTTCTTAACAAATGTAGGAGTCATAAGTATTGGAATTACTTGCTTTTTAAATTGAGAGTTGTAATGCAGTTTCATTTGAGAATTTCCAGAATTTTGACATCAGTATGCTTGGAAATAGTTAACCTTGAAGCAGTAACCTAATAAATGTGATTATTTTTCTCTTGTTTATTGTCTTATTTCAAAGCATGTAATTCTTACTCCCTTTTTTACTGGGTAGATATGGGACAGAGTTATGGAGAGAATTTAAAAGAAATTTTATTGATGTGCAAAGGTCATTCTTCTAATACCAACAATAAATTTTGCAATTGTTGGATATCTCTGTCCATATGTATCTGTATTGGGTAACTGATAATGGAACATGAGAAATCTCTATTCAGAAAAGAACACATTCATGAAGACTTAACAAGAGATAAATGTCTGATCATTCAGCAACAAGAAGGAAACCTTCAAAGGACTTACTTTATGCAGCTGGTTAAGAGATGAACAGAAGAATCTAACTTAGCATTTGGGTCTGAATAATAGGATCTGTCCTCCTGTAGATCTGGTTGAGAACTGTATGTTGTGTATGTGCTAATTTATCAAGCAAAGAGAGGGAAAAACATTAAGCCATACTCTTTGTTTCCAATAATGCTTTCAGTTTTAGTACTATAAAGAAGGTGGATTGCACTTTCAAAAGAGATGGTTTGGTGGTAAAAGACATTCCAATATTTGATGACCTTCTGAGTCATCAGGAAATAGTAATGCTCAGTTGCTTCTGAACACAGAACCCAGCGTAGGCACAGCTGCTCAGGCACACACTATTACACCAAATGGTAGACATAGTTTTAAGGGCCTCTGGCTTCCATATGTAAGGTTTGGGTTTTTTTCCATTCATTGTCATCCCAACTGTTCTTTTATTATGTTCCTTTTGTATGAAGCCACAAAATAAGGTATTTTCCTTTAAAAGTTCCTCTTCACCCCTGCCAGTAAAAAAACCAAAGAAACAAGAAAACAAAACAAAAAAAACAAAAAACCCCAAACAACCTCCTCCCCCAAAAAATTAGAAAAACAATTCTGTGAATAACATGCAGCTTTACAGAAGAGGACTTAGAGGTCCTGATGGAAACAAAGCTGAACATGAGCCAACCATGTACTGTTAGAACAAAGAAGGCTAATGACAACCTAGATTACATTACAAAAAGTATCACAAGCTTATTGAGGGAGTTCATCTCCTTTCAACACTGGTGAGGCTATACTTGATGTCCAGTTCTGGGCTCCCCAGTGCAAAACAGATGCGGACAGACTGGAGATAGTCCAATGAAGACACACAGAGATGATTAAGGATTTGAGCATAGGCTGAGAGAGCTATCACACAGTATCACAATATCACTCTGGTTGGAAAAGACCTTCAAAATCATCAAGTCTAACCACTACCCAAACTTTGCCATGCCCACCACTAAACCCTGTCCCTTGGCACTACATCTGTTTTTTCAGATGTTTCCAGGGATAGTGATCAGCTACTTTATTTGGACAGCCTGGATCACGAAGTTCAGCTTCTGCCCCAGAACAGGACAACCCCAAAGTTCACACCATGTCCCTGAGGGTGTTGTTCAAATGCTTCTTGAATATTGTCAGGCTTGGTGCTATTACTGCCTCCCTGGGGAGCCTATTCCAGAACTCCACCACCTGCTGGGTAAAAAATCTCTCCCTAATATCCAACCTGCACATCTTCTTACCATTCCCTCAGGTCCTACTGTTGGTCACCGAAGAGGAGGTCAGCTCCTATTCCTCCTCCTTCCCTAAAGAGGAAACAGTAAGCTGTAATGAGGTCTCCCCTCAGTCTCCTATTCTCCAGGCTGAACAGACCAAGTGCCTTTAGCCGCTCCTCATACAGCTTCCCATCTAAACCCTTTCCTACCTTGTGGCCCTCCTCTAGACACTTTCCAGTAGCTTCGTATCCTTGTTGTACTGTGGCACCCAAAACTGCACACAGTACTCAAGATGGGGCCTCACCAGTGAAGAGTAAAGTGGGACAATCACCTCCCTCAACCAGCTAGCTATGCTGTGGTTGATGCACCCCCGGGCTCGGTTGGCCTTCCTGGCTGCTAGGGCACACTGTTGGCTCATGCTCATCTTGCTGTCGACCAGAACCCCCAGATCCCTCTCTGCAGGGCTGCTCTCTAGCCTCTCACTGCCCAGACTATATGTAAATCCAGGGTTACCTTGTCACAGGTACAAAATCCAGCATTTCTCCTTGTTAAACTTCATGTGATAGGTGATTGACCAGCTCTCTAATTTGTCCAGATCCCTCTGCAGGGCCTCTCTGCTGTCAAGAGTTTGGTATTGTCTGCAAACTTAATAAGTAGGTCTTCAAGTCCTGCATCTAAGTCATTAATGAATATAATAAAGAGTACTGGCCCTAAGATGGATCCCTGTGTAACCCTGCTACTGACTGGTTGCCAGCCTGATGTGACTCAATTTAGTGTGACCCTTTGAGCTCAGCCCATCCGCCAATTTCTCACCCAATGCATTATGTGCTTTTCCAGCTGGTTGGTGGATGTTTTATTTAGAAGGATGCTGTGAGAGACAGTATCAAAGGCCTTTCTGAATCCAGAAAGATTACATCAACTGGCTTCCCTTGGTGAACTAGGTGGGTAACCTTGTCATACAAAGAAATCAAATTAGTTAACCAGGGCCTTCCCCTAATGAACCTGTGTTGTCTGGGACCAATGACTGTGTTGTCTTCTAGGTGTTTTTCAATAGCTTCCAGAATAATCTTCTCCATAATCTTACCAGGCACTGAGATGAGACTAACAGGCTTGTAATTACTAGGGTTATCCCTGCTGCCCTTCTTGAAGATTTGGACGACATTTGCCAGCTACCAGTCAACTGGTACCTCTCCAGATTCCCAAGAGCATTGAAAAATCATTGAGAAAGGTCTCGCTATGACCTCCGCTAGCTCTTTTAAGTATGCTTGGATTAATCCCCTCAGGCCTCATCAACTTAAAGGCATCCAACTGGCACAGCAAATCTCACACAAGTTAGGGCTGATTGGGAGATTGTAATTTGCACAGTCATGGTTCTCCAGCCCAGGGCTCTGGAGATGCTCAACCCCGTCATCAGTTTTGAAGACAGAGGTGAAGAAAGCATCAAAATCTTTAACTTGGCATTTTCCAAAGAAGCCATGGTACTGCATTTCTGCTATTCTGGCATATGGTGCTAAGTAAGGTATAAAAATTACTCTTCTTCATGATTACTGTTTCCCAAGAAAAAGCAATTGCCATAATCTCCTGAATTATGAGGAGATAGTCTACCCAGAGGCATTTCATGCTAAGGTACTATCTCACTAGTGCAGTCTTGTAGAAAGATAAAGGGATTTTCATCTAGAAGGGTATACTTACCACAGCTCTTCATACTTCTTTCTCTTTTGGGAATATACATTGATCCGCTGCAGAGAAAACATTTAGTATCATTCTGACAGATCTCCATTTTAGTGCTTCATGACTCACTGGCCTAAAATTTCTGTACTAGCTATCTTGGGAAGCCTCACTGAAATGAGTAGCTAATTTCACACTAGATTTGTAAGCAGCACTAAAATATTAAATATGCTATTAAATTTAGACTAGTGGTAATCCATATTATATTCACCTATATACTCTGTGCAGTGCAATGATTTATTTTTTATCAGTTGCTGACCCTTTTAACAATCTCTTTCATTTATACCTGTAATCCATATAAAAATGTTATTGTCTGAGGAAGTTCACATACCAAATATTTGAACGTTGTTTTACAAATTGGACTGTACTTGAAATGAATAACATAAACCTTTGAAAACTTCTATGTGGTAACTTTCTTAAATCACATACTTTTTCTGATTACCTTTACAGTCACTGCAATCCCTAATATACCCATATGACTGATTTACACAGATGTATATATGTGAACAGAGAAGTAGACTATGGGAATATATGATGTTAGAATATGGGATTTTTACTTTAAACTTATCTGAAAGAGAGATTCCATTTCAAATAAAACATATTTTTTATATATTTCTATACTGTGGGAGCACAGAGTTGCACTACATGAATATTTAGATATCACTGTACTGTAAGAATATGGATTGTTTTGTTTTGTTTTTGATTTATCTAAAAGGAAGTTTTAGTTAATTTTATGCAATTACACCTTCCATGTAATTGCCAGTACATGTTCTTAACTAAGATTATTGTCATAATTTTGTTCAAGTATTTTGTGCTATGAAAGTGAGGTTTTATTAAAAAATGGAAATCAATGTCAGATTGATTCCAGCTCTCACAAAGGGGCAAGTTTCTCTTAGACTTTAAAAAAGACAGAGATCGTAATGCAAAGTCAATAACATAAAAGTGTATGCTGCTTTGCTTTTTTTTTTTTTTTTTTTTTCCCCCCTCACAAAAAAAGCGCTTCAGGTTATTATAAGGATGAGAAAATTAAAATACACTTCTAAAGACTAATTTGTATTTTATTTTTGTTGTTCAGAACATCAGTGAAAGGCCTTTCACATCAGTCAGCAGCTCTCGAACACAAGGAAACCATTATTCTAATGCAGTTAGGTTCTGTACCTTGACATTCTCTTTTGGGAGCAATGGAGAGTTGGGATGATCACATGTACCACTCATATGAAAAGAAGATAAAATGGGAAAATTTTGGCTTCCAAGGATGGAAGCAGGCATTAAAAATGAAAAGTATTTTCTGGTATGACTATTTCAAACATATTAAATGAAGTATTTTACAGAGCATTGATATTCAAATAGTCCTGGAGGCTCATGTACAGTCGGTTATTTTATAGTATCATGCACATAATTAGGAGACCCTTGAGGGAAGAAATCAGTGCTTATGTAATTCAATTGAGGTCAAAAGCAGTTTTCAAACTGGGTTGGCCCTCTGGGGTGTGGAAGCAAAAGATAATTTCTAAGACACAGAGGAAAATTCCAGCCAGCCTCTATTCCTCTCCTTCTACTTTTCTTCTCCCTTCCCCACCTCCTGCAGCACTGCCCCAGCACTTGCAGCTCTGTTGGCTCTGGAAGCTTTTTGGAAAAGGTAATCTGTGATTTCAGCTGCCAGAGCCAGAGAATGTGGGAGCCAGGCATCCCAGAAGTTGGGAGGGAGGCAGGGAGGGAATCAATAACAAAAAAGAACCTTGCATAAAAAGTTTGGAAACTGTTATTCTGCACAAATGATCCAGAAGCCACAGACTGCTGAGGGCATCATCCATCACCAAGAGGACATCACTGTGTGGCAGCAATTCTCTCTGCAGTAGGGTACGCTGGCCTTCTTCCCCCACTATGCAGCCCAAGGCCTCAGGCGTGTCCTCAAACAACCCCACTTCTATCTAAAGGCTTTAATTTATTTAATTTTTTTTGTGTGTGTGTAAAAGTTTTAAAGCTCACAAAGAGCCTTTGGAGCCACTGGCCAAGAGTGCAAGTAGCTTATCAATAAAGTGGTTTTGTTTTTCTCTTGATTGAATGCTTTTCTCTCCAGCTTTCAGGCATCTGAATAGCTCTAACTGAAGTTACTTGGACTGCAAATGGACTGAATTGAGTCTACAAAAACATGAAAAAACTAATTAGTGATGTCAACAAAAGTTTTCCCCTGAAATGGGATGGACCACTTACAGAAAGTGAATATTGACGTGGCCAAGTTTACCTATTAAAACTTAAAATGCTGTGAAGAAAAGATATTTCTCAGACTTTGTGTTCATTGTCTAGTTTAGGAGGAGTTGGACATACAGTTACTTTCCCAATTCAGCTTCTATAATTAGAGGAATCATAAAAGAGGTTTTTTTGCTTCCTGTTTGCTGTCCACTTTGTTTACCCTGGTAAACAGCGTAATGTTATAACCTAACTCAATACAATTGATGTCTATTATTGCAAAGCTTGCAATTTTTCTAGCAATGCCACTGAAAGGTTAAAAATGGGATTTAGTGTCATGATATACACTGAAAGAACGTATCTGCTCCACTGCCAGTCAACTTCCTGATTAGTCATCATGTTTAATATACCCTGCAAAAATCTAGAGTCATGTCACGCCATGTACTACAAGTATTACATCCCTTGAAAGTGAAGGAGAAATAAAGGAGTATAGAGGAATACAAAGACTTATGACTGCTGTCTTAAGTGAAAAACACTGTTAGGGATCTGGCTGCATTCGTAGGTATTCTTGTACTGCAGTTCCAGTATATGTTATTTAAAACTGCTGAAAGATGTTGTGCCTGATGATCAATGCCAGGATCAAGAGTGGTCTGTTTGCCCTGTTCATCACTCCTTTGAATGCCACCTTTGTATGTCAGCTGAAGACAGTTTTATCCTGCACACCTTTGATGGAAGGAACTGCTTCTTCACACACAAAGCAAGTCGGGTGCACTCTACGACAAACTAAACCAAACCAAACCACAACAAAACAAAACAAAACAAAACAAAACAAGGGTTGGGTTAAAATTCCCTCCTCAGGGAAGTGGTGAGGACTTTTCAAAAAGCACTTCTTTCTAGTCTCAGATACAGTCTGTCTTTGGTGTAAGCTATAGACTATACACCCCTGAATTGTCCTGCTCATGGAGACTATGCATGGCAAAGCACCAGAGTGAGCAAGTAAAAGATAGAGTCCCAGTTTCCCTCTGTCAGTCTTGAATACGGATGATGATTATATGATTTAGATCTAATTTTTTAGTGCTTGAAAATCTAGTTAATAAAATAGATAAGTGAAAAAGTTTGCTTCTATGCAGGAAAAGGTTCTAGCTAATTTTACACTTCTAAATGTTTGTGATTGGACAGATTAAGAATTAATGAAGTGACTAACTTGTCAGGTCTTCATATTGGCTTATTTAGAAAAACAAAACAAAACAAAAAACAACAAGCAAAAAAACCCCAACTGAACAAACAAAATCCCCAAAAAAACCCCTCACAATAAACAGGCAAGGAAACAAACAAAAGAACCCCCCAGAAGCATCACGTGATAAGTGAGTTAAAGAACAGTTAGTTTAGTCAATTCAGGTTGCCATTTTCCCAAAGCAATTATATCACAGTAGATTGAGAATAGATAAAATCTGAGATCAGACATCATGGGTAAAAAAAATCTTTAAATATTAAGAATCTTAGTTTCTGACTTTCCCTGTCCCACAGGCTCTTCACTGCTGAAATATAAATCTGCAAATCAGCAGATGGTCAGACTGCTGCTTTAGACACTTTTAAATGTTGTGGTTGTACAAAAATGTACCAAGTCAGATATAATTAGAATTATGATATGTTTATTTATGTAGGGCAAAGATATTAATAATATTGTAGCATTTGAATTTAACTAAATGCAGATGAAATGCATCTGTTACTGCATTAAATATAGCAGCTACATTCAGCAACATGTGAGTGGTAAATAATGGAAGAAAAATGATTAGTTAATATTGTTAATATTCTAGGATTATTGTCTTAATTATCTATCTGTATTAAAAATGAAACGAAGATATTTCAGATTAATTGTTCTTTCTTCTGTTCCTTATTTTCTTTAGTTTGGTTTTATATAGAATTTACACTGGTTTTTATTTTTTATGTGTTACATTTTATAACAATGTTATACACAATTTTACCTGAGGTTTGATGTTTTAGACTGGTACTGTTTTGAAGTGTAGCTGGTTACTGACAAGTATTCACAGTTTGGACCACTGGTATGGTCCAAATAGAATAAAAGGAGAAAAACTGCCAGGATTATTTGCTTTAAATAATGAAAGTAACATTGAGATCCTTGAATTCAAAACATAGGCTTGTTTGTTTGTTTGATCTGGTGCCTCCTGTAAGACACATATGGAAAATTTTCTTAGTTCTAACACATGAGCATTTTTCACTTTCTGTAGTATATGCATGCTTGCTGCAGGGCTCTGCTACCTGATATGCTCTTTTCTAGCTGAAGGTCTCAACGTCTTCTGTAGCTATCATGCTCCAGCTATTATCAGCAAACTCATCTGTTCTTCTTCATTCTCACCTAGGGATTGTTTAATTTTATTTTTTTTTTTCTGTTCTGTGAGCCCATTAACTTAGTTTTTTTTTGCTCATACTGTTTGTGTTGCTCTGCTTTTTATGTTAGTCTTTTTGAGCTTTGTTAAACCCAACAGCCTTGGTTTCTGATGTAGAGTACAAGCTGAGTCAAATTTACAGTGTACTCAGTATTTAGGGTTATAATAAGAGCTTGTGTCACCAGTGGCATCTGGAGTTTTAAATTATTTTGATTATATTTTGGGGGTTTTAGGGAAAATTCTGTTAGGGAACTCAGCTAGCAAAGTATCCACCCAGAATATTTCAGCACATTATGTCTGACATTTTGGCACATAATTACCTTAAAACTTTATCACTTAGTGCTTCTCTCTGAAGGAAGTTTAAATCCATGTAACTCAAATCACAGACACACAGAACTTTGAGTCATCAAATAACAACTTTTTCTTCAAACTGGATTTAAACAATCTAAAATATTTCCAAAATAGATCTCTCCTTACAGAGCAGGAAGCCTAAGCTGCATCTGGTAAAGGATCTGCTGTTGCGATGGAAACTTGGATGTGCCTCAGAAGGAATTCCAGCTTTGGCAATTGACATTGCCACTGTTGCAGAACTGAGCTCTTAGTAGACAAAAATATAAATCAGGTTTTTGCCCAAATCGCTCTGCAAACTGAGGGAAGAAGAAAGAACATATATGACAATTTTCTTAGCTTGCCTCTTCAGAAAATGGGATCACAGTTAAATTGTTTTTTGGTGTGTTTTTTTTTTCCACTTCAAGTTTCTTCTATAAATTTAAAAATGACAAGATTAAGTGACATGAACAAAACATAATGTTTAAACAAATGGAAAGGAATAAAAGACAATATTTAATTGTGCAAGTTTAATAGCTAGTTTCTCCCTGTGTGTTGCTCCTGGTCATCCAATAATGGATGTCATCTAATATACTCTTGTCATTCAGAACTTAATGAATCATTTAGGCCTTCTCCCTGTTTCCAAGGGGTAGGTATCTCAAAAACACAGAAAGAGAATATTACCAATTTGGAAAAAACTGACAGGTAAATTTTTATGATATTCTCAAGGAAATAATAATAAAAAAAATAAGGAATATTCTAAGTAGCACCTTAATGGAGGAAGAATAAAATATACAGTAATGAAAATGAGTTATTTAAAATACTGAATTCTTTTAAATTGCATGTACAGGTAAGAACAGCTTAAAAGCAGGAAGTCATCTATATTCAATGGATAAATTTTTTGCTTTGCATAAAATTTATACAACTTTATTTGCTTTATACAGCCAGATTCTTAAGTGGGCTAATGAATTATGTTCTCATTATAAGGAGGTACTTTTGTGTATGTTTTTCTTTCAAGTCCATGGATTAGCTGGATAATAATAAGCGTAATTTCATTTCAGAATTTACACTTTAAAGAATATTCACTGATTGGATAAGTAGTTAGATATCTTTCTTTTCAGGTTTTACATATTCTCTAGGAAACTGAACTATAGAGTTCTTTGAATAAAGTTTCTTTTATTCTTTGTTCTTAAGCATTTATATCCCCTCTTCTTGAACAGTAAGAGGAAAAAGATATTAAGAAATCTAAAAAGAACAGGAAAATGTAGCCATCTTTGAGATTCTGCTATGTCTGATACACATATGACTGATGTAAATCAGCAATCAGTGCATAGAGTCTGAGAATGGAAATAAGAGAATGAGTGTTTCCTCAGTGCTCTCTGCAGGATCCTCTTTCAGCAGATTGGGGTCAAATGCATTTACAAAACAGTAGGAGAGAAGTCTTGCATTGTCACAGTGTGTTCCTGGGGACTACTCAACTTTACACATTCATTTGCTGCCCACGTGGAAACTCAAATGAAAAAAAAAAAAAAAAAGATATATCATTTCAAGTAATTTTGTCTTTGAGCCTAATTAAAGTACATAGTGAACTGTGGAGAGGAAGACAATCTTGCTGAGTCTGGCTGCCTGGCATATCAACACCCAGAAATAGAGACATTAAGAAGTTTCCAGAGAGAGCCCAAACTAATAAAGACTGTAGGTAATGCAGAAGCAAAATTTTGGCTTGGGAGTATAGGTAATGAAGGCTAAGGTAACAAGTCAGGGGTCCATCCTTCATTCTGTATTGGAAGAGTCACAAGACTCATTCATTAAAGGCTGCAAAAAAGGTTACCACTTCCTCTTCAAAACACAGTTAGATGTGATTGATTAGGTGGCTCTCGATATGGTGCCCAAATTCAAATGTGGCATTTGCCTTTGGTACTACAGCATGATCTGTTCACCCCTGTTCACCCTGAGAGCTGTCTCAATGGTATCTGTCAGCCAGTTGGTTGTCTAGTTTCACTGGTAAATATATGGAACTTATATTACATATTTGCTTTTGAGGAAGTTGTTCTTAAATACACAGTAAGGACAGTGAAGTTAGAAGGAATTTGACAGAAGAGGAAGATAGATCTTTAGTCACAGACTAAGGCAAACACCTTCTAAATATTATAGTTAATTGCTAAGAAAAGTAAAATTATCATTAAAAAATGCTATACAATACAAAAGCCCAGAATGTCTGATCTTTTGCTTAGGATGAAAATAATTACTTAAAAAAACTATGTCATGTACATTGAATGTATATATATATATATATATTAGACTTCTATGTAATTTTTTTATTGTATTGCAGAAACTCAACTTACTGTATGAAAGTGTCCATTTCGCTGATGGTGGGTGAAAATGACACTGGACTCTGCTACAATTCAAAGATGAAATATTTTGAAAAAGCTGAACTTAGCAAAAGCAAGGAAATCTCATGCCCTGAAATTGAGGATTTTTTATTTCCATTTAGGGAGCCTGAAATTCTGTGGTATAAGGTAAGGAATGCAAAATATTTTCATTTTCAAAAACATATTATGCAATGCTCTGATGATTTTCACATTCCATATATGATATCAAGCTTAGATTGTTTTAAGATTTGTCAAGAAAAGACAACAGAATCAAGAACAGAATAGAATGGAATAGGTGAGAGATTAAAACACTCCCTGTAGTAAACTTTAGAGCTATTGCTTTCTTAATATCCATTCATGGGTGTTACCATTTGTTTCTAAAAACTCAGGCATAAAATCTATCTGGAAAAATATAAATAGGATAGCTGTGCATGCTGTTACCTGAATGAATGGCTTAATTTTGTAGCATAAAATTCAGCAAAGGTTTGGTCTTTACATATTAGATTTTACGTGAAAATATCAGTGATTTAATTGTTTTTATCAATAACTTTATTTCAATATTGTGTGCTGATATCTATGTCATTAATTGAGGGCCAAACTCTTAAAAATAATGCTGCCTGTGGGCAGTTCACTATAGCTTCCATAGAAAGCAGCTTGAGATTTGGGTTTCTTACTGTCTGCAGGAAATACTCAGTACTTCAGTACTGTAATGCATACCACCTGAAATCCCCAAACAGTTCAGTAAATCTGAAATTTGTATTCTGTGTATTTTATCTACACAGACATGTTTGTGAATATAGGAATTCTGAGTTTAACTGTGTGCTGGTATGCATTTTAATTATTTTTATTTTTTTTTCACTCTGATAATTTTCTTGTACATAAATGCATTTAAATATGGTACACACAAGACTAAGCCATCTAATAAGTAAATTAAACTTACGGCCTAGAAGGTTTCTGGTCAATTTAACTAACGGCGTGTCTAAGATGGGACATAAGTAACCAATTATTTACTTAATTTTGAATTTCTGTTTGCAATATAATATATACCTGAAATTTTATCAAATGTGGCTCAAAAGATTGGCTTCTTAGGAGTCATTGACAATATTTGTGTGAATGAGCTCATACAACTTCTTACACTTGATAGTTTTTTAAAAGACCTTACTGTATAAACAATTAGTATGCTAAGATAATCAAGGAAAATATTTTGTGACAGTTCATCAAAAGATATTTTTCTTATGAAAAGAACCTACTCCATTTTCTAATGGCTTATAAATATACTGTTTTGCAATACCAAAAAGATTGAAAACCTAGAAATACTAAAAATATTAAAAGTGATTTCAAGTGCTACCTAGGATAATTAGGTGAAAGTAACTTGATCTTTTCAGGGGGTTAAGAAATTGCATTCAAAATGTATATTCTCTATTGTAGCATAAAAAGTAATGTTTAGGTAGTAAGGATTGAAATACTATAGAATTTTCATAGTTACAAACCTCACCTTTTGCTAAGGTTTTAGAGAGCTTTGGTTTTAGGATGTTTTTATAAAGAGCTGTAGAACTTAACCTCACTTCTCATTCTCATCTTCTTCTGTTTCTCTGATTTTTTTAAATTATAATTTTAGTAAAAATTAAAATTATTAAATATAGATTAACAGCTGATATAGCTACTGGTAATATAGCAGTCATGGGTCACAGATAAAACTGTAATGGTGAATAAGTCAATGAAATAGGAGCTCCTGCACAAATTAACGTTGAAAGAGAACTCCCACAGGAATCAACTCCTTTTTCTCGTCAGAGGGCAAATATTAAGTCAGCTGATAAAATCCTATAGCTTTTTTTTCTTTTTAATCAACTTAATTGAACTGGATATTTAGATATTTAGTGTACATAAAGCTCCTAACTAGACTGAGCTCTTGCCTAGCTGTCTTGGCTTTGAGAAGCATTATCAACAGTGTTCCAATTGAAATGTAAAAACATAGTCTCTGAAGTGTTATATTATCTTTAAACAGGAATGCAAATCAAAGACGTGGAGATCAAGTATTGTTTTTAAAAAGGACACTCTTGTCATTCGGGAAGTTAGAGAGGATGACATTGGAAATTACACTTGTGAGTTAAAATATGGATTCTTTGTTGTCAGAAGAACTACGGAATTAACAGTTACAGGTAATTACAGCCTTTTGCTATCTCTTATATTTAGAAAAAAAGTACTCAATATTATGATTTGTGCATATGGGATTTATTATACTTACATAAAACACTTTTGCACAAAACTTTGTTGTGTGCCTAGATATGAACAGCTGATACACCAACTCTATCCTGAATTCTCCAGAGCAATATATGTAACATTTTTAACAAGTCTGAGATTTTATCTAAGGCAAAAGCTTGTGGGTAGGTCTCTGTTTTGAATGGCAAATGTGGACAAGAAACAGGTATCTTCAGCAAGCACTACCTCCAACAGAAAAGAAGAGCCTTGGTTAAGTGCCTTGGAACATAAGAACAGCTATAGCTACAACACAAAGCAGTAGCTCTAGCACAGTGACACCACTGCAAATGGGTGATTCATATGTGATGGGTAATGCATGGCTGAAGCACAGAAGCATGCTTCCTCTGGTGTTCTCTCCCAGGTTTCTGTAGTTTATAGTTCAAGAACTTCCTGATCTCAACTGTCATGTGCCACGATTACCAATTAACGTATTTGCCACTAGTCTGATTTTTTTTTTAAATGAATTTATTCAAAACATTTTTGAAGTATCAAGTTCCACAGATTGATTATGTAACATAAATAAACTCTATAATTTAGCAAACAGTGATTGAACAGATATATTTGAAACCCACCATTTCAATATATAAAATCTGTCATAGATGAGTAATGTCCACTGCAGAACAACTCTTCACCAAACCTCTAACCTCTGTTGTACAAACATGTAAAGAATTTAGCTGAACATAAACCTAAGGTAGAAAATTATCCTTTAGATTTAAAGAATGACATTGGAAGACAGGAGAACATCACTATGTAGTGCAGTACAGTTCCACAGCATGTTCCCTAAAAGAAAGCAGAAACAGAATATTCCAGGCAAACAAGGTGAACTGCATTAATCTGGTTGACAAAGATGTTTGCATACACAAGCTCTTGAACCTTTGACGTGCCAAGTAACTGAAGAAACAAATCTTTAGGAAGGGTTATGTGTCCTTCTCTTATTCCTTTTTAGTATCTAATATATAAATATATTGCCCTCCAACAATTAGTAAGAACACTTATCTTGTGCATTAAGTTGAAGTGTAACAGTTCCCTTTTGGGTTGAAAACTTGTTTTCTCTTTTGATGTATCCCATTTTTCCTCCACATTATCAGAAATTATAGTGAATTATGGTTGTAATTTTCTTCCAATAGATTAGTCTGACAATCATATTGTTTATGTTGGTTTGAGAGAATTTAAGTAATCAGTCATATTTATATAAGGTCAATATCCAGGATCACATAATAGTTTATATTTTGTATGGAATTGATTTATATGGTCAATATGGAGAGGCAATTACTGTCTAGTGATTAACTTCACAGCAAACAACCATATACTCTGCTTGATTGACTCTCATATGAAGAAAGCAGAGACAGAGTCTTCCAGAATTTAATTTCGACCAGAAGGAGGTTGTCAATTATCTTTGCAATATAAGATAGAAGGATTTGAAGAGTACATATTCCCTCAGTCCTCAGGTGATCCTGTCTCTCCTGTCTCTGTGGTTGGTGCTTCACTGCGCCGCAGTATTTCAGAGTCAGACTGACAGAAAGGAGAAAGAAAAAACACCAAAACATTGGAGCCAGGCTTATGTTGCCATTTGCAGTAGTAGTTTAAAAAATGTAATTCATCACTGGTGGTGTAGGTAGGAGTTTGGTATTTAATGTTTAACTGCATAGATATAGAAAGAAACTTGGCTGGTTTTGATGTGTTAAAAATGAACGAATGCATATGGAGCAAATTATTCAGTTTCCACCTCTGCAAACCCTGACAGATGTCAGGACAACCTCCAAGTTATTAAACTGCCTGGGTAGTACTGTAGGTCTTTGCAACATCTTTATAATATTATGTGACTAAACAGAACAAATATTGACTCATAGTGCTACTAATTTTATATTACATTTATACTGATGTTGTGGTAAAACTTTTTGTCAGTTCTTCATAGGAAGTGATTCATGCTTTAGGTGCCTGTCTTATGCTTTCTCTGTAAAGTGAAAAACTTGGAGTGACAAATGTATAGAATTAATAGGGGGTGGAAGGGACTGTTTGTTGACTTTGAAAAAGGCACTAAACTTCAATTTAGGAACTGAGAAATAAGTATTGCAAATGTCAAAGTAAAAGTCTAAACTTAAATTGATAGTTTATATCTTTCCTGTGTTAATAGAAACATAACTAATTGAAACAAAGGAATTGCGTAACTTTCTGACATACAGTCTCCAACATGTCTCTAGGCTGTGTTACTAAATGATGATGTTTGTGTGAATCATTGCTAAGAAAAAATTCCATCTATAAATCCCAGATCTACAAGGAGTGAGAAAATTTCTTCTAAGACACTTGAAATTTGTCTGTCAAACATACTTTTTAGTTAGAATAAAATAATTTTAAAAATATGAGTAAGAATTCCCATTTTGTCTCAGACTTTCCAGAACATATGGGAAGTTACAATAGGTTCATAAACTCATAATGTGTTTAACAAAATAGGACTTATAAAAAATAACTCTCTGTATTCTTTAGCATTGCCTTGTGTGGTAATGGCAGGTGTCTCACAGTTGTGCATCCATCATTAAAAAATTAATTAACTTACTTTTTTCTATTTTCTGTATGTTATTCTTCCACTTAAGTGTTTAACTAGGACTGGAATTTGCCCTTTCTACATTTCTTTCCTGGAATATGATAACTTTCATCTAGAAACTTGAATAAACCCCACCCCTGCTGCAAGAAATCCATGAGCCAGACATTATAAATGTATGCATTTATAGTATTCTATAGAAGATGAAGATCTACCTTTGTGTATTATTAACATTACCTAGTAAGAAATCAAACTGTTAATTATTTTCCTAAGGAATCATAGGTATCTGTTTATCAACATAACAAGATTCAGGATTCAGTGTGTTAAGCAGAGAGTGCAACTGAATTAAAGCAGCATTATTGTACTTCCTTCTGTCTAGCAGAGGCAAGGAGAAATCCAGAGATTAGAGTTAATCAGTCATAGAGATATGCGCCAGTTACATGAAATTTCTTCTTGATTTGGCTCTCCAAATAATAAATAAAAGAAAAAGAAAGTATTATTTCAGTAGGTAGCAAATCTCTGAAAAGTTTTTATTGAAACTTTTCTTCAGATTTGAAAATACATGTGGGCCTAGGCAGTCATTCAAAGAAATGCCTCAATGGTCTTTATCGTAAACAGGCTTTTTTTGCAAACGATAATATAGATGTTCTATAAATTAAATCAAATGAGATTTGATTTAATGATCAAGAGAATGATCCTTTGCTGAGTTTGTGAGATAGGAGAGATGCTAAAACTCTGTTTTATGAACATCTTGTGCTATTTGATGCACATAATGTATGCATTCTTTATTTCAAATGCTGACAAGTTTGAATCTCCAATTTTAAAGTCATGGACACCATAGATCTACTTATATTATAATGGCAGACCTAATACTGAAGTTACACATGCATGAAACTACGTATGTGAAATGTATCCTGCAAATATATTGAAAGTACACTGACATTCAGAGTTTTTGATAGGAGTGTGTTGTTCTCTTAATAAAAAAGAAAGAATAATACAAATCTTATTGGAGAAGAGAAGATAAGATGTCTTCAGACAATATAATAATGGATCAAGTGTAAGAAGATGTCTGTAAACAATAACCGAGAGCAAGTAAAAAGCTTATGGATAAAAATTAGAGACCAAAGCAACAAGGGGAACCTTGTGGTTGGTGTCTACTACAGACTGCCTTATCAAGGGGAGCCTGCTGATGAAACCTTCTTACTCCAGCTTCAGGACGCATTGCACTCACAGGCTGTTGTCCTGCTGGGGGATTTGAACCACCTCAACATTTGCTGGAAAAGTCACATGGCAAGCTGCAGGTAATCTAGGAGACTCCTAGAGTGCCTTGAGGATAACTTCTTAAGCCAGGAAATAGACTGCCCTACCCAAGGGCATGTGATACTGGATCTGTTAATCACCAATGCAGTTGAGCTGATCAGGGATGTCAAGATTGGCAGCAGCCTGGGATGCAGCAATCACACACAGGTGGAGTTCACAGTCCTAAGAGATATGTTAGACGAAGAGTGTATTCATGACTCTGATTTTTAGGAAGGCAGACTTTCAGCTCTTCAAGAAGTTAATCAGCAGGACCCTCTAGGAAACAGTCCTCCAGGACAAGAGAGAAGAACAGAATTTGCAGATCTTTAAGGATATTTTCTATAGAGCACAAGAGATCTCAATCCCCAGACTGAGAATCTGGAGGAAATTCGTTGATGTAGTTGCCAAGCCACTCTCCATGATATTTGAAAGGTCATGGCAATCAGGTGAAGTTCACCGTGATGGGAAAAGGGGAAACGTTGCACCTATTCTTTAAAAGGTTAGAAAGGAGACCTCTGGAAACTACTGACCTGTCAGCTTCACCTTTTTGCCTAAGAAGATCATGAAACAGCTCTGCCTCGAAGCTCTGACAAGGCACATGGAGGACAGGGAGGTGATTTGAGATAGCCAGCACGGCTTTACTAAGGGAAAGTCCCGCTTGACTGACATAGTAGCTATCTGCAAAGGGGTGATTACATCAGAGGATGAGAAAAGACCTATGGATGTAATTTTGAGGTCTCTTCCAATTCTTAAGATTCTTTGATTTTGTGATTCTGTGTGATCTATTTGAACTTCTGCAAGGCCTTTGACTGTCTCCCACAACATCTTTCTCTCTAAGTTAGAAAGATACGGATTTGACAGATGGGACTGTTTGATGGAAAAGAAATTGTCTGGATGGTCTCATCCAGAGGGTAGTGGTCAAGGCTGGATGTCCAGATGGAGATGAATGACAAGTGATGTCCCTCAGTGGTCTGTTCTGGGACCTGTACAAGCTAGAGAGCAACCCTTCAGAAGGGGACTTGGGAATACTGGTGGACAAAATGTTGGATGTGAGCAGACAATGTGCACTCACAGCCCAGGAGGCCAATTGTATCTTGGGCCACATTGAAAGAAGTGTGGCCAGCAGGTCAAGGGAGGTGAGTCTCCCTCTCTACTCCACTCTCGTAAGACCCCATCTGGAATACAGTTCTGGAGCCTTCACCACAAAAGGGACATGGACCTCTTGGAATGAGTCCTGAGAATGGCCACAAAAATGATCAGAGGGCTGGAGCACCTCTCCTACAAAGACAAGCTGAGAGAGCTGGGGTTGTTCAGCCTGGAGATGAGAAGGCTCTGGCGAGATCTTATAGCAGCCTTCCAGTACCAGAAGGGGCCTATAGGAAAGCTGGGGAGGGACTTGTTGCAAGGGCATGTATTGATAGGATAAGGGGTAATGGCCTTAAACTAGATAAGGGTAGATTTAAATTGGATATTAGGAAATTCTTTATAATGAGGGTGGTCAAGCACTGGAACAGGTCGCCCAGAGTGGTGGTGGACACCCCATCCCTGGAGACATTAAAGGTCAGGTTTGATGGGGCTCTAAGCAACCTGATCTAGCAAAATAGATCCCTGTGTGCTGTATGGGCGCTGGTCTAGACGACCTTTAGAGGTCCCTTCCAACCCCACACATTCCGTGCTTCTGTGATTCTACAGAAAAAGTTTTATTTACCTTATATAAATAGTCATGAAAAGCTCTCTTTCTAGTATTATGGAATAGTCCACATATGAATTAGAGTAGAAGGTAGAACCTCTCCACAAGAGTTTGTTGGAAGAACCCGCCCATAAATATAACCAACTGTAATACTGTAAATTAAGTAGCAACTCCTGGATTACTTAAGGTAGGCAGGGTGAGACAGCTATGACACTCTGAGATGTGGCAGCAGCCTTCCTTCCTCACCTCTCCTCTGTGCTACTGTGGAAGATCATAAACTTCAGGATCCCCTTTATTTTTCTACACACTGCACTTTGGCAGCCTTCCTGTCATCTGCAGGGAAACCATTATTGCTATTAGAGATTATTTTCAGTATTGATGTTGTGTTCACAACTTAAATAGCTCATAGTAGAAAATGGAATGAATTAGATTCCCATTTAGATTTTTTTTTAATTAAAAAAGTAAATAAATAAGGAAATTCACACATTTATAAACACCAGATGGGCTTTATAGGTTGTATCCACCATATTCAACTATAAAAGTTGAAAATCCCTTAGCTGTGGAGAAAGATTTTCCCTCCTTCTAAAGAATGGTAAAAAAATTGCTCTTTCATACCATTAGGTACCTATTCCTTCCATGAATAAATATATACTGTGTTTCTGTTCCAGAATATGATTTCTTATAATATAGATGTATCTTTCATGTTTTTATTAGGATATTTCTTTTTGCTTTGATTCTAATTCACTTTGGAAGACCTGTGTCTCACACTGAAAATATATAATAATCTAAGTGATTTGAATCAATATCCTTACTCTTCTGAGAACTGAATTAGAAATTATCTGCTTTGCAAAATACAACTATGCACTGATTATTCAAGCTTGTAAAAATATTCACATAAACAGTGTAATTTGTGGTTCTTGGTTTCTGTGTATGTAATTACATGTTCTAAAAAAGTCCTGCAATGTACAAAACCATTTGTAGACATTTATACCTTCAGATTGGTCAGATTAGCTACTTTTTCTTTTCTGTGTGGAATTTTAA
>NW_009954442.1:2958593-2961826 GCF_000747805.2 Chaetura pelagica | reverse complement strand
CCTGCTTCCTGTGACATCCTTAATAGAGCATATGTTCAGATTTGGGAAAGAATAGTATTTTAACAGCATAGTACATTTGTGTACCCACTGCAATATCAAATTGCTTTCCATGATGAACATCATAAAATAAGTAGTATGGAAAAATGATTATAAGTAAATTATATACCTAGCCTCACATCTCACTACATTTGGCTATTATATACACAGTCACTCGCCATACTAGGGGTGAAGGAATCCAAATAAAAAAACCAGGGACTTTGAAGGTTTTAGCTTTGTATTATAACTGTGTAAGACAAAAGGTGCACCCTTTTCCCCACAACATATCAGCATTAGTTCTTTCCAGTTCTGAAAGGGATGTTTTTTCTCCCTCAATACATTGGAATGTAGAAAGGTGCTCAAATAAGGACCTACCACTTTCTTTTCAACAAGTGCTAAGTGAGAAAGGTATTGAAGAAAAGAGATGGTTTGGGGTTTTTTTTCAAAGCATTTAGAGCTTCAGAACAGACTCTGCTTGGTTTCTACTGTTAATGACAGTGACAGGGATGAACCGTTATGAATGCACCCAGCCTCTCCTTGCTTCATTTGATCCTAGTAATTATCAGATCTGATGCTTATTCTTTTTGTTCATCACGAATTTAATTCAACTCCAGAACACACTCAGATATAAATTCTATTTACCATTATTCTATGCAGAGACTAATAAAATATAAAGCAAATAAGAGACTCATTATGAAAGCACTATGTTCAAAATACCAACCTGGCATTTTTATAATGCATAAATCCTTCCGGTTAACAAATTCTTGGCTGAAGAGTGCGTTGGACAAGTTTTTTTGATTACAAAAGAGCTATCCTCTTTTATAGTGTAGTCATTTTTGTGTGGCTGAAAATAAGGGTTTAAATTAATCTCCTGTGCGCATTTGAGTAATAATAATCAGAATGTTATGTAGATATTTGATTAAAGCATTCTTTATAAATGTTAGAAATGGGTGTTGGACTAGATGATCTTTCGAGGTCCCTTCCAACCCCTAGGATTCTGTGATTCTGTGAAATGTTCATTTAATGTATTAATTGGTTTATTTAATTTATTTAATGGGTTTAGTGGGTTATTCTAAGCCAGCCTTATCTGAAGACAGCAGTAAGCAAAACTTCATGCACTTTACTTCAAAATAAACACAAATTATGTAATATAGTGTGTGTTATACATTGAAATTATGAGTTAGGAAACCAACTGCAGCAACTTAGCAAAAGAATGGATGCATAAGTTTAAGGGAGAGAGATTCCCAACTACGGTGTTCACAAAGGCTACCTTTAATAGTTGGAGATTATTCCCATCTGTGGTCACTAGAAGAGATAGAGAAAGAAAGCTCCTCTATAGACAGTAAGTCATAGAAGTAGATAAGAGTTGGGAGGTGAGAACTTAGAAGACAGTGACTATGGGCTGTAGAAGATGTAAAGTTTTCTGTGCCTAAAGTTAGGTCTGATTAATAACTTGATTCTTATGGGTGATATGTTTATACTCTTGTTCTGGATTCTCTTAATTCATGCTTAATATACCTTCGATAACAACCTCTCCTTCTTAGTTGCTGTCTTTTTCTGTTATTTATCAAAAATTCCTCCAGGACATGGCCACTATTGAGGACTTGTTTTACTAATGCTTTTTATACTGTTTTTTTGTGCTTCCCTTGTAATATCTCAGGTCTTCATCTCTACCTAATAGTATATTTTCAGGAGAGAAATCATCAATCTCTTGTGGCTTTTTTGTGTGGAAAATGTAAAAAATAGCACGAGTTATAAAACCCTGAGACATAATACAAAGTTTTGTGTTTATTACATTAAAGTAAGTTTCAGTATTAACAAACTTATTTCAACCATCCTTTCCCACTGTTTGTCATTCCCACTGATACCTCTACTTAACTCATACAATGTTAAAAATGGAAAAAAATATGTATGACTTGGGATTTTTACTTGGGTAAATGCTGTGAAACAATGTAATTGATGGTGCAGTCATGACTTCTGGTGGAGTTCTGTACTCCCTGTTGACAAAATATTATCAGTGAAAGTTAAGGGGAGTTTTTAACATGTTTTTATTTGTAGAAGAAATCTTTGTCCCTGAAGAACTCCACTTAAATTGGATTAAAATGCTGTGTGTTGCTGCGTGTTCTTTTATTAAAATGATTACATCTTTGCTCATTTGCATGCATAGTATTGTTATTAGGAACCTGATGACTTTTACTCTTATTAGAATTTTTTTGTCAGATTTTTTCAAATATGGCTTTGTGAATAAGGTTAAAAACCTATGTACAAATACAAACACCAAACAGATTTAGTTTTTACATCAAGAAGAACTTAGGAAAATGCTGTTTCTTGGTGTGATTAAATGTCTTTTTGTGAATCAATTTCCCTTTCCTCATGAGTCATGTCAGAATATTGAAATGTAAACATTTTGAGTGGATGATGTTACCATGGTGCTGCTTCCCATTGTTTCAGTTCAGTGGGTGAAGTTGCTAAGATTAGCTCCATTGTACAAAGAAAAAGGAAAATGTAGACAAAAATGTTTATCACAAACCATGAGTGTTAGTGACTACCAAAGACATGAAGGGCTTACAATGCTTATTCCAATAAGATGTTACAAAAATGAAATAAATCTCTTCTTACGGCACCCAAGCTGCTTGTTAAGCAACCTTTTAAAGTGTAGTTAAATGACATTCAACATTAATGTTTCTCATTATTACTATGGAATCAGAAGACTTCATTTTACTTTTACGTTTCCCTAGAGTTTGTTAAATCCAACAATATTGTCCTAATCAAGCATTTATAATTTCCCTAGCTTTTCTTTGAAACCTTTAGATAATTTATGTGTACAGTGGAGCCTTTCAGGACTAGTTTTAATAAACTAGAGGATAAAATGTGCAAGTACAGTAATGTATGGACCTTGTGTTGCTTCCATCCCTAAAAATAATCTGTATACATCCATCAAAACAGTCTGTACACAATTACATTAGCCAAATCTTTACGTTTAAAATGGAGATAAATTTTGCATTGTTTTCAATATATTTCAATTGGCTCAGTCAATTTCTTAAATCAGAGCTACTAAGTGAAACAATACTGGTAGGTTCAATGAGAAATAATTAGAAATGTATTTGAAATTACCAGGGTCATTATTACAGGGGAAATAAAAGAAAAAAAAAGGAAAAAAAAAAAAAAAAAAAAAAAAAAAAAAAAAAAAAAAGGAT
>NW_009954442.1:2949136-2958543 GCF_000747805.2 Chaetura pelagica | reverse complement strand
GAAAAAAAAAAAAAAAAAAAGAAAAAAAAAAAAAAAAAAGAAAGAAAAGAAAAGAAAAAAAGGATGCTGTTTAAAAAAATAAGAAAGACTTTTTTTCTGCATCATTTACCTCCTTGTGTACTGTATTAAGAGCATTCAAAATAATATAGAAAGCATCTGAGATGTATTTCCCTATATCTTAAAGAGTATTCCTGTCTTGACATGACTTCAGAAATACTGTCCTATGCCCTTCACCACACCCCAAAAAAGAAGGGTTCAGGCTTTTTTTATGTTGTTGTCTCACAGTATTAATTAACACTCTAATATATCATAGTATTTAAACAATGGAAATACTGCATATTTCATTCAAGGAAGAAGTTTTACTTGGGATTTTTTACAGATGTGAATCAAGAGTGAAATCTTGATTTATTTGAGATCACTGGCAGTTTGCCCATTTACTTAATGGAGCCAATATTTAATAACTTGACTCTTTTGGTAAGAAAGATCAGAATTCATATTAATTTTTAAAAGTGAAATTATATTTAAAAAATACAATCCTGCAAATCACCTTGTTGTTTTATTGTTTATTTCTTTATGTAATTTCTTTCAATTAATTAATAAATTAATTTTTAAATTTAATTGTTTTAATTACTCTCATGATGTTTTAGTAACAGTCGTGATAGCTGCATGGTAAACATGCAAAACTGAATGAACAGCACATGCAATCTTTTTTTGCTGTAATAAAGGGGAAAACTTTCCCACCTATTTCTACATGAATCTAAAATACATGTTTTAATTTTGAATCTGGCTGAAACTGTAATTCTTAATTTAATCACTTAGTGAATGGTTTTATCCTATTTTTACTGGAATCAGTATGGATAAAACACCTAGTGGCTTACTGGAAAAAATGCAGGGGTAAAATAAAACTGTCAATGGCACAAGTTTTTTTCTATACTAGTGCACTTTATCTGAAAAGTTTTAAAATGAAAGATATGTGAAAAGCAATAGGCATACATCATTAAAAATATATCATAATTTAAATTATTATCTTCTACTTATCTCTGTAAAAGCTTAAGATAGGAAAACAGTTTCACCAACTTTTTTTAAAAGCAATAGGCATACATCATTAAAAATATATCATAATTTAAATTATTATCTTCGACTTATCTCTGTAAAAGCTTAAGATAGGAAAACAGTTTCACCAACTTTTTTTTTTTTTTTTTTTTTTTTTTTCCCCTTCTGTTTTTCCTGTGGGAAGTTGATAGTACATAGTAGTTTTTTCAGAATGAGAAAGAAAATTGAACCATCAGTGACATTTTTCATTTCTTTAATACAGTTTTCCTTTTCACTTTGGAGTATTATATTCACAGCCAGAACTGCATTAATTTAAAAATATGAGATATAACTTCATAGAAACAAGATAAAGGAGTGATACACATCAGTGGATTTCCTCCATTTTCTTAAAACAAAGTGGAGAGGGAGAAACTAGAATAGAATGATTGCTGTGAGTTTCTCCTTTTCTAAATAATTTTTTTTCTCTTCACTTCACCCTTCCCATGTTAAGTAAGACGATATTTCACAGGATATGACAAGAAAATTTCTAAGTCCTTAATAAGCCCTTTATAAAGTCAACAGTCCCACGGCATAATTATTCTCAAATTGTGGGAGGTTTCTTGATGGTGAATATATGATCTGGTGTGACCTAGTTGCTCTTTACAGCAATTCTAAGGCATGACTTGCCCCCTCCTAATAGCAATGTGTGAAACATTGGATGAGTTGTGTTATACAATGTCTCACTATCAAAGGAGCTTTAGATAAAAAAACTCACATGTAGATTTATAATATAGGTATCTAAATTCTATTAATTCTACTTTAAAGTTTCACAGTTGTTATGTTTATAATATTTAAAAATGTTAAGCTGACTCTACATAGTATTTTCTTGTTACAATACAAGCCAAAAAAATTAATGGCAGCATTTTGATGCAGGCAAGAACAAATCTGTAGTAGAAATTTTCTTTGTTTTTAAGTCTGAGGTGTACAGCTCAAAAAAAAACCAAAGCACAAATTTTTCTGTGCAGCAGGCTGTCTTCAGATCTCAGGGGCTTAATAGACCAGCTGGTCTAATAAAATGTATTGCTTTTACCTTGTTTTGTCTAAGCCATCACATCTACAACAACATTAGTATTATTGTTTTTCATGGTATGTAGTTCTTCTTTGGATGGAATCACAGCATGCATTTATTCAAGGTAGCTGCATTGCACAAAATACATATAGGGGGTTTTATTAAAATATTACAGTTTTGAATCATTTTGACATGTAGAATAAACTGTGCTTCATATCTAATACGGAGTGTACCCTTTTCCGTTCTGTGCTTTCTTTGAAAGTGATTGTTGTGGTTACAACACAGCTGAAAGCTTTCCTTTTATATTTCACATTTCTGAATACAACACAAACTAAAAATTAAGAAAATTGAGTCCTCTCTGCAAAGGTTTTGGTTTGTGAGCTGCAGTAGACAGAGTAAATATTCCATTAGTAAGTAAGTGGGTGACAATGTTTCAGTATAGAGATGGTAAATTTATTTAAAACTGCTACTTCTGTTCACTTCTTAACTGTTTCGCCTGGCAAGGTATTTTTTATATCAATATCAACTGGCATTAATGCCCAGGTGGGTAAACCTGAGGAGAAGAGTGATTTTTATTTCATTGTCGTACAGCTCTGCCAGAAATACTTGTCTCTTCCATGCAGAGCAGAGGAAGCAAGCGTTACTCGCTGTGAACACCTCCTGCTTCTTCCACAGCTCTGTGTCCAGCGCTAGAGCCCAAGCAATAGCTGCATTATAACAACCCATGCTGGACCTGTCCTAACATGCCACTCCAACTGAATATGACACCATTTGTGATTTCAGTAATCAAAATGGGCCTCTCTCACTTTGCCAAGACTGCCCTTATAATGTGCTTTGGGTCTTGGCTTTGCTTTCAAGGTGTTCTGTGGCAGTGGTGGCAGAAGAGACCTCTGAAGGGGCCACACTGCCTCCCCACAAAAACTGCCACTGTTGCTCTTCCCATCCTGCAACCCATCCGTTGGCATATCCTCCCCTGTGCAAAAGTCCTGACAGCAGCAGTGGATATGACAAGATAGGAAGGCAGTGGAAAAATAGCCTACTGCAGATGGAGGCTGCAGGACCAAAGAGACCACTCACTCCCACCCAAAAAACAGAGGAGCTGCGATCTCTGGCTAAGCAGTCACCCCTCCATGAAGTAGCAGAGCTTTGCTGAAATCCTGTTTTGATTATTCAGGAGTTTTGCTCCTTCAAATTAATTCCATTGTTTTTTTGGAATTTTTGAGCAAGCATTCAGAATTCGAGAAGTCGCTCATGAATAACTTGGCAAAGGGAAAAAATGCATTGTGATAAGCTAATTTAAATAGAAATAGGCTCTCCCCTTTGTGTGAGTTTCATATGCTTTAAAAAAAACTCTAGATTTTTGTAAGCAAATTCAGTTTTCTGAGGAGCTACCCCGACATCTTCAGGAAAAAAGAAAAATAAGGATAGATGAATTGTTTGTCATTTTTGTACAGCTTACAATATCTAAAATTTTTTGTCACATTTGAGGATTGAGAGTTTCTTAGGATGAATTGGAGGGCAGGGAAATTTTTTTTTCAATATGTGGATAGTGGATTTACTGGAAATGATGTGATCATAACAGGAAAATCATTTATTTTTGCCTACCCTTGTGCACAAATAAAAAGCTCTACACTAAATAGGAAATAGTTGTATGCAGCTACTGTTCTGACAAAGAGATTCAAAAGACTGAAGGAGAGAGATATTTGAACTATTTTGCCTTTTGAAAAGTCAATGACTTTTCAAAATATTTTTGCATGTGCTCTGCAATGCCTTATTCCAATATTCTATAAATGCTAGTTGGCAGATTAAATTTCTTGTTTTCTAAAGCTAAATTATTTACAGTTCTGCTCTAATTTTCTTCTTGCCTATGTTGTTCCTGAACGCCCTTGTGATCTGTTGTGAACGTAAATCTGAGTGAACAGTGATTTATAAACTCCACTCAGAAAGATACACAGTTGTATAGCCCTGCTATGGAGTGGACAGAAAGCAGAAAGTGCTAAAAATTTCTTACTTGTACATGTTCAGGGTCTTGTTATTACTTAAAAATTTTGTAAAAAATATGGTAATTTCTTGTAGTTGTCAGTGTTACTTGTTTGTTTGTTTGTTTGTGGTTTTGGGGGGTTTTGGTCTCTTTTATATTATTTTTTTCCCTTGGCTTGTCTTTAATACAACAATTCTGCAAAATTCAGCAAAGATAAATGATGAATTAAAAGACTTCCATTACTTGAAAATATTTTTCCATTTTTGAATGTATGGCAAAGTAACTTTTCTAAAAAAACATGCCAGCTGACCTAGTTTCCTCATTAAACTGAGTGCTTAATAGTAACAAAGGACAGAAAACTTGCATTAACTTGATTAAAAATACTATGCCGAGTCAATAGAAAAATGATGAATCTACTCCTGGGGTCTTAAAAGGATTTTGTAAGCATAAAGGAGACTTTTTTAATAAGTAAATTGTTGCAGAATGAATAGCTACACATGTAGAAGGTCCTTATAGTTCCTATTCATGTTCATTATGGAAGACTAAATTAAATGTGTAGAGCACAAAATGCAATTCTGGCTCAAGAACTGAATTGCAGGGGGTTCTTAATTCCTATCTGTTTCTAGCAGTTTATCACATCTAGTTAAATTAACTGAAATACCAGTAAATTTTCAGGATATGGATTGTTTCTTCACCATGCATAAGAAAAGGGTTTTTATTCTGTGATTATTTGATTTTGTTAGAGGCCCTTCGGCATTACTGACATGTTAAAATAAATTTTTAAAAATGTTTTCTGCAATTTCAGCCATTAAAAGAGAAGCTAGGCCAGTACTGGTATAGGTCTGTCATAGAATCAAAATCGAGTAGGTTTGCATTGAGTGTATTTGCATTTTCCAGATTTATTATAGTCTGTATAGGATTTTGAAGACTGAAAGAAAGAAACAAATAATTCACACTGCAATGGTGGGCTGTTATATTAAAATATTTGAAAGAGTCTGAAAAGAGTGTTCATCTACAGCTAAGGGACATTTGATGATTTTTTAAATATTTAAATATAAAGCATAGCTACACAACTGTTTTACAATTAGTTTTACCTGTTATATCTTTTATTAAAAATACGTGTTTAGTTATAAAGACATACACACACCCATTCAGTAAACCTGAAGGAAGCTCACTGATTACCAGTCAACAGAAAATATTCACAGTTCAAACAAGTCCTCTCTTCCTTCTCCAGAATCTTTGCCAATTTTTGGACAGGAAAGGAGTGGAGAGGAGAGTAGAATAAGTTTTTTGTGTTTTTGTGGGGAGAAAAAAATAATAATTGTATTTTTAACAGTATTTAGCTGTATTTAACCTTTATCAAAGTTTGAGTAACATGTCCTTGAAGAAATGTAGGGGTATTTCTACCCTGGGAGGGAAGGAAATTTTTAACAGGAGAAATAGAATTTAAAATCTTGCTTACAATATATTATTAGAAAAGGACATTATTACACAGCTTTTCTATAAGATGAGGCAGATTTTCATGCTTATAGTGATGCACAAACTCTTCCTAAATAAGATGACGGTTTTGCTGGGGGCAGGGGAAAGGGTTGCTGCAAATTCAAACCTAGAGAGTAGTACCAGAGTGGTTAAAAAAACTATTTGTTTTGAGGCAAACATACCTTTCCTTCTACCATCGAACAGGATCTCAGGAAGACTTTTACAATAGACTTTGAAAGATTCAGTGAGTATGGGAGAAAATGAACTTATGAAGATGGAAGGAATAAGAAAGTTCTATTAAAAGATATGAGAAAAACACATACAGAGAAGACAGTGTTTTGTTTTTTTCTTCTAAAGAAGGCTTACTGTAAATGTGTTTATAATTTGCCCTACCATTGGAATCTGTACCAGTTTTCACAAGATGGTATTGACACTGAAGACCAAGGTGAGCTAGTCAGAAGGCAACAGTGTATTTAAGTGAATATAGTTGTATCTACCATTGTGAATGGCTGCTGTAATCATAGCTTCTAAAATCCATTGTAGGTTTCAACAGTCCATGGTACAAAGGAGCTCCTCAGATGGATAACAGTTGTCAACATTCAATTAAAGGAAACAATATAAGTGGAATGAGAATGCTTTCGTTTTTACTTTATAAAAGAAATAGCAGAGAGAGAGAGAGAGCAAACTGCTGTACAAAGTAATTACAAATATGAATACTTAGGAAGGGTAAAACACTAGAACAAATACAGTGAAGACTGTTTTACATTCTTTAAACTATTAAATGGTTATTAAGGTTGTATATTAAGATACTGCAATGATTATCAGAGATATCACTGAATTCAAATTTGTTAAAAATAAGAAGTTATGTAAAGTTTTCAATTTCTTTTTTATGTACCAACAGACTCTATAGCAGGTATTTTACAAGATTTCCTTAGTTGAAATAATAAGTAGTTAGATTCTGGAAGAAGTTCAAAGCTGATTGATATTTTAGTAATTTTATTTTTTTTTTACAGTATGTGTTTCTGAATCCAGCTAGTGAAGAACATAACCTATCTGAATCTCACTGAAATGAGATTCCATGTAAGTTTACTGCCCAGGGTTTGTATAGATTGATCCAATGAAAACACCAGCTAAAACCAGAGCTAGGCATCATTTACTGATTTAATAAATAATGATTTTTTTTCTCCCTGCAGGGTAGTTTTCGCAATCATTTAAGAATTTATATGAAATCAATTGAGGAGTTTTGCCTTTACCTGTCAGCTTTGCCTTTGCCTGTCATCATGAAATACTTCAACTGCAATATGCAGCCTTCTCCTGTTTAAAAAGCTGTATAATCTTTGTCCTCATTCCAAGTAATATAACAAGTGAGAAGATCAAATTGCCTTTGAAGCTATTGCAAGATAATGCACTGTATGATTTTGGTTTACTTGCTTAGTTGCTTTTAATCTAGAAATGACATTATAGCTAAACAAACACTGTCAAATATATTAACCTTTTTGTCTCCCTCCCTAAGATTATGCTGTCTCCCTATACAGACATTTGAGAAATGCCTGTGCATGTTGTGCACAAATGTTAAATAATATTGAAAAGTAATACCAGAGTAGGTTTTCAAAAGATTTAATTAATGTTTAGTGAGGCTTTTTTATACAAATAACCTGTCACAGTCTGTAGGTGCTCCTCCATGTTTCCCCTGCTGCACTGAAAAAAAGCCTGACACTTTAGCTACACAAAATGAGAACTATTTTTTATTTTGTCTGGTAAAAGTAAGGTGGGATTTTTTACATCCACATCTGACATTGTTTTTAAATAACCTTCACTGGCCTTTGGAATTTGATTCCACATGTCCGGTACTCCAGTCAGGCATTGTTATAGGGGTTAGATTACAAGCTGCAAAAATAGTAGATGTAAGTCTGTAGCAGCTCGACAACTAAGCAAGCACTTAGGATTCTTCTAACATGTTTTTGTATGTCATCTGTAAGAAATTGAATGCTTTCATTATTAATCAGGCTTTTAAGCATTGTTCGCTGATTTCTGCTGAACACAGCAGGAAAAATTATCTAAAATTAATTAGATTATTTTTTTTTTCAGAATCATGAGTCAAGTCTTCATGGTTAATGGAATTAAAATGCAGAATAAAATTAAAAATATATAGTTGAGAACTTAAACCATGTGGAAGTGAGGTAATCTGGGAGAAGGTCATATGCTAGAGAAGGCACATACTGCAGCAAATGAAGCTCAAAAAATCTTAGTAATACTGCTGGTGACTAATTATTAGGATATGCTGCTTGAAAAATCACACTGTTCACAAAGTTTTTTTCTGAGTGACATAATTCTGTTACTTACACAGTGGTTCCATCAAGTGATGGCTTTTGTGATGCTGTTAGAAGCAGTGAAGTGATGCCTATCTGGCAGTCATTCTTGAAAAACAGGTTTTTGTAATCAAGAAAATAAACAAATAACATGTTCTAAGCAGCTGCTGTAGTACTGCATTACAAGAGTAGTGATAGGAAGCAGCTTTCTGAAGAAGTCTAGACAGTTGCAGGTTTGGAGATCTTTAAAAAAATTTCCTTAATTTCACTGCTGATGAATTTAAACACAAACTCAAAATCTCTCCTAATCTCTCAGTTATATGTAGCAATTCATAAGGAGAGAAAGAAAAAGACACTGGATTTCTGTTTCTGGTTATGAGCAGGCTTGTCTCATTTTGATTCCTGTCTGACAAATGTCTCCATCATACTATCACAGTCAGCAGTAATTAGTACCCTCATTGGCAATCTCAGCAGAGATGTCACTTGAATAGCTTTGGAGGCTGTGCTACCAGCCTCAGTATTAGATGGAATTTCAAAAGTACATTAACCAAGAGGGGTGGAGAAACCTTCTCCTTTACTCTGGTGTGTAGATACATAAAAGAACTTGGTTCACAATATTGTGGTCCTTCACTCCCCTAGACCAAGAAGTTACGTTACAATTAAAGTGGCTGTTTCTGATTTTTATTCAATAGTTTGCCTGCCACTGTTACGGAAATGGAAAAATAACTCTTGAATGTCAAATCAAAATGTTTATTGAAGTGTTGCCTAGGTTCAATTTCTTTTCTTCAGACAGAAAGGAAGAAAATAGTTGTGATATTACCTTATATGGCTGCAAGATCACTTCAACCCAGCTGTATTTTGCAGCCACAGAGTTGAGCAGCTGATGATAGGTATGAATTTGTGCACTAACTTGAAAACAGCTTGAAGAGATGATCAGTCTTTGTTATTTGCATTTGAAGCTCATCATTGCTGTAATCAGGATCCTAGAGTTCACTTCACATTCTCTGGAGGCTCTGCAGGGTGTTATTTCACAAAATAATTTTGCAGGTTAAAGTGAATTTGAAGGCAGTTTTTACATGACCAATGTGAACATATATGTGTATATATATCTATATATATTTATTAACATTTTTAAATGGTATTATACTGGTTCAATTGGTAATCCCTTTACTTAGTTTTTAGGTGTCTTCAAATAGCAATTTATAGGGTGAAAATCAGTATTATCATGCAGAAAAGCAGCATTACTTTAAAAACAGCTGCCAACCAACCAAAACTCTACCAACTAACAAGACAGCTGTTAGTGTTGGACTGTCCTGCTTAACCCAAAATGTGAATGTAAGGTAGAACATCTGTACTCTGTTGTCAGTGTTCTGCCCAAATTTAGCACCTTTAAGTTCACAGTTGCATGGCACTTCTACTGCTACTATCTCATCAGTGCTACTGAAATGTTTAACTTTGCTGTGAGAGCTGAGACAGATATCAAAATTTTCCAGAAAGGTCAGCTGAAATATTCCCATGCTGCTCCAGTCTCTTTCCC
>NW_009954442.1:2895059-2949017 GCF_000747805.2 Chaetura pelagica | reverse complement strand
GACTGCAGGCTGCCCACAGCCTTGCTCCTTGGGCAGGAGCTGTGCAAGATGCTCTCCAGCAGCATCTACTTGATAATTCTTTCTCTGTCTGAAGATGCCAGTGCTTCTTGACTCGGCAACGTGTTAAACTGGCAGTGAAACTGCACAATACACAGTTGCCCATGAATGTCGAAACTTACGCTGTTGCTGCAACAAGTAAACCTCAAGGAGTAGTGTTGACAGATAAGAGCTCATTTCTAGCTAATCTAGATTTTTCTAGTCAACTGCATGCTTTTATGAAGGCAGGTTAGATATGAGTAGGACTAGTGCTAGGACCAACCATTAGCTATGTACTCAGTAAAATGCGTGCATCTTTCTCCAAAGTATCGTTCAGTTGTTTTTTTCCAAACAGAGACAAGTAACACTTTTTTTGGGGGAGCTCGTCTTTCCAGTCACAAATTGTTCTGATCAGAAAACTCTCCAGGTACTGTCTTCAGTTTCTGTAAGTCCGGCCAGGTTCATTACTTTATTCTACGCCAAACATCATGTGGGTATCAAGGTAATGTGGCAATCACCCTGAATTATTTTTTATTATTTTTTTTTCTAAGTTAAACCAAATTGTTAAAAAAATAAAGCATTTTGAATTAGTGCTGCTCTTAATTTCAGAACTCATGTACAGAAGAGAAGATATGAAATACGAACAGCTATAGGATAGTTAGTTCTAACTTTATTTACTCAGTAGGTATTGCCTGGATAGTAGTGTAGGATACAGTTCCTTCCTGAGTCATCATCCTTCATGGAAAACTTTCATTAGTCCCTTGACCACCCTCAGACCATTTCTAGAACTACATTCACTTCCCCTCGCATCGCTGATAAAAGATTGGTCAAATGGCACTGTCATTCTGCTTCCCAAGGAGGTCAAGGCTTAGTGTTAAAAAAATGCCTCTCTCTTTGCAATTAGTGCTACTTTGGGGCAAGACAAGAATGACTCTTGGATTAGGACCAAGCTATCTGTGGACTCTGACTTTTCTTCAGATAATCCTTTGCTTTCTGACTCTGGCTTATCAAGGAACTAGATACCCTATGATGTGCAAAATAAAGCACAAGATTCATAGATCCATGTGTGCATATATAGGTGCACACATGAACACAAGGAAGTAAGAATAAATTATAGGGTTGTTCGGGCCTGAAACATACTTCCAGTGAACACAATTTTTCCTCTAATTTTAACACAAACTGAAAAGACTACATATTTCATGGTCATCTCTGGTGCTAGTCATGCTACTTTGGGGTCTTAGCAACTGTTTTTAGTTTTCAATGATTTGCCCATTTAACATTTAACTTCACTCTAAATATCTGGTTGATTCCAGTAATTCCCTTCACTATAGCACTGCTGGCTTGTTTAGAATCACCTACCAGCAAAGTAAAATTAAAAAAATAAAACTGGTTCACTGTATTATCTTCTGATTTCACTTAAGAAAATTTTAGTGGAATCAAAAATAAAACATAATTGAAGTGGAGTAGCACTATCCATTGCCTTGAAAAAGGGAGTGATTATTTAAAATTTGCTTTGCAATAAATAAGTAAATAAACAAGTTTTATAAACACAGAAGGAGGTGATTAAAAAATAACCAATTTTGAAAGAGGCTGTGCAGTAAATTAACATTAGAATGACAGTCCACTTCATTCAAAACAGTGCATCTTTTGTTGATCTGCAGTAGTTTCCAGTTCCATGGGAACTGGAAAAAAAACCAGAGTGACAGAAGAATAAATGACATGATATTAGCTTAAATAAATTTTCTTCACCATTTTCCTCTGTTTCTTATTGGAATAATATTTTTATTTCTGTTCTCGACACAAAAACTATAATAAAATAGAATTAAGTCTGAAAATATTAAACAGAAGCAACTACTTGAAGGTAGAAAGGATATTTCCTCTGTATTTGGTATTTAAAATAAGTCTTAGATTGACAAAAACTTTTCTAACGTAATAGATCGCAGCTAATTAGGAATATTAAACTGTGACTGAAATGGTTATTTCTACAAGTAATCATCATCACTGAAATGTCAATAAAGTTTGCTGAGGTTTTTGTTCGAGTTTTCTGTGTGTTTGTTTTGTTTTGGCTTAGGTATTTTTAAGAAATAATTTTTAATTTGGACTAGTATTTTTATTAGAACACTGTGCAGTATGTCTTCCAAGCAGTCTCTTTTCTGTTTGATTTGTTTGAGGTACAGATGTTATAGTAATGAGAGTGGCTAACAGAGAGGAAAAAGGGAGCACCAACCTATGTGTAATCTTCCCTGTGTTTTCAAAGAAGAGCAATTTGCTCTGAGAAAAAATAGGATGGCATTAAAAGCCCCTTTAACAGCACCTTCCTCCCTATTACTATTTAGACTTATTGTAACAACAACACAGATATGTGTTCTGTTTGTGACATAGTTCTAGTATGTAGTGTAGTCAAAAAGAGAAATACAAGGGAGCTAGCCTGGCTTATTTTTAAATAAGTAATGTGTAGGTTATAAACTGATGTATTTTAATAGTGAACATCTGTATGAAATAAGTATCTTCCAGACTAGTTATGACATGTCTTACAGACCCAATATGTTATATTAAAAAACAGAATATATATCTATATTTGATGCTAAGCCATGGTAATGCCAAAAACTTCATTGAAGTTTTAGTTTTATTTTTGTAAGTTTTGCCTGGCTTATTTATCACTCTTACGTAATTGTGTTTTAGGGAATGTAACTAATTTTAAAATGTTTAATGTGTACTTCTTTCACTTTCTAATTAGACAGAAATCCTGATTGCTATCTTTTAGCATGTTTAAGCATCTTTAAATATTTTGAACTCTTTGAATAAATAAGTTTTTTTAAAAATGTCTTGTCTTGCAGTAGCATCTAAATAATGTGTGATTTAATATTAAAAATTACAATATTGACCAGAAGTACTATCTCTAGAGCCATAAATAGTATATACAAGTGGCATTAGATTAAATATATGTAAACCAAGATGACTAATTTGCTTTTCTTCATATTCTGTCTTATCTTTCTCCCTATATATCCAAATAATTGTGAAATATATAGTTATAACACTCTAAGCTCCCAATAGATAGCAAACTCAGTGAACAAAATATAGATTTGTAGTCGAAGACATTAATTTTTCATTGAAGTAATAAAAAAGCAGTTACAGTGTGTGTTTTCTCCTAGACAAATGAAGTAACTATGGAATTCTGTGTCAAAGGCAAATACTGAGAAATTTAAATAGGACACACTTTCATGCAGAATGTTTATACTTGATTGCTTATATAATTTAAAATTTAAGACTCCTTTTATCACGGCCTGTAGCTCATGGAAATAAGCTTTCCTTTCTTTTTTAGTCTTGGGAAAAGGTTTTTCAGATAGAGGATTCTGGGATATAATTACAGAACTTTTCAGAAGCTCTTCTTAAAGATACTAATTCTGGTTGGAATTAACCCATACATCCACATGTGGACTGTGCTAGTTGCATAAGGAGAAATAATAGGGTAAGTGTGATCATGATACTTCCTGATAATATCTTCCAGTTTCATCTTATGTGAAGTTCAGGAAATTGTTCCACTACTGACTGTGGAATACCTTTTTCTGATCTCTATTTCACTTCTTTGTCAAGTCCTATGTACCCTTTAAGCCCCAAAATATCTTGCTGGCAGAAATTCCTCTATTTTAACCAAGTATTGTGTAAAAAGCAGCATTTTTATTTTGAAACTTTGTTCTGTCAGTTTTGTTTGATGCTCTTCAATTTTGCTATCAGCCTTCAGCCCTCTCTTTTCTGATTGAAAAGTCTCAGATCATCTACTTATTTCTCATTCAAACACTTTGTTATGTTGAAGAGAATGTTAAGAATGTATGTTTGTAAGACAATATTCAGGCGTAAAAATTTGAAAAGAAATTTTTGAGGAAGATACTACATAAGATCAAATGCATTACTTGAGATTCCTCATTTCTTCCATTATCTGTGCTTTTATTTCATTTTTTATTGTCTATATTGTCTTAATCTTTTAGCAATCAAATAAGTATTTTCTAATCTGTTAATTTCTTCACATGTTTTATGTGCTTTAGGATTTTTTGATGGTGGAAATAATTAATCAAAAGTCTCAGTAATTTTTCTTGTCATAATGAGATTTCAGTATTGTCTTTGGATATGAACGTATACATATGGTCCTAAGTGCTTGTTCTCTCCACCTAAAAAAACTTGTCAGGTCAGTTTTAGCCCTCAAAAGTTAAGACACTTCCTGAAGGCATGCTAGTTTTAAATTTGGTATTTATGACCAGTACAAGCCATTCAGAGTACCTGGTATATTTGTAAATATTGATAGTGACTGATGCTGTTCTACTTTACATTACTGAAAATCAAGAACGACACTGATTTTACAGTTGTAAGATAGAGCCTTCAAAAAGATGCTGTTGTCAAGAATGTCTTCAACTAAATACTATTTCAGAGCATGCTGAAACCAATGAAAACACTTTATAATTCTCTGAGATATAAACTACGTCTCAACAAGTCTGACTCCTGGGTTTTTAAATATGTTCAAGAAGGAGGTGAAGGTGCTATTTGTTTACATGATTTGAATTTCTTCAATCTGTCAGCATTTATCCTAAGCTTTTCTTAAAATTTTCATTAGTTTTAGAGACACAGAAGTTGAAGTGTACAAATAAAATAGTGATCAATTTAAAATACAAACAATTCTTCACCATTTGTGCAGTTAGGTGTAGGAATAGGTTGCCCAGGGAGGTTGTTGCTGCCTCCCTGGAGGTGTTCAAGGCCAGGTTGGCTGAGGCTTTGCGCTCACAGCAGGGAGGTTGGAACCTGGTGATCTTTAAGTTCCCTTCCAACCTTAACCATTCTATGATTCTATGTTTCTATATGCTCCCAAAGGCTGAAGTTATATTGAAGCCTTTCAGGACAAATAAACTCCACAAAATACAGGCACACATAATATATATGGTGGCAGTGTGTATTTTTGTCTCACCTTTTTCTAGCAAGTAGGCTAGAAAAACGTGGTAATTAGTCTGAGCTAGTCATTCAGGCTTCTGCCATCATCACTGGAAAGCAGGAAAAAGATCATGAATAATGTTTTGTGACTGACTGACACTTAAATGTGTCCACTTGTCTCTAACCTTAGGTTGGGGACACTATATATGGTTTACGTGGCTGCAGTAAGTGAAATCATATCCATTCAGGGTAAGCAGAAATCATCAGTCATTTAGAAGAGATAACAACTCATCTCTTGTTTATAAGACAAAGAACAGACTCATGTCTGAAATACTTGCATGCTATCAGCTTTCTACTACTGTTTTTCATTCTGACATCTACCTTCTTTGTACCATGGTTTCTCTTTGAAAAAAGGACACAACTGTACTTTCCTTCTCCTGCTTGTCAGACAGTATATCTCTTTAGATTGTCCTTTACTCTTTTACTGTGTATTGAGGTTTCTTACAAGTTCTGCAACATAAATACAAAATGACAGTGTTCCCTATCAGATGTGCTGAATTTAAGATACATCACCTTTCTGAGAAATACTCAGTATTTCGTCTTACTGTCCTTCCTTTGTTGCTCCTAACCCAGACCCAAAAATGAGCCAGACCACAACCAAGTAGCTTTTTTGCTTTTTTTTTTTTTTTTTTTTTTTTTTTTAAATATTCAGAAAAAATGACCAAGTCATAGTGTCACTATTGTCCCTAAGGACGACAAAAGAGGTCCAGCATGTGGTAAAGCTGGAACAATTTTTTCTGTTCTGTCAATTTCCTCCTTTTTCCACTCTACCCTTACTCTCACTCATATCTCTATACCAGCATGAAGTAATTATATTAGTACCCTGGAGAGATGTAGGCCACGCAATTCTACTGTAGTGGTGCCATGCTGTATAAGAACTAAAGCTTTATCAAGATCTTCTTGGTATCAAGAACCAAGTCCCATAAGATTATTCCTCAAAAAGAATACATTACCCTGTGATTTGAAACTGATCAATAATTTACAGTGTTGTTGTTGTATGACACAGTTATTATGAGGAGAATGCTAATAAGAAGTACTCCCATCTGGTAAAATGTCTCTTAACCTCATTAGGCACTCAATGAAGAGAATTTCAAACACTGATGCCTACAAAAGATGCTCTTGGCACAACTAATACTGGAGAATTTCTGTAATGAAAACCTTAAATCTGTTTCAAATAACAGTAGAGACAATAGTAAAAATTTCAAGTATTAAAACTGTGATATTCTTGGCACTCTACTAAATTTCTCATATTACTTTTATTAATCAGTTCATTTGATATTAAAAATAAAAAATGGAGTTGTGACCAAAGAATTAATATTTTCTTGCCAGCTCTCA
This sequence comes from Chaetura pelagica, assembly GCF_000747805.2. Lineage (NCBI taxonomy): Eukaryota > Metazoa > Chordata > Aves > Apodiformes > Apodidae > Chaetura > Chaetura pelagica. The sequence continues at coordinate 2,942,669 of NW_009954442.1, read as the reverse complement.
CTGATCATCCTTTCAGACTGTAACACTGTATCTCAGTGTTACCCAGCCAAAAAATTGTAAATCTGTACTGAAACATGAAGACTTGTTGGAAGCTCAATAGCTTTCAAAAATCAAAGGTAGTGTTAAGAACAGCACTCAAATTCATCTCCTTCTTCATTAGCTTCCTTTGCTTCAGTTATTTGCATATGATGGGATTTCTCATCCATACAGGTAGTGATAGAACATTAGCTTTGAAGATTTACTAGGAGCAGAAAATCAGGTATCTAGGAAGATTTCAAAGCATCTGTTTTGTGAACCCTGCTGTTTACCTTTGTCACTCTTAAAGGAGTTTAGATAGTGAGTTTACCACTATGTGCTGTTTATTTGAATTTATCATCTTTTATAACGATCAGGTGATGTATAAAAACTTGATTATTTTTTTTTTCAGTACAATAAAACAATTGAATTCAGTAGAATAAAGATAGTTGGCAAACAGTGTGAGATTTAGTCATTGCTCCTTAAAAGTCACCCACTGACAATCATATAAGCACAAAAAATTTGATTTTGTCTCGTTATCAGTTTCTATGGTGAACCACCAAACTCCTATTTCATATTTGCAGCTGTTGCCTCCTGTAAATCTACCTACTGGAAACCTAATCACTGTTTATCTATTAGTGGGATAAATCAAATTGCAAAAACTGCGTTCAAGTACAGGCATAGATGTTTAAGAGTTTCATGGTTATAAGAAAAATACTGTTTTATTTTATTTATAGCAACTGACAATCATTTATTGAATTCTTTTGAACAAATTAAGCAGTATACACATTTTCCTTTTTCCTAATAAAGTATAAAACACTGTGAGGAAGAAAAGGATTTGAGGTCTCTTATTTGGTTTCTACATGTAATAGTATTTGAAAACAAAATGGATATTATATGCTGGGCTCCCTGAGAGAAAATACTTAGTTTAGATGCTCCTAACTTGTAATACAATAACACACAAACGGCAGAATCCCACATATATCGTCATCAGTTTCCCTGGTATGTTTCTCTGCAACATCCTTTCAAATGCACTGTGTCCATTCACATGCAGCAGCCTAAAGGTGCTTGCAATCCAACATACGTTGTCCAGATTTTCAGGCTGTTGCCTCTGCATGTATAACTCCTGATTTGAGATTAGTAAGATTTCTTAAGGATCTTGCTCCATAGTAAAGGAAATATAAAATATATTATATGTTCTTTTTGAGTTTTTAACTTTTTAAATGGGTAAGATGAGCACCTTCTGACTGACCTGAAAAGTACTGAGCAACAGGTACTTTTTCAGAATATAAGAGCATTTGAAACTTTTGGATGTTGTCAGGATGGTTCTCTTTCACAAATAACTTTACAGAAATAATTTGGGATTAAATGACATTCTCCAATATGCAAGACAAAAAAAATAGGACTTGACAGATACTATTATTCTATTTAATGTACAATATATGTCATATTGTAAGCTTCTATGCTACAAATTCCCTACTTTCATTAATTACTCAAAGGAAGTTATTTTAAGTAGAAGTGCAGTGAGTTACAAAGTATATCCATTATACTAATGCTGTCTTAAAGATAGTTTAAATATTTTTCCTAACAGTTGATTTCTCATTATGACTAGAAGTTTATATTCATGTTAACGTTTTTGAGAAAGCTGAAATGCCCGCTGACTGGAAGTCTGATCAAATCAGCAATACCAAATGGAACTGTACAGGATTTTCAGGAAAGGGAACAGTGAATCCAATAAATTATATAGTAACAACATTATATTTGTATGGATTTGTGCAGTACATGCATCACACTAGGGTTTTTAGAATGAAATATTGAGCCCTTTTTGATGATACTCTAGAACGTTCTACAGAAAATGGAGTCTTTTTTTATACAGAGCAACATAGCTCTGTTCCTGCTCCCACAGAGGGCATACAGTCTTCAATAAGGGTCTGTAATTGGAATGATGACTTGATAAATACTATCAACAGCTCCCAGATAGTCATAAAACACAGTAGGGGTAAAATCTACTTAGAGTTTTCTGGCATATATTTAAACTGTTTCCATCCTATTCTGAAACATTGCATAGTCGTCCTGCTTGAATTTGCTGTGTGAAAAACTTCTACTGCAGCAAAGAAATTTTCTTCAAGTGTTAGAGATGTGTTTAGCAGCCAAAATCCTAGTATGAGTTTTCAAAATCTTAGTTTATTTTCCCCTCGTGTTTTTTTTCCTTCCTTCCTTCCCCCCACCTTTTCTCTTAGTCTTTCTCACTTAACTCCCTGAAATTCTTCAGTGGAACTGTTTTTCTTTATGCTTTGTGATACTAAAGATGACATTTGGAAGGGTATGAACGTTACTGTAATTCGGTGACACTGCATCTTCTTATAAATACATTCCCATAAGTAGGTTGAAGAGGTTCATGTAGGTCAGCACACACCTTTATACATACTGTGTTTTCCAAAATACTCTTTGCTAGATCCATGCTGGAAGGGAAACAAAAGCTTCCCATACTTGATTCAATTATCCATCTAATTTCTTATAGACGCTTATAGTAATTTTTATAGGCACTTCTAGGTCTTATGGTAATGAACTCTGCCAATGTTTTTTGAACAAACAAGATGAAAAAGAGGCATGACTATAATTACAATATTCCTGTGTGCTTTAGAATACATCAGTTTTGTTGCTTTATAACAAACATTTCTGTTCCTTTACCTTTGTCATTCCTCCTAAATTGCATTTCAGTGCCTATAAACCTTTACCCTTCCCTTTTTTCTTAGAAAAAAAAGCCAGTTTGGCTCACCCATACAAAGGAGACATGACTTACTGGAGCAAGCCCAGTGAGGGGCCACAAAAAATAAGTATCTAGAGCTGCTGACATAGGAGGAAAGGCTGAGAGAGTTGGGATTGCTCAGCCTTGGGAAGAGGAGGATCAGAGTGATTTATCCATGTGCATAAATAATTGATAAAGAAGTAAAAACAAGAGAGCCAGATGCTTCTCAGTGGTGCTCAGTGACAGGACAAGAGGCAATGAACACAAACTGAAGCACAGGTAATTCCACATAAATTATGTTGAGGTCAGGTGCAAGCAAGTGCAAAAGGATGCAGAAGAGCACAGAAGTTCTGAGACACAGGTTGTGTCTGAACTTTTTAAGTTCCTTTTTTCGTTGAAGAGTTCTGCACAGACATTAGATAGCCATACACAGGGCAAATAAGATGTAAATGTCATAATAAAAAGTAAATGTCTGACAGTTACTTTCAAAAAATATCAGGTTAAACTTGGTTGTCAACGTAATAGATTCCAGTGTTTTGATGGACTAGTCAGAAAAAAAGAAACTTATGTCAGTGGCAGAGTTTTCTAACTTGATTAAAATTATCAAACAGATGCAATGTCTATTAACTGAAGTGATTTTTAATTGTGATAGTTACCGTTTAGTTAGCTGATGTGCAGAGAGGAAGTATGTGCCTGAAAAAATAAAGAGATGGGATTTTATCATTGCCTGATAGAAGCTGATGGTCTCTTTTGCTGCACCATTCTTGTGACAGGTTTCAGTTGCTTTATGGGGCTATCTCTGAGCTCATGAGTAAGTAGCCACCTGTATGAAAGCCAGTGTTCAACACAGTCACCCAGGGCACTCACTCTTTGGAGCCACCTCTCAGTCTGACTGAGCTGCTTGGCTGGACCCTTCTGGACAGATTCCAGGATGGGTAATTACAGTCTGCTGAATGTAGTTTTGCCCTGCACTTGCAATTTGCTGTGGTGATCACTTCTGGTCACATGCAGTACTGTGAACTGTTGTTAATTGTTTCTTTTCATTCCAGTCAATGCTGTATTTTAGTGAAAATTAGATGATTCTTCCTTCCCTTTATTCCTTTCCCTTCCCATCTCTGAATGTACATGTGTGCGTATTTGTTAACACAGTTGGCTACTCTTACTGTAAGTTATGGCCAAGTAGAAACTGTAATATAGATTATCAGTTATTTATGATATTTATTCATTTTCAGATTCACTGTGTTCACAAGTATTTCAAAAGAATTAGAGAGTGGCAAATAGAATAGCTGATATCTCAGGAAAGCGTTGTATGTTTCAGATACACTCAGTAATATGAGAGGTATGCTTTAGCAGCTTTGTTGAAAAATGAAAATAATGTGTTGCACCATCTGAGTATCTCACTGGACACTTCAAAGTCTTTTAATACTGTGCTGATGAAACTCGTATTTGAAGGGCAAAACCTTAGCAATATGGCAAAAATCTAGGATACTTATGTACCTTGACAGAACACTTTTGGACAAAGTACATTTTTAATAAAAGATAAAATTAAACCAAAATAGAAAAGACGATGTATCAATGACTGATTTGCAGGATTAAACATAGGGGAGAATGGAAGGGACAAGTAATTTGTCTTTTCAAACAAGATTGAAGCTGTATACTACCAACGCATATGAGTACAGAGAAAATTTACTATGTAGCCTGAGCCTGCAGGTCTGCTCTGAAATTTGTTGGTGTGCTTCCTCCCAAAGATTTGAATCACTCATGGAAACCACATACTTTAACTTGAGCTTGTGCACAAGTGTTCACAATGGAGTCCCTTACAATAAGAATACTGAATTTGGTGGGAAAAAAAAAAAAAATTACAATATTTATCACAAACCACAATGTTTTCCTTCTTCTTCTTCTTTTTTTTTATTTTTTATTTTATTTTATTCCTCTGAAATAGCTGTCTCTAATTGACATTGTGAACACCATTTAGTTTGCTTTGCTATTGTTTACCATGTTGCAGATCCCCAAAGATATAGAGCAGCCTAACTTCCACTTTTGTCTTTACTTACTCTGAGTCAGCTGCTTAAATTGAGATTAATATTAGGTTCCTATTGCATTTGAGGATTTGAGCATAAATGGTGATATAAGAAGTAAAATTTATAAACTATTATTTTGTTTTAAAAGTAGTTAAGTTTTCATTATTTTTTTAAATGCAATTGACAATTACTAAAAATTTTAAAAATATATTAACAACTTACTCTCTTGGTAACCTAATCTCATTTATTATTTTGGTCCTAGATGTACAGCTAAGGACATGAGAACTCTTTAATGTTTCATAGAATCATAGAATCCTAGGGGTTGTAAGGGACCTCGAAAGATCATCTAGTCCAACCCCCCTGCCAGAGCAGGGTCACCTAGAGTACATCACACAGGAACGCATCCAGGTGGGTTTTGAATGTCTCCAGTGAAGGAGACTCCACAACCTCCCTGGGCAGCCTGTTCCAGCTCTGTCACTCTCACAGTAAAAAAATTTTTTCGGATATTCACCTTGAACCTCCTATGCTCCAGTTTGCACCCATTACCCCTTGTCCTATCACTGGTCATCACCGAGAAGAGTCTAACTCCATCTCCCTGACACTCACCCCTTACATATTTGTAAACATTGATGAGGTCACCCCTCAGTCTCCTTTTCTCCAAGCTAAAGAGACCCAGCTCCCTCAGCCTTTCCTCATAAGGGAGATGTTCCACTCCCTTAATCACTCCCTTAATGTATCTTTGAAGTCAACCAGACATTTACAGATCCTCTGTATTTTTTAAGCCTTTTTAATCTCAGTGAGAATATAGAAATAGATTACTTGCTTTTCACTTTTCTTAAGGTTAAATTTAAACTTTTTAACATCACTTTATTTCAGTGATAGCTATAAATGTCCCTCACTTTTATAGGCAGCATAAGCATGCAAGAGAGCCAAACACTATCTCATTTATGGTGCTAAAAAGGAAATTACTTGTGCAGAATTTGCAGTATCAGCCATGCTGAAGGGCTCACTTGATTTGAAGAGAGATACTAAAGTTTTTAATGTATTAGTCATGTCAATGAGAAATAATTGTTAGAACTGAACTGTGTTATAAATATATGTGCTGCCATGCAATATTAGATATCACTTAATAGTCTTTAATATAAACATGAATAAAATGTTAACAAAGTTTGAACTTCAAGTTGTGGGGGATTTAAATGTCAAAATTGTGTCTTAAATTTCAAGTTCTGAACATGAAGGATGATTATTGTAATTCTCTTTTCTACTATTCAACACTCACTTGCAACTGTCCTCAAATGACATTTTATTGTTCTGTGTCATTTCATACAATACTTTTATTTAAAAAAAAGAAAAAAGTCTTGTGGCATGTAATACAAGTAGTATCAAGTGCTGAGAATAACATTAACAAGCAAATGACCTTTATGCATGTTGCCGATGACATTTGGTGTCAGATTGTTTCAACTTACCTTGGTTAATGGATAATTCAGATACATCATGGAGGAAAATGTCATGCTTTGAATGTAATTTGAAGGTTCATTGTCTGAAAGGGTCTATTGCTTTCTGTTACGGGGATTTATCAAATTTCTGAGTGAAAGATTTCTCATGACAAGTATTCAGAAAGCTCATTAACACTCAAATACTGTTGATACATATTTTAGGAATTCCGCATTCTACAGTTCAGAATCTTCATATAAATTAGCATATAGAGATATGAGTAATTGTTTTAATGAAAATTTCACCTCTGAACCACTTTCTTCTGAGTTCATTGTGAATATAATTAGGCCTGCCATAGTCCTCTCCCTGTGAGATTGCAGATAAGACAAGAAAAAAATTTCTTTACTACAAACATTCTGCTTAAAGATGATAGGGAAGCACTGATGAATTTAGTATCATTCATGTTCTCTGAACTAGAACCTTTTAAATAATAAAATATAATATAATGCCTTTTTTAAGAAACACTAGTTTTTTAAACAAAGAAGGAATGCATCTTTTAAATAAATATACTGTAGGGCACCCACTAATAATATAAATAGAGAAACATATCACATATTCTTCAGAACAAGAACTTGGACATGCACTTAGTTTGACCTTTCATTAGTAATGACTAAAAGGACGTTTTCTTTCTCTGGATGCCAGTTTGGCTCCTTTGTTGGTGGTTTGTAACATGTATTAATGTGACAGTAATAATTAAATAAATCTTTGTTTTTAAATGAGCAATTGCTGTAAGATTCCAACTTTGTAATTAATTCAGGGATATATTCCATATATATGAGAGATATGTGCATGGATATATTTTATGGGTATATGATACCTCATGAAAATTCTCCCAAGGCTTGGAAAGGTGAAGCAGTTACTAATTTTCAGCACAGCTTTGTTAATGAATGTTAATATTCTTAAGCTTTGGCTGAACTCTGTAAATGTTCTTCAATTTATCATGCAAAAGTTTTTTAGTTGAGAAGGAGATTTTCTTTGCATCTCTAGCTCTATATCCTGAGGATGTAAATAACACTGACTTAAATGGAAATTGAATTATAAGAATATTTGAAACATCTTCCAGCTGCAAGAAATTCTGGAAGACATAATTGTGCTACTATAGGGGGCTGGTTTTAATGGAGGGATTGTTAAACTGCTGTGAAACTTTTCTAATTCTAGAGGAAGTGGTGAAATGCAAGCAAGAACAAGAAGTGCCAAACATGTGACTAGTTTCTAACTTATTTCTTTTATGTTTTCCTGTACACTAAGAGTTCTTGGTGCCTGTAAAGCACAGGCAGAACAGAGGATACCTAGACGTACCTTGGGTGACATTCAGAGCTTTGGAAAACACACAGCACATATTGAGTAATAATGTGCTTTGAAAGCCAGCTGAGAAGCACACAGGTTTTTATTTGAGGAGTTCACAGGGAATTATTATTTCATGGGAGAGAGTTTACTGGTTTGGCAAATTAAATGCTTGCTGAAAGCAAAGGCCTATCCTAGTATCTGTTTCTCATTGAAACTCTACCAGAAGCTTTTAATGAAGCCTTTGGACTATCCTAGAGTGGCATTTCACCCACAGTTACCAACAAAAAAACCCACTTGCTGTTTTACTGTTTTGTAAATTGAAAGAGTGACAATTCATTACCAAGATAATTTATCCGAGCAAATGATGCTGGAAAGCATCAAGTTCTGTCTTATTATGTGTAAGTCTGGAAGAAAAAGGGTCCAGCCATCCTGGATGAGGTTTGGTCATGGTTTTTAACAGGCAACATAGTTAGTCATTGTATAGCAAATAATTGAAATGAGAAACCAAGCAATTAGAAATTAAATGAGATTAAAAAGAGACCTGAGGTTTTCAGCTGAAGTTTCTATTAAAAAATTATAATAGGACAACCTGCTTATTTGAAAGATAGAAGAAAAATATGAAGCATTAGTGATTTTTAAGTGCTGCTTGTGACCTTAAAAAGGATATTTTACTTCCTTATCAATGAAAAATGGTGATACAGACAGAAATATGAAAACAAGAACAAGCACGGTATCTGAGAAAATCTAAAGAGGCTACATGTTGATTTTCCAATATATGTGAAGGAATTAGTAATTATTTTCTAAAAACAAATTGATAGATGTAATGTGTTAAGCCCTACATATTTATTCTGTTTATGTTTTAATTTCAGATTTATCTGGTATTCTTAGAACTTATTGTGACAGAGACACTTAAAAACACACAGAAGCTAACTAAGAATGAGTATTTATTCCAAGCAATACTATTCAGCTCTCTGATAAATCAAAAATAATACCACAGATTCAGATGTTGGTCAGGAATATTAATTAACATAAGTAATTTTTACATGGATAATAATAAACATCATCATCCCACATGGGCAGACTCACTCAGACAAAAAGAAAAGCTTCCCCCTCAGATGCCTGGAATCACTTGTCCAATAAGGACAAGGCTCACTGAAAGATATATCTAGAAAAAATATATCACTCATCAAAGATGAGGTCACGCAGTCTCAGTAAGTTTCCTTAGGTGGTGTCCTGACCTAAGACGGTAGTCTTTCTGGCAGACCCACTACTCCAAGGGAAAACCCAACTGGCTTTCCAGCAGGGAACTCTGCTTCCATAGACTAAATCACATCTGACCTGTGCTAATTCATTCATTATTCTACCTGGGTCAAGACACCCCATTGGCTGAAGAACCTGTTCAGTGTCAGAGGGCTCCCCTGTGGCAATTCCCGAATTGCCCACAAAAAACAGGTGTCATCCAGTCTGACCTTGCAAAAGTGGGACTATTAGGGGTTATTTTGCCACCTCCAGAGAGCTCAACAGATAACAACCCCCAGCACAGGTGGCACAGGGAGGGGGACACAAGTGCTCTGCCACAGTTGTACATGCAAATCTTCCTGAAGAGAACTTTGTTTAGTTTTGTACCATCAACTTTTCAATAAGAAAGCAGACTAAGTCAACTGGAGTGCTGAATGTTCTCTGGAGTCCAAAAAGGTCAATTTCTGTCCATTTTAGCCAATTAAAGAAATTGGATGTAGAGATATAATAACTGGCATTGCAGAATGGTTGTTCATGCTGAAGTAGACAAACTCAATATAATCAGATGAAGATAGTGATAAACTCAGCTAACCCTGCAATAAAACATGTTGAAAAAATTTTGGCAAGCTTGTCAGCCATGATGTGAGAGGTCAAGCACTGAAATTTGGCAAAGAATGGGGATTGCATAAAAAATCTTGGAAGAAAGGCGGCAGCATGGCTTTCTCAAACACTTGTTTGCATTGGAGGAAATTTCTGTACTATACAACAACCAAAGAATCTGGAATATACTATCAGCTGCTTCTATAAAACTGCTCCTATAAAGCTCATTTGAATGTATAGCATAGTGAGGCACTGGAGGTACAGTTATAAAAAGAGGACTAGTAAATTAAAATAGGTGAGAAAGATGAGGAACAACCTAGATTTTTATACATATACATGAATTTATTAGTTGCATTTTAGGGATTTTTTTTAAACACACATCTAGAGAATATTCATTAGGCAAAATTATATAAAATGGGTTACCTTGTTATTTATTCACTAAAAATGTAGAGGACTCAAAATTATTTCTTAATGCATCGATCTTGCTCGTGCTTTCAAGTTGGACAAGTTACTTAATGCCATTGTGGAGTTACATGTGAATCTTGGCTTTGAAGTCTTCCTTGTAAGAGGGGTATTACACTGGCATAACCTACATTGACTGCTTGCTGATCACCATGGTAATGGCTTAGCCCTGCAAGGCCCATCAAGAGTGTTTCATTATGTTAGTGGTGCCCACCGGGCCACTTGTCCTCCCAAGGGATGCAAATACTGGCAAGAAACCAATTCCTAATTATTTACTCTGAGCCCTGTTTTTGCAAGCCCTCTCACTTGTAATGTGGCAGACAACAAGCACAAATCAGTACGGTAAAAAACATTCTGGTAACTACATGTAACCAGAGGATGTCTAATGAAGATGATCAGGGAGGTGAAGCATGTCCCTTATGAGGACAGGCTGAGAGAGTTGGAATTGTTTCACCTAGAGAAGAAAAGGCTCTGGGGACACCTTATGCCAGCCTACCAGTACTAAAAGGGGGCCCACAGGAAAGCTGGGGAGGGTCTTTTTCTCAGAGAGTATAGTGAGACGACAAGGGGAAAACTTTTTACGCAGAGAGGTTCAGGCTAGACATTAGGAGGAGATTCTTTAGTGTGAGGGTGGTGAGACACTGGAACAGGTTGCCCAGGGAGGTTGTGGATGCCCCATCCCTGGAAGTGTTCACACTGTTCTAGTGGAAGGCATCCCTGCACATGGAAGCAGGGCTGGAACTGGATGATATTTAAGGTCCCTTCAAACCCTTCTGACCCAAACCATTCTATGATTCTATGATTTTGGCAACATTGGTCAATGTACTGCCATCCTTTACAAAGATGCAGCCATGACCTGAAACCTTAACTGCCTCTATGAGACACTGCCTAGACTTTGCCAGTAGAAACCTGGATACTGCCAAATCAAAATACAGAGTTAACACATGTGTTTGAGAATGTGCTTCTGAACTCTGATACCTGCCCATCTCAAAAAACATTTATTGCCTTCTTTAAATCTTTAAAGCAATTATGCTGGAAGTGCCTTTTGTTGAATGAAAAGCACAGACAAAAAAGTTTTCTCCTCCAGAGGTCCTTAAGTTTGGCAATTTTTCCATAACAAATCTATTAATATTAATAATGTTCCTTATTAAAATAAATATAAAGTATAATAATTTGTATTTTTATGTGGTTATTTATAGAAGTAGATAGAAGTGAATGGATGGTAGCTGGAAGTTTTGTTTTTTGGGTTTTTTTTAGGATTCACCACTTTTTCTACTTCATGTTAAAGGCACTAGGGAGAAACATCTTCATTTGTCCAGTAAGGTACCAAATGCCACCTATAATTCAGTTTAATCAGTTCAATCCAAATTTTCTTATTTTCTTATAATCTGTACAGTTATTTTGAGTAGAATTAGTAAAAGAATGATATAACTGTAATCTGTGTGAAGCAGTGGTCTGCAGAGAGTTAGTTGCAGCCAAGAAATCCAGGAGATAATAGCAATGAGAAGGTATAAAGAGAGGTAAAAACAGAAAGGGAAGCTAGCCCTGTTTTATGATTCTTTTTTATTCAATATAAAAGTGCATAATACTGGCAGTCTGAAATGATGGCTCATCAAAATTACTCTCATTCAGACTGTTTACATTGGATTACTGTTTTAAAACACTACTTTCTTTGAATGTTTGAAGTATTTCTGAGTAGCTGCATATTAGAAACAATTGGAATTTAGCTGTTGGCTTTATGAATGCTTCTCAACTTGTCTCCTTCTCATAGCTTGCATGACCAAATAACTAATAGCTCTGTTACATGATAACCATTTATCTTTTTTTTTATCTTTTTTTTTTTTTTTCTGAAAATAATTTTTTTTTTTCTACAAAGCTTTTAGCAGTTATTGTGTGATCCCTGCTTGTGCTATGCAAGGGTTATCATTATTATCTATTTAAAGAAAAATAATTCCCAAAGCCTAATTGCTGTCTTTGAGAACTCACAGTGTGATCTGTGGTCTTTTACCTTCAGCTCATAAGTTTAAATTCTCCCAGCTCAATTACATCTGGAGATCATTATTATATAATAGCTCACTAAGATAGAAAAAATGTACTGCAGTGATCTTGGTCAATAAATAAAGTTTCCGTTACTGTTATTCCATACTTACAACCTTCTCTGAAGTTACCACATCCATGTCAGAACCTAAGAGTTCTTTAATTTTGAACTTCTTCATACAGTATGCCCTTTTTGGTCACATAGGGGCTAGCATGTCTAATGTCACGATATAAAGCACAGTCCCTTCATGATTAATTAGTTTCATCTCCCATACTTGCTTTGGAGGTGCAAAGTGGAAATGCTGTAGGCATTATGCTTATTCAACAGCTACAATTAAAAACAAACGAACAACCTAAACAAAACTTGAAAATTAAGACGAAAGAACATACATTTTAAATCTTTTTTTTTTTTTTTTTTTTTTTTTTTTTTTTTTTATTTCTCTACATGGTATAATTTTTTATGTCAATCGGATGTTGAATCTGAAAGAATGGGCAATTTTTCTTGAATTCCTGGTGTGTGGTTCAAATAAAAGGCATATTAAGACCTGCATCATGGAAATAAAAACATATTTTTTAGTATTAAAAGAGAAAAAAATTCCATTGAAATAACTAATAAAAAAATTCACTTCTTCTGGATCTCTCTTTAGAAGAAGTTGACAAGTTACATATTTAATACATTTCATACATGGTAAAGTAACATGATGTGTTTGTATTATTACTCTAGGTTGGTAATTGCTGATGGAAAAGGAGAACTTATTAACTGAATTGAAGAACAAAGCTGGAGTTCATGTGTCTTATAAAAATTATTATAATTCATTAAATACAATATTTACAATACTTGTATGTACATGTATATGTACATACATACAATACTTGTATGTATTCATTAGTATACTGTACATAAGTAAAAGTGATATTTAGTAGTCTGTGACTCAAATAATTTCGTATACATTGTTACTATTTTATTTCTGATGCATATCTAATTGCCACTAACAAAACATGTTTATAATTAAGCCTATTTTTTATTTTGAAATCTGAAATTTTAAAGTTATTTTTCTTGCAATATCATAATAAGCTTTTACAAAATGGCAATTATTAGAGTTTCTTTATAAATATTTATATCTAGGCTCTGATAAAAAGAAAAGAAAAAAAAAAACAAAACTCTGCTGCACATCTGTCTTTGTTTTATGAGCTTAATTAGAAATATTGTTGAGACTTATCATCTCTCACTAGTCTACCCACATTAATCCATCTTGAGACAGAAAGATGCAGTTTATATAAATTAAGTACTTGTGAAGAAAACAGTTTCAGTTATATGCTGTCTTAAATATAGACTATTACAGTTGGCAAATGTTTCTAACAACTGAAGTGGAAAAGATTGCAAAATTAATTTTGTGTGTGAATTCAGAAGTTCATGGAAGGGGGTATGACTTTACACATTATTCTTGCTGGTGCTTAAAAAATTACACAGAGGGCCTTTAATGACCAATAAAAATATTCCTTTATATCCTTTCTAATCCTAGTTTTCAAAGATTGTTGTTGCTTTTTTTTTTTTCTTTTTGCCTTTTTTTTTTTTTTTCTGACAGATTAGGGAACAGAACTGAATATTATATAAAAGTCCTCAGAAGCCTAAATGAGGATTAGAAGTCAAAAGGCCAGCTGTGAAAAGAAATTGTGATGGGAATCAAAGTTTATTGATATGTATAGTGAAAAACATTCTAAAGAAAGAAATAATTTTCTTAATTCTGAACTTACATATAGTTTTATTTTTCAGTTTTTCTGAAAGCTTGAAGACTTGTATGCCAAATTTGATATATCTCCTGCCTCCACTCTCTGTCCCCAGAGCCAGCTTTTGTACATTATACTGAGTACTCATGAAATTGTAGGAGGAAAATATTATTTGATTCATGATTGATATCTCCCACAGGACATAAAGATTTATCTTATTTGCATAGGTGCCTTTTTCCACAGCTCTTAGCAGGTAATTTTTTTTAACAAAATTCAGAAAATAGAAACATACATCAAGATGCCCTTCAAGAATTGTACCTGAGCTCTTTAGTTAAAATTTATTTTCCTTCCCTACTGCTGTGACACTTGGTTGTTTCATGTACTTGTTCCTTGTTCACCTCATGCAACTATGTGACACCCGCCATACAGTTCCTCCATCGTACTGACGGCCAGACTGGCAGTCTTGTGGGTGTTTCCTTATAGGCTGTATTAAGTGCCTTGACACTAAGTCCATTTGTGAATATAAAGCTAGTTGCCAGAAATAAAGTTCCTCTCAAAACGTCAATAATTGACCTGAATATGACAGCTCTTTCATGTCAATCCCCAAGGGGGTAAGTTTGGTGAAAGGTGATGGTAGTATTTTCAAACCTTCCTATGTTTTCAGCCTGTTGATAACACTCTTTATTGTACCCTTCCAATGACAGGAAGGAAACAGAGCTGACAACAATTTTCTTCACTCTGTGGTGTTGTTTTATCCCTCTGGACTGTTTCCTCTGATTTCATTAAACAATTCAAATAAGTGTTTTCTACCTATTTTACCTTTGGCTTTAGTATTCAAAATTACCTCACAATTATCAGGGGGGAAAAAGCAACAAATAAACAAGAACCTGAAAGAACTTCTATTTCATTTTTATTTTTCATTTTACCATCAGAATACTGGAATGACTTAATTTCCTGCAAATGAGAAGAACCCTAGAAAGTAAAAATAACTTAGAAAAATAATTAAGTCCTTTTTATGGTTATATAAGTAGGTAATATGTACACTTAAGTAATTTCCGTAACATGATAGTACAACTCACATAATATCTATGGATTTCATTTTGTGTTACTGAAAGTGAAATTATTTTTATATAGCAATTGATAATTCAATATATAGGAGTGGGTGGTATGAATTTAGTGAAGCTAAGCCACTTAACCATGTGCCACAGAACATCCACTGAGAAAGAGAGCTAATGGCTCCCCTTGTCTTGGAATGACATTTTGGTATGAATCTTTCCTGTTATACAAAGTATGGACCCAAAAATGATGCATCAAAGCTGAATATATTTTAATTCTATAATTATATAATTTTATATTTCTATTCACACAACAGAAGGTCTTCTCTAAACACCACTTAACAGGTGTTTGTATAATGAAGAAAAGATCTTCTTTCTCTAGACAGCTTGCTATGGAAAGGTGAAAAATAATCCATATCATCGTTATGATTAATACATAATAGATTGGAAGAAAACAATTAGCGTTTGTTAACTATAAATATTTAACTGCCCTTGAGGACACAGAGAAGGAAGCACATTTTAAGTGGGAAGTGCGAGGTTAATCCTTCATACTGAAGGAAATATGATAAGAAATTATAAGACTGTTGATATACTGTGAAACCTTTTGTCTCCAATTTCATTTGTGATGTGTTAGAGAAATGGTTTCAGCAGGCTAATAAAAAGAGGGAATTCATATAATCAAATTAGAAGACCAAATTATGAATTTTGCACAAACACCCTAAATATCTTTGCATTTGAGATGGAAAAATGTTTTTTGCAAAGAAAGATTAAAATGATAAAGATTCAAAATTGTCTTCGTTGTAAAGAACAAACTTGTCAAGACAAAGAAAGTCTAGATGTGATGACTCAAGCAAGAAACATGATTTGAAGATAATATCCAAGTTAAAAGTGTGAATTGATTGATACCAAGAGAGATTTTGGGTGACAAGAAGAAGGCAGCAAAGAGAAAAAGCAGGAAAAAGTTTGGTTTAGGCCACTGAACTTAAGCTTATAGATGGGCGTCCACTGAAACGTATCAAAAAATCAATCTGAGTTCTTAGCTTTAACAGTCTGAGTGGGACTATCTGACATTAAGACCTGAGCTAACAAACCAAACTGTTTTATAGCTGAAAGAAGTAAGGCACAACTAGGAATCCCTTTTTTCTTAAAAAAAATAGTAACCTGAAACAGATCAGGGCCTGAAAATTGTGTGATTGTTTTTTTGTTTGTTTTGTCTCAGTCTTTTTTTCTCAAAATGACTGTGAAGAGAGATGTGGTTTACCAGAACAAGATATATAAACTGCAAATGCCTGAAGTTATATGTGGTAAACTTTCAGAAAGAATATAATGCTGGGGTGTGTTGCCATGTAAGAAACAATAGAAGGTAAATTTGTTTTCTATGGAAAGGTTTCAGGAAAAAAAAATAATTTAAATATAAAATGTACAAGGCCAAGAGGATTTTGTTAACCATGGAGAAAATTGCCACAGGATTTGAGGTTATATATTTATATATATGATATACTGGAACAGTGATTCAGGTGAGGTAAAAAGAAAGTTGAAAGTACTATGGAATAGCAGAAGAAAGTTGGGTTATGAAATTTAGTAAATGAAAGAAGGAAAATGAGCCACTAAATATGATTATATACAGAAGATACTAATAGTTTTAATAGTTTCTGGAAAATGTAATGAAACCCAGTTAGGGGCTGACACTAATATTCTATGCCCACAGAAATTGAAGAGAAAGGACAAAAAAAAGTTGCTGTAGAGGAAAGTTGAATGCCTTTTTCTTTAGCAAATGGAGGGGACTTAGCATGTTTGTGCCATAATGTAAAAGGGGACAAAGGGTGATAAACTCTGGGAGAATGGTTTGCAGAAAGTGTCAAGGCTCTGACTCACATCTGTGGCTGCTACTGATCTAGATGCAACCAGGCTGATGAGCTAGATGTGACATCGTTCTGACACAGTTTGAAATTGCTTATAGTAAGATGCAGATGAGGGGAGTGAAAATTAAAGGAGAAAAGAGGGGAAGAGTTTCGATTTGGCATGAAAAACTGCAATAGGACTCTATATTTAGGGCTCCTATTAGATAGGAGCTACCTAGGTAACCCATGGTTAGGCAAAATGACAGCCACAGAGGTGAGGAAGGTCTGGAAATGAATGGTCAGCTCAGTGCAAACTTAGAATTGCTTATGGCAAGACACAACTAACCATTGCTGGCTGAAATACTGCTTGAACATAGCTACCCCTATCCCAGAGTATTGGGATACAGGCAAATAACCTGACACCATCATGGCTATGACAGCTGCAGAGCTCATTATCTATGGGTCACTCTCGGAGCTACAATGCCAGAATGGAGAGCTGCCAACAAGAACTGACTGTTCAATTTGCACTGGATCAGATTCAGAGCTAGTTCAGTGGGGACAGTGAAACATCTGTCAGGAGAAACTGAGGAAGGACATAAAGCTGTAGGTCCCAGAACGGGGAGGAGCAGAGGAGGGCCACAAAGGTGATTAGAGGGTACCTGTCCTATGAAGACAGGCTGAGAGAGTTGGGGCTGTTCTGCATGGAGAAGGCTCTAAGAAGACATTATAACAGCCTTCCAGTAGCTGAAGGGAACCTATAGGAAAGCTGGGGAGGGACTTCTAAAGAGGGTGTGTAGTGATAGGACAAGGGATAATGGTTTTAAACTGGAAGAGGGGAGATTTCAGTTAGATGTTAGGAAGAAATTATTTAGTGTAAGGGTGGTGAGGCACTGGAACAGGTTTCCCAGGAAGGTTGTGGATGCCCCCTCCCTGGAATTGTTCAGGGCCAGATTTTACAGGGCTTAGCGCAACCTGGTCTAGTGGAAGGTGTCCCTGCTTATGCAGGGGAGTTGGAACTAGACCGTCTTCTAGGTCCCTTCCAATGCAAACCATTCTATGACTCTATCCTGGAAACACCTCAGAGAACATATAATTACTGAAATGTTTTTTCCTGATATGAAATTAGACAAAAAGACCAATGAATCAGCATGGTAGCTGTTTACAAGGACTGATGACAAAATGCATTTTCTATAAATAGTTACCATAAATAATTTGTAATTTCAGTGTTTTGTCAACCCTGCAGTTATGTTTTACTACGGGCTTTACACATCCCAAAAATAAAGATGATATGTACAAATTTATTTAAACCCACCTATTTTAGAACCTTTTCCATTGGGCACTTTTATTAATTTTACTGTCAGCAAATTTTAAAAAAAATAACAATAAGTTTGCAACATAATGCTTTGTCAGAGAAGAAGCAGAATTTGTTGGAGTGAGTGTTTAAACCTAGCTGGGAGAGGAAAGGTTAATAGGAGCCAGAAAAGCTTTCTCAGGACACAAAAATATGGACAGATAATGAAAGTAATACTGCCTGCTGCCTTTACATTCTTATAAAAGTAAAAAGAGAAGAAAAAAGAATTAACAAAGTCCAGGACTGGGTCTGTTCTTTAAGACATATTGAAAACTTAGAAACATGTTAGGAAAGGATTAGAAAACTGAACCTGGGGAAGGCTGAAAGTGTTTAATTTCTGTTTAGCACTTCGTGGAAAATAGCTGTGCTAGAAAAGCCCAGCGGCAGGACAAGATTTCCTGAAAAAAAATTGTTAGACTAAAAGACAAGTTAGAAATTCAAATCAGGGACTTGGACTTAAGCTTCCTTCAGTAAGGACAAGGGATTTTTTGTTCTGGAATGGATATGTCTCATTCCTTTTTAAATGGTAATATATATATCTTAAAAAAATAAAATAAAATAGGGTAATTACCTATATAGGATCTTCTTTAGTGCAGTAACTTAGCTGGCAAATTATAGGTCTCTCCTCTTTTGTCACCCAGCAAGCTTACTAATGTAAACAGTTCTTAAAAACTTTGACAAAAATACCCCAAAAAAAGGTCTCATAAAAACACTTCTTCAAAATTCAGCAATTAACTATGTGGGGGACAGCATGAAATTCTGCTCTGGCAGATTCAGGTTGAGTCGTGTACAGTGTGCCAGGCAGTGTGGTATTTGAAGTGTTCCACGTTTTATCTGGTGATTTTTTGGAGGTTTTTCTCCCCTCAAGAAAACCAAACCCAAACCCACTTCCATTGTTTTCCAGAATTGTAAATCTTTCTCTTTCTGGTTTTTACCAGAAACGCTGAACTGGAGAGATTAATTCTTCCTGGAAAACCCACTAGAATTTGACACCCTATGGCACAGGGTTTCAGCGTGAGCCTTTGCTACGATCTCCCCACTTCCTTCACTTGCCTGCACCCACACCCACATCAGGCTACACCAAAGTGCCCTGCCAGCTCAAGCTTCATCTAGGCTATATAACTTGTCTGTTAGAGTATAAAATTTGATTTAAAAATTCAATATTCAGTGGGTGGCATATAGTAGATTGTTGTTGTCTTTCCTATTAGTTGTTTCTAAGTCTCCTTTAAAAATGCATCTTTTAAACAGGGCATAAACTCTTATGAATTTCATTTAATTTCCAGTTTTTAGATGCACTAAAGTGCTGTGTATTCTCTCACTCCCTTCAGCAGTCGTATTTGGAGTATAAGCATCCTGTCAAACAGATAACACCTGCTGGTGGATGAACTATTGTACCTCTGAATGGAGGCTCTGTTACCTTCAAAGTAAAATTTCAACTGTTCATACTTTAGGCAAGAATGCTATTTAATTTATATTTTTTTTCTAGAACAATTTCTATAAAATGCTTTGGTAAGCTACTGTCTCAAGAATAAATTTTGCAATATACGCAGAATTTTTATTTTATTTTTTTTTTTTTATGAGGAGTGCTGTATTTCTCCGGATATATATTCCTAAATGTACATATAAAAAACACATTTTTAAGGAATCACATAGAAACTGTCACATTTCTTAGAAATTTATCTGTGTTATAGAATGTTTAGTTTCTTCCATCCCTGCATATTAAATTTATTGTACGACCTAATGTCTGAATAACTTATTAAATCATTTGGTAAATAATCAGCCTTGAAAATTCTGACGGAGTATTGAGTCCTGCAGGCAATGAAAGACCTTATTCTTTAGACTATGAACGAGAAAACCAACTAAATAATGTTACTTCTCAGCTCCCCTGCCCCCACTGCCCTTGCAGAATTACACATCTGCTCTTGGCTGAGTGCTTTATTTAATTCAGTTGGGGAAAAAAAATCATCCAGGTTCATAAAGTTTGAAAGATAGTTTCTTTCTACTGTACTTGAAGTCTTAATACATACACTTGAATTTTCATTCCATTTTTGTAAACTGAATATATAGTTTTTAAAACTTAGGAGGAACAGATTTATCGTTGAATAGTTGAAGTTAAAATTAAGTATAACTATATAATACTTCTAAAAAATTGTTGAAGTGGAAATGTCATCTCATGGACTGATGCCATGGAAATTCCATTGGATTTTCCATGTTGGTAATGCATTTGTAGTCTTTTGGATTATAAATGTGCAATATAGTATTAACCAAGCAATTAACATGAAAAGTTGTTGCTGGCTGCAATAACCTTTAGCAATTGCAGGAAGAATAATTTTTGAGTATGCTCTTAACATATTGTGAATCTTGATATGTCAGAATTGATCACTTGCTGAAAAGATCCAATTTGAAACAATTTAGAAGCAGTCACTTCTGTGACTATACAGTTTGTAATGAGATAAGATCAAGAAACATTTGCGTTTCAACATAAATTATGTATTATATGTAGTCAGGATTAAATACTAAAATACAGTCCACATTATTCCTGAAATGAAAAACTACTGTGATTAATTTATTTTAATTAAGTTATTTGAAATAGTGCTGTTTCTGTGATATTTAGTGATAATATTCACAGCTAATGAGAACAGGAATATTGAGTGATTTTGCCAACACAAATAGTTCAATTTTAAATCCTGAAGTTTAAAAATACATTGCAAGAGGAAGCTGTGTCTCAAATACCTGATTTCTGTAGCTTTTGGAGAAGTTTCACTGTTTTGTAATAGTTTATTTAAAACATATATTTCCTGTTGATGTGTTCATTACTGTTACGATTTTGAATTAAGTGCCACAGAGCAGGGACTCACCTGGTCCATTCATTGTCAGGCAGAAATAATGCAATGAATTCAGGGCAAAATAATTTAGACTGCTAAAATCTCAGAGCAATCTTTTCATCCAAGGCGTGATGCAGAGGTCATGGGAACTGTGGACAGTCACTGCCACTCTGAGTAGAAACTTGAAAGTCAGACATGTGGCTGCTGGGGAACAGATTGGAGAGAAGGGGAAAAATTCTCTTTGTCAGCGGAGTATTGTATTCTGTGATCTTTCAGACGTCAGAGTTTTTTATATGTGGCTTGTGTTAAACTTGTCTGCATCAGTCCAGTAGTTTTATTTATGTATTCAGAAAAGAATTTGGTTTGGGGGAACAGATATTATGTATGAATTGTAACATTCATGCCTCTAGTGCAGCACTCACTGGGTAAGACATCAATGCCATTCCAAAATATCACATTTGATAGTTCTTGATTTTCTTCCTTTTCAACAAAACAGACTCTTAGAGACTTGTAAACCCAGTGTAGAATATGCTGTCATCTTCAACATAAGTGTCTGCTGGATTAACCTAAGGCTTTTAGATTAGATGGAGGGAAGATTTAGATACTACATTTTTAAAGTCTCCTTGGAAAGGAGGGAGGGGAAATGTTTTAAATTATTATGTGCTGGGTTTTAGATCAGTATTATTATTTTGCTTTGTGCCTATCTTATCTAGTAAACACAAAAAAAGCTATAATGAATATATATATAGTGCAAAATAATAAAAATAATATAAAAGATAATTAAATTTATTTTTATTTTAGAAAATAGTAGTTTTACTATGTACTGATAAAACTAATAATATGCACTACATTTCAAATATACTACAATTAAAACAGTGGGTTAAGTGGTAATTTTCTCCAAAAGTGTTTCATGTGCTATAGAGTAGTATTTGTTATACATTTAAAAAATAATCTCTGCTGCACACATTTAAATAGCATTAATTATTTGTAAATGACCAGTTTTGTTTCTATCTATTGCGTACTTTTGTTCTGTAACAATTTTCTTATGTTATTCTCCTTTTTCTTTTTTTTTTTAAATAAACTTGTTTGGTCATTTGTTTGGAAATAAACCGATGTCACTGGAAATATACCCATAAAACATAACAAACAAAAATCACTTATTCTGGTGAAATGTAAAGCTAGCCAGAAGTGTAACATAGTCATTGTTTGCCTCTTTTTCTAACTGAACATAGAAATTCACACATTCATAATTCACTAAGTATGCACTAAACTAGAAGTGTCATGTAAATACAAATGCCATGATGGTTCTCCCTATTTAGACTACAGTACCCTAAAAGTTTTCGTAACCTTTCAAGGTCTATGTAAGTCTGAAAAAGCAAAGACACTGTGATCAGCCCTGTTTCTCAGTATAATGCTGTTACTGGTTTTATGCTGGGGTTGTTAAATATACTTACTGATCAAGCAGTAACCTTGAAGTCTCAGCTATTAAACAGAATTGTGACAAAAAATGTCAAAAACATCTCAGTACAAACAAGTAAAAAAACAATTCTGATGTTATCTACCTGATGTTAAATACTACACTGATGAGAAAAAAACTACAAAAAATACTTGAGATACATGGAGTTTCAGTCTTTCAACCAATAAACCTCAATTGTCTCATTACACTGTACATGCTAATGCATTGCAGCTGTAAGAGCTGTAAATGGTCATTCAGTCTGTCGGATCAGAATAGGGCTGACCTGAAGCAATTTTTTTAATTATTTTTTTTTTTAGAAAAAAAGGACAGTCATCCTTATGCAAAAAACAAAACCCTGAAATATGTGTGTGTGTGTATGTCAGGTCTCCAGCACCAGCTGTTTTATTTGACAGCTCTTCTCCCATCTGTCTGCATTACTTGCTGCAGTACAAATGTAATGACTGCTTCTGTTATTTTTGTTCAACATATATAAATTACTCATTTATATTTTTTTTTATTACAATTTAAATACATTGGGAAAAATATCTACAGTCTTTAAGATTGTGATTGATGTTACTAATCTGCCAAAAGTTAGACTAAACCATGCAGACTGAATTAAAGCGGCTGTTTGGCTGTATCTCATATATGTACCAGCAAATTGAGAACTCTCATTCAGATAAATGTATAATTTTTCTATTATAAAAAAAAATAAATAAGAAAAAATAAGAAAAAAGGTTTAAATAAGGCCATTATCTGCACAAACCCCTCCATTTACAATTTAAACAGAAATCGACCTATTATAAATAAATCCCCCTCAAACATCAGTTGTCTGCCACACATGATATTTATTTGTAAAACACTTTATTTTAACTTCTTTTAAGATGTTTTCATTGGGAACACTTGAAAATGCATTTAGTTTATGTCTCATAGTGTAATTTATCCCCCTTTTTGAATCCTAGGCATGGCATTGGTCTGGAAATACAAACCCCTTTATTCCAAGTTATCACCTGCCTACTGAATGTTTTTCCTCAGCTAATTTACATGAGTGTGATTCTATTTAACACCCACTCCTTCAAGGCTGCGTTAATAACAATAAACACATCCTTACATATAGCAATTATTTTAGTCTTTGCTGAATATCTCTGTGGTCTTATTTATTATCCTGCAAAGTTTTCCCCAAGTCCATGTTACACTTATCCCTCTGAATAAATCCCTACCAGAAGTGATCTGTGTTATATTTCTACATCATGGTATGCTTGCTAAATTCTCATTTCTATAGAAAGTCATGAATTACATTAATTAAATGAAGAATTAATTATAAAATCCAAGGAACTATTCATGTAACCTTCAGGAACTGTTGAAAGGACCCTCAAATTATTGGAGAGCTGGATATTATCACTAACATTCTTTCAGAAATGTATTTACATGCATACTCAGTAGGTAGTCTATTTTCTTCCCCTTCTGTATTTAAATTATGCATATGATTAAGGTAAAAAACTAAGTTCTGATGTTTGTATATTAGTACCAATATTTGCTATGCTAAATATTGCTAAAAGTTGTGAGAAGAGAAATATTCACTACTATTTAATGCAATAGTTTTATTTGTGTGTTTTCCTACGTATCTTTACTCTTGCCTTTTTTTTCTTGCCAAAATCTGCATGGAAATTGAAATTAGAAGTTTTACTACTTCACTCAAGCAAAACAAGAATGACAGTTGATTACAAAAGATAATTGCACTGCGAACATCCAAGTGTTACATTAATCTAAGCAGTTTGTATTGATAAACTTTATTATATCAAACTGCAAAAATCACGTTGTATGGATTAATTGTCTAAGGAATGAAATAAAAAATATTCTCAGGTATGCATAATATTTCTGTATTTGTGTTAAAATTGTTTCCTCATAAGTTAAAATTCTATTACATTTTAATACAGCATGGATTATAAATAGGCAAATGATCAGAAATACAGCATCCTATGTTGACAAGGAAAAGTGATTATGTAGTGCATAGAAAAAGATGTAATAGTCAACATAGTGACAAAATAAACTTCTAATGAGAAGTTAACACTTTCAGTGATTTTTCTATTGTTGCTGTTATTAACAAACCTTTATCTGTTTAAAACAACTTCCTCTTGATATTTTGTTGTGTGTGCATTGTTGCTGATTTAATGAGTCATGAAACTCCTCAAAATGCAATAATAAGATAATATGATAAAATAATAATAACATTATGTATCATATAATATAATAAATAACATATGTAATGTATAATAATATAATAAAACCCAACAATTCCTTAATAACATGCCCCATTTGACTTTATGGTTAATGTCTTTGTACCAGAAAACTGTATTGGTATAAATAAAGATGCTAAGGTTATAAGACTTCTTTTCTTGAATAAATGTTTCCATAGTTTAAAATCCTGACAGTTAAAATTAATACACTTAGATTGAACTACACCATATGCTATTATTCTAAAAAAAATTCACAGAAAAATAGATAAGATGAAAGATTCACTCTAAATTGCTGTAGCACAAGATTTTTAAGAAGACAGGCTGAAAGACCAGTGTGGAATGTTAGCTCAGGCTGTTTATTTATCAAGTAAATTACAGTGGATGGGTGTGAATTTTCACTTCTGTCTAAAATATCAGAGGAACTACTGGTGTCTCTGCTGAGGTCCCTGCTGCAGATTGAGCAGAGGAAGCAACCAAGCCACAGCCAGAGCAGCCACCAGCAGAGCCCAAGGTCGCAGGGGGAGAACATCCCCCTCCCCCCCCCCAAGTGTTGGGGAGAGTTTCATTTCCTTGGAGTGAGACAGGGAAATGCAGGGATGAAAACCACTTGTTGCAGCCCTGTCTTGTCTAATGACTGTAAGTTTCTATTTGAAAAAAGCTAAAGGTTATAGTTTTAATCTAATACAGCAAAGCACTTTTGAGTCTAAAAATGGAGGCATTGAAGGGGCAAAGTGTCATTGTGTTTTTTGAGATCTTAATGTATTTGGGTCCAATAATTTATTATAACCTTTTTATTTATTATTTAAAAAATTTTTGTTAGAACACTTAGAACACTTTTGCCTTTTTGCTTTTAAATTAAAATGCTTTCAGATTTTCTGGTTATACCCCATAAATGAATGGCTGTGTCATTACATCTTTACTGGCACATGTAATTAAAAAATATGTTATCTGTCTGGTAAATAAGTAAACTTCTTTTGCAACTAGTTTAGTGCTGTTTCCACATATTCTCTTAACCTCCAGTTCAGGAAAGGTGTAGCTTAGATTTATAGAATATACAAAATTCAATTTACTAAGTAATGATTTTTAATAGTTCTCTTAATTGGCAGATAATATTTAACGTAAGAGAGGCAGCATGGAGAATAATTTTAATTTAAGCTTTATCAAAACATCCAATTCCTGTAATATGTATGATTTTTTTTTACTGGAAAAAATAGCAATTACAGATATATTATTTATTTTTCGATGCCCTTTAAATGAGGACTTCATTTTTTTTTAACATGGGCAGATGAAAATTTTTATTTCAAGTGGGAAGAAATACAATAAATTCTTCTGGCCTGTATTTTGAAAGAGGTCAGATTTTATTATATAAACCTCTGCTGCTTGAATATATATTAGAAATATCTCAAGGCTATAAAATAAGCTTTATTAGTTCATTGTTTGATCTTTTATGTTAGTGAGGATAAGACTGGGTATTATTCTAGGTAAAGATTTTGAAAGGACAGTCGCATTTTCAAAATACTGGATTTTTTATTTTGAAAGTTGTGCTATTCGGTGTCCTCCTTACACCTTAGCAACAGGAATGTCATACTCTGTTCCACCTGTAATAAAAAGGGTGCCCCGTGCATTCACTGGGCTTTCTGTAGGTCATTTGATTATTATAGGAGAATGCAGCAGGAGGTTAGAAGGAGAGAGATGATAGCTGCTACAGGAAGGCAACTACTACAGATGGCTTTAGATATCAGAACAGATACACTGAGCTGATCTCTCAATTCTTCTGGGAGAAAGTGTACAGAAGGAGTGATAATGTGTTCTCACGGTTGCTAAGCAGATGGCCTTTTGCATTTTGTGCTAATTATGACTTTTCTTCTAGATGGGTGCTTTTCTACCTGGGTTTGCTGAGCAGGAATAGCAATATACTTGGTATGCTCAGGATTTTGATATGAGAAGTTGTGAAGTCTTGGCCAGTCCTGGGCTATTGCTGTGCTCTCTTTGATATCTGAGTAGTCTTTACCAGAGCGGAACTGAGAAGCAAAACTCTCAACTGGTCCTGAGGATATCACAGGGCAGATGTAGCCATAACCATCTTCAAAAGTTTAACCATTACCATAGTCTTAGAAGGTGTTTCCTAACCTTTCCACAAACAACAATACAACCACATCTTGCGTTAGTTTTAACAAGTGTTCTCGTTAATTTCCTAGATCACCTTTGAAGCTGATGGAAAGATAAAGGTATAATTTTATATGAGATACTGAGTAGATACAATTCTTTGTAAGATCTACATGCTCTTTAATATCTTAGCTTTTATATATAAACACCTGCTGAATACTGGCTTGAGCCAGTGAATTTTTTAATATTTTTTTTTTTTCTGTCAGTAGACTCTGATTTAAAGGAATGTAAGATCAAAATCATCTACAGAGAGGGTTTTTTTGATTGGAACTTTTAGTGTTGTGCCATCTGCAATTGTTAAATATTGCAGGCAGTGGAACTCCCTTCATTTTTCCCATAGGGCTTTTTTTTTTTTTTTTTTTTTTTTTCTCCACAGTATTTTTTCCTTGTGAACGTCAATATTCCCAGTGGAAGAGCAAGCCAAAAGTGAAAATTATCTTGTCAAGTATGTCGAATCTGTACATACATGAACAGACCATCTTGTCTCTTCAGGCAAACAGTTCTCAAATTAATCCACAGAAAGATATCCTCTGGAGATATGCGTCAGTCAACTGTTTTAGTTATTTTATGGGGAGGGTTCCTGCGATTTTGGATTTATTTCAGATGTGGAATGAATCCACTGTGCTTTCAGAATTTCTTTGGGCTCAATCAAAATATATTCCGTTCTCTTGGATAATATATTTTGGTAACAGTGATCTGATAAAAAAAATAATAATCCTTAAAAAAAGAGAAGTGTTAGTATCTATTGTTTTAACTTTCTGTAGATTTTAAAATACAATTTTAACTTTCATTCTAAAGACACTGTAGCAAGAGACTTAAAGGGCTTCTGGATCATATTTTGCAATCATAACTGATAAATTGGGAGTAATTTAAAATTATAGTAGCCATTGTACATCCCAAACCAGAGGGTAAAGAAAATAGCCCCGTCCTTGTATTTAGTGTTGGTATTCTTGTACTTGAATATCCTGCCAAGTCAGCAAAACTTTACTTTGCTGTTGTTATGGAGTATCTTATGAGAAAGCCATAACTCTGATGAAACTTTAAATATAATTCTAATAAATGTAATTCTCTATCAAATTATTGTTTATTCTTTATACTTTCCCCCTCATTTCTTTAGTATGTGTCTTAATGAAAGAAAAGGTGGTGAACTTAAGTATGCAACAATCTCTGTGTGAGTGCATGACATATGATTGATACCTCAATTATTCTCTAACATAATCTGTAAAAATTAGAATGTTAATTCTTGTTAAATATTCATTTAAAATTATTCTTTAAGCTTGCCTATAGTACTTGATTTTTTTCAGCAGCTAATCAGAATCTTAATATACTTAATATACATACTTAATTTGTTAATTGATTGAAAAAACATTTGTAGCCCAGCTCCTTATGATCTTCTTCTGCTAGACACCCCAGGCAGGTCAGCTCAGCTGCTGTATCAGGACAAAGCTCAGTGGGTGAGGCTCAGGCTCCTGCTTGGGATCCTCTTGAGTGCTCCCAACCCATGAGAGTCCTGCTCCACCCTGCGTGCCTTCAGGTCTCTGACACAGCAGTGGTTTGCGTTCATTTGGGTTTTCTGCTAGGGTTTTGTAGCTGCATTTTTATTGTTAGAAGGATCTGCAGAGCTCTGGAACTTTCACTTTGTGGCATATCAAATTTAGCAGCTCTTTTGATATTCTCGAAACAATTTAAGGCTGGTATGGACCCCATGCAACTTTATGTTTCATAATTAGTGATGTCTACATAGACATTTTACACAATTCTTGCACTTTTATTTTTTTTATATATATTTCAGTACAAAAAGTCTGCATCCAGCTGTGAAGTTTGCTGTGTTTTAAACTTAGCAGGTAACTCTCTAGTTCTGACCAAAATATTTGTACCCAAATGTACCCAAATGGTCTGTACTTAGGCAAACCCACAACTCATCTCCTGCAAGGAAAGATCCAGGAAAAATCTCCCCATGGTTTAAACTATAAGATTAGTTAACCTCTTCACCTAATCACTGTAGAGACTTAAAAGTAAATGAATGTGAAATACATCCCTATCCTCTGTTATTTATTTACATATAATAGATGTATATATTCTCCTTGAGGGTATAACTGGTAACACAGGGAGATTGGATAGCCTGCTACAACCTTAGTAACTATTCTTACAAGCTAGAAAGGGCAACAAGATTCTTTTTCATCCTCTGAGGATTTCTGTATTGATATGACTGAATGAGGTGCTGCTGTTTTACCACTGAAAATCTTAAGGAACGGCTTGTGAAGGAAAAGCTTTGAAAATAGATACACTGGATTATATATTTTGCTTTCAGTATAAAGACAAGGAGACAATCAGGATTAGTAGATTTAAAGGATTTAAAGATAGATGAGGTTCAGACTAAAAAGGGTTTGCAGAATTTTGATAGGAAAATAAAAGTCTGGGTCACTCAAATTCACACTATTCTGGTGGGACAGAGAGGACAGGAGTAATAAAATACAGATTTCTGGATGGCATCCAGAGTTGAAATCGATGTAGCTAATAGATTATTCTTACTCAGGACTCTGAATCCCAGCTGCTTCTTACATGCAGACAGTGGAATATTGCTGGAAGACAGGGCAAAGTTCTGGAAGTCAAGAGGACACTGAAGAGCAGTTACTGCAGTGTCTACAGACAGGAGTGCCTGGCCAGGTGTGCCTACAGACTCCTGCCTAGAGTGATGAGAATTCTTTCCTTCCTGATAACATTTCCAGTTCTGAATTTGATCTTTTTGGTTTTGACCCCAGCTGGCTTTTATTCGACATCGTTTTGAAAAAACTCTTTTGAGGCAGAAGCCCTAGACAGTAAAGAGGACCAAAACCACAAACTGGAAGGTGAACCAGTATGTTAAACATAAATAAATCTGCAGAAAAAGAGAGATTCTACTTGTTTTTTGTTGTCCCTTGGCTTCCTTTAGCTACATACACTTTTTAATCATTATAACATCAAGCAGTCCAGAAAGGAGACAGTGGAGTGTCCATGCTAATCGCATATTCAGGGCTGTTTTGCTTATTTAAAAATATGGATATATGAAAATTACTACAGAAAACACTTTCACTGTCAAACATGTGTCTTACTGTAATCCAGTTAGGCAAGAAGCTAACTACTTTCCTGGATTACTGTCTCATGGTCTTCATGAGCAAAAGAAATGGCCACAGCAGCTTAGAAATACTATGAATTTCTGATGTATGACTATAGGATCACACCTGATTTCACCAGATAGGCAAGCAAACAGACAACTGATGACCATGTGATACCTTTAGTGGTTGTTAGATAAAAACATTTGTAGACTTCTTTTTCTATTATTAGGAAGACTCAAGAGTTCAAATTCATGCCTGATCAGTATGAATGGTGCAAGATAATCAGCATGTGAAAATTGGTCCAGTCCACTTAACTTAGCATTCTTCCACTGAGGTTATGTGGACAGAGCTGTTCGGTCTGTTAAAATTAATTCTCTGCCAAAGTTCTGTAGTGCAAAGAAATGTAAGAAGTAATGGGACAAGTGGAAATGGCCTCAAGTTGTACCAGGGTAGGTTTAGATTAGACATTAGGAAAAGCATATTCACCAAAAGGGTTGTCAGGCACTGGAACAGGCTGCCCAAGGAAGTGGTGAAGTCACCATGCCTGAAGGTATTTAAAACATGTAGTTGTGGTGCTTAGGGATATGGTTTAGTGGTGGACTTAGCAGTGCTTGGTTAACAATTCTATTAAATCAGTTATTTTGCTTGCTATATTAGGTTGTTTTCTTTGGTTTAAAATCAAGCTATATGAAAACATTTGAAAAATTATGTATTTTATATACATATTTTGAAAAATATGTATAATTTCAGTATAATTTTCACAGTTTTTCAGTAAGTTGCACTGAATGTTAGATTTTTTTTTTCTGTTTTCTTTTGTTTGTTTGTTTTGTTTTTCTCCAGATAAAAATATTTGACAAACCTGTTTAATTCTAAAACTCAGCATCTAAATAGCTTTATTTATTGTTTACATCTCTTTTTTTTTTTTATAGCAAGCATCCACTGTATTACTATATCTAATTTGGATTGCCACATTTTAGGTGTGTTGCAAAAGGGGAATTGATTAGCAAAATGAACATCTGATTAAAGGAAAAACAAACAAACAACAAACAAAACAACTATTTAAGATGGTTAAAAACCTAATTCCCTTTGGGAATGGTATACCTAAGAGATTCTTAAAAATGAGAGGGGGATCAGTCATTCTAATTTTTCACCAAATTCATTGAAAAGATAATACGTTTGAGCTGTAGCTCAGATCTTAGATTTAGTGTTAAGAATGTCTTCATTACAATGAGAATGTTTTGGCGATAGATTGTATTGCCAAAGGAAGTTACATTGGTAAGACTGTCTCTGAACATAATGGGAGTTAATCCTGAGAATAGATTACTGGGGAGAAGCCCTTTCCTACACGAATACTTCTGTCGTTGGTGCTGTGTCTAAAGAGTCTTTAAACACTGTAAAACACCCAAGTAAGAAGCTTTATAATCCTAAAGAGGCTTCACCTAGAACTGAAGTTCTCTGAAGTATTTAGTGTACATTTTGTATTTCATTTAAAGTGTGTAAAATGGATGGTAAGATTTTGAAGTATAGAAAATCCTTCTCTGAACATGTAACTTGAAAGCTACCTGGAAGTACAGCCACAGTTCATTGGAGAGCAAAATACTTTCTGAAGATGAATGCCATGCACTCACCAACTCATAGAAAAGCCTGTTCTCTATGAAAGATCTGGTCATTCTGGATTTATATGGGCTACATGGAAAATTTCTTCCCTGAGCTCCTCCATCACCTGAGGCAGCCGAGACATTCAGAGATGGTCAAATACTGCAGTGTATTCCTGAATTATTGCTGTACATAAACTTTGAAATTTTCTGTGGAAGTTGTTGAGTAACAACTGTGACTTTTTCAGTTGTTTGCTAATCTCTTCATATTTCCTTATGGTATAACAAACATTCTGAATCTATTTAGAGACAGCATGAGTTAGGAGCTTTAACAGTTTCTGAACAATTCAGGCTGAGAACAGGAACTGAGATTTTCTCTCGAATATGTAAGCTATATATATATTTATCATTTAGTGTACTATAGTCTGATAAGTAGTAAAAGATGTCTGACAGACTAACAGTCTAATATATTTGAGACGTCTTAAGGACTCTCTTTCTCTGATGGGAGTTGAACAAACAAAATCTGATGTTTAAGTCCTGCAGCATTCACAAAAGGCAGACAGGTATCTCTACAAGGGCTTCACTGCATCTAACTGTTGCAACTATATTAGAACATTAGGACATTAAGATGCTAGAAACTCCAGAAGAAAAGATGTTTACATTTTATGTCCTTGAAACTGAAGGGCACAAATGCTGCATCGACTTAAGGGCTTTTTATTGCATCTTCAGAATTCTACATCAATGTAGTGTTTTGTGAGGTAATAAACACTATTTCAAAGAATCATAGAACAGTAGAGTTGGAAGGAACCATAAAGATCACCTAGTTCCAATCCCTATGCATGGGCAGGGAAAACTCCCACTAGACCAGGTTGCTCAAAGTCCTGTACAACCTGGCCTTGAACACTTCCACGTACCAAACTTGCTTTTTTGTAATCCTTCTTTGAGGAGAGAACAAATTACTTATGGGGCTGCTTTCTTTGGGAAATCTAGTTTAGGGGAAGAAAAGGTCTTTAATCTCTCTCGCTGTAGATTGGTTTGGTTATAAACACTGGGTGCATGGTTCCACTGTAAACTTCTGGAACAGGAAAAGGATGTAGGTATAGCAGATAATTATTATAAAACAGTTACTACTCTATAAACATCCAGTTTACAGCTTTCTGGTGTCACTGAGAAATAGGTGTTGGTTTCATGTTCTTGTAATCCCTCCACTCCACAAATCAAGGTCACTCTTTTTGACCAGGAGCTGGCAGGAAGCTCACAGGTCAGTGGAAAAGGGCTGCTAGGGAAAAGCTGTCCTCAAAGTGGAAAATGGAAAATACTTTTTTGTCACTTTTGTCAGCAGACAACCCTCCCCCGCAAGAAAAAAAAAAAACCCCACAACAACAAAACAGAACAATATCATATTTCTGTTAACTATTAACTGTTAATCTCATTCCCAGCAATAGAGACAAACTATTTTTTCTCTATCTGGATACAGATAGAATCAGGTAATTTGACTATATACGAAAAAATGGGTTTTTCATTGTTAATCCAGGCGTGCTAACATATGTATAAAATTGCACAGAGATAAGAAAGATCAAGAAACCTTGCCATGTTGACACACTCATCCTGGAACTTTGGTGGTGACGTGTGTTTGGAAGGAAGACATGAAAAGCACAACTGGTTTTGGGTGGTTTTTTTCTCATTTGAAACTGAAAAATGAATTTTCTAAAGTCTTTGCCTCATTTTTAATGCCTTTAATATCTTTTAACTTAAAAATCTCCTTGACATATCAGCCATTTGCAGTCAGCCTGGATCCCCCACTGTGATATTTTTAGCGCTTAGAGTAGAAAATGCTGTCCTCACACAGTTCTACAGGCCCGTTGAGCATTGTTAAAACAAGCAAATGTTAAGTGTTAATCTTTATTGGTCTGTGAACTTAATCATGCATAATCAGGAAGAGTTAATTTTTTTTTAAATTAAATCTCCCCCTAATCATTACTTATGTTATCCTCAAAGGAATATCAGTGAAAAGGGTCAAAGTCTGCTGGACCTCTTGCTGTTCATTTAAATTAACTCATCATCTTATCATGGGTGTACAAGTTGTGCTAAATGTGAAGATTTGTACACATTAGAAAAAAGGCAGTTGTTTCAGAATGACAGAGTGAGATCAGGATTTCTGGGAAAATGTTTATCTGCAGCCTATGTTTGTGAGCTACATGGCCTTTATTTTATAGTAGATGGCATCTACGAAAATTCAGGAGCAATGAAGTGTCTGTTGCAAATTACTTTTTAAAAATTACACAAGCTACTTTAATATTATCTGAAGAAAAATACATCTTCTTTTATTAGATTGTCTATGACAGAACCAAATACCTGTATGAAAATGTTTGAAAACATTATTGGAGAAGGAAATAGAAGAGAATTTACCTCATTGTTCATATACCTGTTATATTAATAAAAATCCCTGTTTGAGAACCTGCAATTTTTTCTTAATTCACATAGCATTGCTTATCCCAGAGGCTAGCTGAACTACATATCAGAACAAGGATTATTAACACGAGTAAGTTCTTCCAAGAAAGTATTATTGGATTTAATTTCCTGTTTCCATTTTGAAAGGCTCTTTTCAGTGGCTTGTGGTTTTGTGCAGGCTGCAGTTTTTAGATTCAGGAGATTTATTATGGCCTGTGAAGTTGAAAAAAGAATACCACAAATCATTCCCAGTTTGTGGCTTTGGTTCCATAACACATATTAACATAAAGGAAATCTCATCAGTAGAGACTTTGTTTTCAGAGAACAGAGGTAAGGGCACACCATGATTTTGACCAACAGATCTACAAAAACTTTTGTCGTGTACATAATTTCACAGTGCATTGACACTACCATCTAGCTCAACAACTGTAAAATGTTAAGGATTTTGCTAAAATCACTGCAGCTTCTCAGTCAGTAGCTCAAAAATATTGAATTCATTTTGCATCTTTGAGGATTCTTTAGAGCAGGGAATAATACGTGTCAGAAGTCTCAGCTATCTTCAGTCTTACAGTACCTAATTTGAATGCATGGAATGAAAACAAGGAGACATCTACATTATCTTAAATTTCCAAATAACAATGGTCTACACTAATTATCTAGAATGTTTGATGCTTTATTAGCATGGCAAAATTTATTTCCTGTGACTGTTCTTCATTGCTGCAAATTTGGCTGTGTAAAGTCAGAGGGGCTGAGATGCTCAGATGAAATGGGTAGGTGCAATACAGCGGCATTACAAGCAAGTCATCTTGGAATCAGCCTGGACCCCATGGGCCTCTTTTTTGCTTCAGGTCCCTGGGTGATGGCATGTCCTGCATTGCAGGACAGATAGCAGTCCCCCCCCAACTTTTTATATGTACAGGCAGATACAACTTGGGATCTGTATCAAACCCAATTGCTTCTGTGGCCACGTCTGGCTTTCTACTGGTAAAATGGAGAAAGTGAGGGCTTTGAGTGCTGCAGAAGAGTTAGCTGAACACTGCTTGAACTAGGACATTCTGCTTGTGTTAATGATTCCAAATTTACAATAATTTGCCCCTCAAAATTTTCCCCTCCTGTCCTGCAAAATAGGTCCCCACTTCAGTCTTACCCTTTCTA
Source organism: Chaetura pelagica (assembly GCF_000747805.2). Taxonomy (NCBI): domain Eukaryota; kingdom Metazoa; phylum Chordata; class Aves; order Apodiformes; family Apodidae; genus Chaetura; species Chaetura pelagica. The sequence continues at coordinate 2,907,810 of NW_009954442.1, read as the reverse complement.
TCGAGGAGTGTTTCCACTGTGGTGGTCATTTAGAGACACGTACTCATGTCCCATATCTATATTATAAAAAATTATTATAGAGATGAAGTTGACATCCGCACTTTTCCACTGAAATAATTTTTATTATCTAACATTTTAATGCAAGCAATTATTTGAAATAGAAATTGTTGCTTGCTATAAATCCTCATCAAGATTGAATAAAGGGTTATCATCTTTATAAGTGATGTAATGCAACTTTATCCAGCCAAAGATCATGTTAGAATATTTGGTCATACTTGTACATAGACTGAAGGGAAAACGTGACACATTTCTTCACAACTCCTTCCAGTTAATTCTGTTTCTTGGCAGTCTCAATTAGACTTGTAGCCTTAGGCAGTCAAGAGATAAAACCCAACAGCTATAGAGCAGCTTCCAGCTAATAAATTACAGACTGTCACGGGGGAGAAGTTAGTAGTTCTTTCTGACCTGAATGAAAACAAAAAAAAATATAATTTAGAGAATTTGTCACTGACCTCATTTAGAAAGCCCTCCTGTCAGGTACACAACATAGAAACATCTGTTACTTGCCCTGGTAGCTTATTTATACTCCTTTTCTTAAGTGTTGTAATCTTGCCAAATATTTACTTTTGTATTTTACTTGCTGATTAACTCTCATTGCTGTGAATAGTGCATTTAGTATAAAGAGAATTACATATTCCGTTCTTCATTAGTCTACTTTAAAGCCACACCAGAAATATACTGATACTTGGATGATGCTTTGTAGTCTTTCAGAAGTGTAAGTTTTCATTTTGATTGATTAGTTTCCACCACCAAAGAGAAGCAGCTGCAGCTCTGAATAAAATTGTGCTAATGAAGCTTTCAAACTGGTGATCAAAAACAGACTTTGCTCTTTCAATTGTACACTTTTCTGAAGATAACTAATTGTGCTGCTTCAGCAAAATGTGTGTATCAAAGCAGCTGAATCATACATTTCAGTGAGAGCTTTAGAGCATGTTTAACACATTATGATGGCTAATCTTTGTCGCATTTGGTCTGTCAGTTGCAGAAGAGTAGAAAGTGATTAACTGTATTTTTAGCACTGATTCATGTATTCAATCAAGTGTCTAAATATGAAGAATATTCTATATTTGATCATAGAAAACTATATTTACATGCCTGTGAGACACACATGTCTGGATGACTAAAAGTTACCTTATGAAATAACTGTATTAATAATAACAATAGTGGATAATGAAAATAAATTACAATATTTTGATAAAAAACTTCAAGAAGAATTTCAGTCTGCTGGACAGATAAGATAAAATTGTAGGAGGGGTTGAGCACTATGAGCCAGGGGTTGCCTTAAGCTTTCTCTCAGATGGCCTGAAATAGTCTGCTTGAATTGAATTTAACACATTTTGACATCTACAAACAAAGACATGTACCTTCAGGAATTTCTCTTTGTATATTCAGGCAAAGGCAAATTGTTCCCATCTCAGCCAAAACTCCTTATATTGCTGTAATAACTTCAAAAGGCAAATTTCACTGCCTGAAGTGAGTTCTGTACAGCAGTTTATAGACTGCTCTAGTATGAAAGCTACTACCTCACACTAGTTCCAACACTTTCTGAAACACACTTCAGTCCCTTCCACATTGTAGGAAAACCAATGCACAGTGGAGGCGTGCTTTGTCATACTAAGAACTGTCAACTAAATAAAATAATTAAAGAAATCCAGCCCTTAATCAAAACCATAAACATAATAAAAACAACAGATTGAGATACATTTAAAAAATCTCAACAGCCCACACATAGGGTGAATAGTTGAACTGAATTTAGTGATAATGACACTTCATATGATTTTTAAACTTCTTTTAAAAGTTTGAATTACTCCAATGCACTTTTCAGGACATGCAGCAAAGAACTTATGGCAGAGCCATGCAGCTCTCCTGTCAAAAGAACTTTGTTTTCTGTCAGTCGTTGGTTGCTTTGTAGTTATGGGGTTTGGTCCATTTAATTCAAACTATCTCTCAGGGTAACTACTGTTTCAAAATGAGTCCAAGGACTTTGTTGTGGATGTCAGTTTTAAATTATTGTGGCACATACAGCAAGTTTATCAGCAAGCTTATCAACCAGCTTTCTCGATGGTGTATCTACCTAATAATGTCCTGGTACTACTTCAAATGATATTGAAGTAGGTAGCTCTTCTGGATGTCAAGGTTTTTCTTTTAACTTCTTCCACTACTTGTCATTACATTGTCTATGTCCATGACCTACTATGTCTTTATTCTTGATATTCAGACTTCAATAATCATTACATATCTATTGAACTACTAAACCACAGGTGCCTCTTCCCTGATTTCAACCTAATTTTGAAATGATTTATTAATGTGTTATCCCATCTCAGAGAATTAAACAGAAAGTTCAGTAGCATACTCTTCTCATACTTAGAGCATATTATCTTTGGGGCCCATGCGTTTGTTTCTACTTTCCTGTGAACCTGGGCCTCTTAGTCCAAATAACCCATACAACGAAATCCATACAGAAAAAAAGAAAACATGTGGGGCAGAAAACACAAACTAGAGAGCCTTACTATGTGAAATCTTAGATCCTTACACATTGAAGCACTTTTGCTTGTTCCGTAGGCAGAAGGAGGCTGGGAGCTGGAAAGCATGTCACAGACTGGTAGCAAGACAGTTGGCCTTGTGCTGGGCACTGCTTTTTTCCCCTCTCAGAAAAAAGTGCATGTGCCATTAATTAATTCCAGGGTGCAGGAGGACTTTCATGATTATTTATGATTTCACATTTCAGATTCTGTAGAAATTTCTTTAATTTCCATGCTTTGTGACTGCAGTAGAGCAAAGCACACCATTACCCTCATTATTCCTGAGTTCACAAATCCGTAGGAACACAGAATTCTCAGCACATGTCACATAGTCCTAATCCTATTATTATTGTGTAAAATTTTATTCCGTTATCTTCCGACATTTTACATCACTAAGATGTTTTTACTCATTTTCCAGGCTTGTTTTTTGGTTATTTTTAATGAATTAAGTTTATTAATGTAAATCTTGAATATCCTATATTAAACACATGCTGAAACAGAGTAATGCACAGGTCATTGGAAATAAGATAAACTTGCTAGAAATTTAGCACCAATAAAGAGATTTGAGTTATTTGTTGAAGGAATGTATATTTGTGTCCCTAACTACTGAAGTGAACACGAAAGCATAGCTGTAGCTAAGCAAAAGACAGAAGGAGAAACCAGGCTTTTCAGTGAAACTTTGGCTTAGTCTGTTTCTCATCTTATCTGCTCCTTCACTCTTTATCCTAAAGAGACTCACATTGCCAGATGCTTCTTGAAAGCTGGCTTCGGTCACCCAGCTGTGCCTAATTTCAGGAGTCTCAAGTGTGGTGATAACCTGCCTGCAGAAGGCAGCACACTTCTGGCAGCATGGACAGTCCTCTGGGGAAAGCAGAGGAGGAATAACTTTTTTTTTTCTCCTTCCTCCTTTCAAGCTTTAAAGAAATGGGATGGTTAGGAGAATCCAGTAGTGAAAAGCTTCCTCAGTTAAAGTAAAAAAATAATAATAATAAAAAAAAAGTAGAAGGATTTTTTATTTTATTTTTTTTAAATACAGCTACTTAGATTTTTCTGACAAGTTGTTTTAAAAGTATATTTCAATACTATTACTTCTGCTAGTTGCTATTTTCCAACCCAGTTCTCTTTTCCTCATACAGAGCAGAGTCCTATAACGAAACACAGGCTCTCCCTTTCCACTTGAGTATCCAGGGCCCATGCCAAGAGGGTATAACGTCTCATGTGCAGTACCATATGCCACAGTATAATCCTGATTCAATGTGACAGTAAGATCCTTTTCCTTCTGTCATTTTATTCTGCTTGCTGATGTCACTTTGTATCCCCAGTCCACCTTTCCTTTGCAGGAGTTCCATGAGCTGCAAAAGTATGTAGCACTGTATGCATGCAACCTTGCAGCTGGAGGAAAGCACATCACCTTTTATGATACAGGTCTTTTCTGCTCATGTCTGTGACAGGAGAACATGACAATGAATTCTTGAGACCATCCTCAATTAATTTAGATTTAAAAAAAAAATATATATATATTCTTCTTCTAATTAAAGTCGCTGGCAGTACAAACAGCATCCCTGATATCTTTGGTTAGTCCCAAATTTGTTTGTTTCTTGCTGAAGAACTTATTAGCAGGCATTTGATGGGAGAAAACTTTTCCAAGAAGGTCTTAATTATAAAATGTATTGTCAGAAAATTTCTGGTTACTGATTTTTTTTCTGACATGTGAACAATAAGGTCAGCTTAACTGCAAGCCAATTGCAGGAGAGTACCTCTCTATCTATTTTTTTGTTTGTTTTTTTTTCCTTTTTCTTCTCTCAAAATTTATGTGACAGATTTCCCTTCAAGATTGTTGTTTACACATGCCTTACACTACCTTATGCCCTAAATGAAGAAAGTACTGTATATGTCTCCACAGCACAGAAGAAAATACATAAGTGCATCAGTGAGTGCTTAACTGAAATTGCACAGCATTTGTTCTGAATGCTTGATTAGTAGTTAGGGCACTAGCTTAGAAGTGTGACATGCCTTGCTTTCCAGTATTACCAAGACCAAGTAGCACCTTGAGTACATGAATTGAAGTCTCTGAAACTCAGTGTCTACCTACAAATTAGAATTTCATACCTCATGCATGAGATAAGGGAATAATAGATGATGAAGTTCCCTGGTAATAGAGTAATTTTAGTTGTTTTTAAATATGAACTAGTCATCCATTCTCTGAGTCACATGAGCTAAAACCATTGTAGTGATAGCTCTGCACTGAAATCCAATATGGAGAAAATACTGGTGACTACCTGGTGCTGTCACACTGTTTAATCATCTATAGCTGGGGTTTGGACAAACTGTACAGGCAACACTAAGCCTGTTTACATACTAGAACTGTCATTTTTAGAAGACTTCTTTGTCACTTCCTTTTCCATTTCTTAGGTTGCCTTTTCTCTCCCTTTCATCCCTGTATCCCCTGAACTTCTCTTTTGCAGACTCTCACAGTGGTTTTGACCACCTGAGGATATCCTACTTTCCACCGTTTCCTTCCCAGTCTTACTTGTCCCCAGCTGATGGTGCTGTACATGGTGCCCCACAAACAGTGATGCATTTCCTGCCCTTCAGCCTTGCAGACGTACGTGGCAATTTGCTGCTGCTCTCCTGCCAACTCCTGCTTTCACAGATGCCTCATGGCCTTCTTTTAATCTCCTTTAATGTCAGGGAACAGGAACAAAAGTAGTCTTCTCCCTGCTCAGTGCTTGGAGAGTGGACTGTGGGAGCCTCCCCTGTCTGTGTACAGAGCACCATAAAAGAACTACTTACTTTTTTTATTACTTAAAACTAATAGGAATTTTTATTTTCCTCTCTAATCACCTGTCATCATTTTTACATTGGCACTTATATAGGAAAGACCATTCCACAAACTTGAACATAAGTATATAAATCTCCACTAAACAAAGCAAAACATCAATGTACTTTGGTGGCTGGACAAATTTCACATTATTTCAGTCTACTGTAAATGCATAAAAGTACACATAATTTTGAGACTTACCTTTTAAAAAAAAAAAACAAAAAACAACAACAGGGTTGTAGATATTTCATACTTAGGAGAGGATTGGTCCCCCTGTAGATCCTCCTTTTCATGGCATAATTCTGTGCTTCTTTTGTTGTTTTTTTTACTCAGAAAAAAAATTGAATAGGACTCAGTATAGCCCCTTAAATAGAATTATTCTCTTGTGTATGAACCAGCTCAAAATGGAAATATTCTCAACAACAGTGAGAAATTTTCATGAACAGTGTTATCAAAGGTGCTTGGGTTTTGTCAAAACAGGAATTGTTGTTTATCCTTTATTAACCTTTGACAACCACTCCTCTCTTTTAAATGGATGAAGTGTAAGAGAGGAACACTTCAGGCAGGAAATAATGAGCCAGTACTACCACAGCTCTGTCCCCAGTGTCCTTATCTCTTTCAACAGCCTGCGGCATATCGTATGAAATTGCTTATCCTTTTCTCATTCCTTTCCCAGTTCCTTCCCAATACTTGCAGGGATGGGAATGCATCCCAGTGACTTCAATGGCAAGGAGCAATCATGATGATCAGTGTATTCAGTGTATTCAGATCCTGAACATCAGCAATGTTCTGTAATACTATGCAAAAATAGATAAATTTTTCCTTCTTTGCTGGTATCTTGTGTGTCTTAGGATACAGAAAGTAAAGCTGATCAGAGCAAATTTTGGGAGGATCTGACAGGAGTTTTGGTATTGGAAAATTACTAATTACATGTGATCAATGTATTTGAGATTGAGGAAGGGGAAGAGTGCATCACCCACTGAGAATACTGGAGGTCTGAAGTGAAGCCCTTTAACCAAAGAGAGTCATTGGTGTGCAATGAAAATAATGTGGTATCATGAGATTTGCTCGATATCACCCTTCCACTAAGGACTTTGTATATTGTGTTTGAGGATTACAATCAGTAAAGGTTTCATACCTTCTCCCAGATGTGGAATATCTGAAATTAATTGTTTATGTTTGAAATCTGCATTGGAATAGCCCTGCTCAGGGTGATTCGCTGGTTACTCATAGGCGGAGCCATGACACTGAGTTGTATTGTCATGTGTGTTTTCTTCTGTTTGTATTAGTAGCTATTGGTAAAAAAAGCCATCAAAATGAGCAAATTTTTCAAGCAATTTCATTAAGCAAAGGTGATAAAAGAAATAACTGTTGAGATGTCAAAAAATGCATCTCTAAGTCTAACACTACTTTTGAGGTGTGTTCAAAACGAGCATGGGCCTTTTCATGGAATTACAGAATGGTTTGGGTTCAAAAGGACCTTAAAGATCATATAATTCTAACCCCCATGCATGGGCAGGGACACCTCCCACTAGACCAGTTTGCTCCAAGCCCCATCCAACACTTCCAGAGGCATTCACAACCTCCTTGGACAACCTGTGCCAGTGTCTCATCACCCTCACACTAAAGAATTTCTTCTTGGTGTCTAACCTAAATCTACCCTCTTCCAGTTTGAAATAATTACCTCTTGTCCTCTCACTACACTCTCTGATAAAAAGTCCCTCCCCAGCTTTCCTGTAAGCCCCCTTTCAGGTACTGGAAGACCACTATAAGGTCTCCCGAGAGCTTTCTCTTCTCCAGGCTGGACAACCCCATCTTTCATAAGATAGGTGCTCCAGCTGTCTGATCATCTTCAGGGCCCTCCTCTGAACTCGCTCCAAGAGTTCCATGTCCTTCCTGTGTTGGGGGTTCCAGAATTGGACACAGTACTCCAGGTGGTATTTTTTACAAAGTAGTAAAAAAAACCTTCCTCCATATTTTCATCATAATTTGAGTTTAGCATTCAATTCAGTGTTATTCAGATCTCATCCCAGTTCAACACTTAAAATGCCAAATGTAGCTGTCACACAGGGGCATAAGAATAAAAGCAGCCTCATGTAAGAAATAAACAAGAAGATGATACAATCTCAACAGCTCCCAAACTTAGAGACGTATTTCTTGTGAGCAAGTGATCATTATTATCCTCCACAAAAGAATGAAGGAATACCATCTAACTATGGAGGACCCATTCTATTGATGCTATTTCGTAAAAAAGAGAGAGTAGTCTATGACAGATTTGAGATCATCACAGTTATCTAACACTTTATTTTTCATGGAAGGATTATGAACTACAAAGACCAGTTTCATGTCCAAGATTTCCATTGAAAGGGACTGAACACTGTGGCAGGAGGAATAGGGAGGTGATCATCCCCCTGTATTTGGCACTGGTGAGGCCACACCTTGAATATTGTGTTCAGCCCCGGGGCCCTCACTATAAGAAGGGCAATGAGTCTTGTGAAGGGCCTAGAGCACAAGTTATGTGAGGAGCAGCTGATGGAGCTGGGGTTGTTTAGTCTGGAGAAGAGGAGGCTGAGGGGAGACCTCATTGCTCTTTACAAGTACCTGAAAGGAGGTTGGAGAGATGAGGAGGACAGCCTCTTCTCCCTGGTGATGTGTGATAGGATCAGAGGGAATGGATGCAAGCTGCACCAGGGGAGGTTTAGGTTAGATATTAGGAAGCATTTTTTCACCAAAAGGGCTGTCAAGCATTGGAGTAGATTGCCCAGGGTGGTGGTGGAGTCACCATCTCTGGAGGCATTTAAACGGCATGTGAACCTGGTGCTTAGGGACATGGTCTAGTGGCGAGCTTGTGCTGTTAGGTCTAAGGCTGGACTGGATGATCTTGGAGGTCTCTTACAGCCAGGGACGTTCTGTGATTCCGAGATCTGTGATTCTGTGAAGAAATTTTAAGAATTAAACATAACACCTGAGTTATTTCACCCCAATGCTCTACATACCTTAATGGTAAAAGGAAGTTCAGAGCATTGAAATGATTTCTTGAGCTTAAAAGTATAAGGGTAAGATCTCATCTCCTTGAATAGTGCTTTTTCAATACTTTCTTATTAGTTTTATTGTTAGTATTTCCTTCATTAAGTAAAAATACTTTTTAAAAAGTATGTTTATACTGTAAAGTACTATTATACTACAAAATACTACTATACTGTAAAGTACTTTTAATGAAATTCTTTGGGATTTTTTGAGAGTTGTTTTGTTTTGGTTTGTTTGGTTTGGTTTCTGCTTTATAGACCTGATTATGGCATTTTCAACATTTCTTGAATTTATTAATACCCTAACCATAAAATGTTCTTTATCGAGGAACAAATGTATGAAAACAGGATTTTTGTTTTTAACTATTTTTCTTTTTGTTTTCTTGTTTAGGATTTTTTGGTGTTTTGTGGATTTTTTCTTATTTAAAAGGAAAAAAAAAAAAAAGAAAATTAAAAAAAGGAAGTAAATTTCCTCAGGCAAGCCAAAAAATATATTGAAGTCCACATTGTACATATAAACTATCTGGGAAAGTACTTTCTTAACTAACAAGTCCATTGTAACAATTGTGATCATGTTTTACCATAAATACAGCAGTGGTAAAATTATTGAGCAAAGCAACATCTCTTCCATTAGTATCTTTCTACTTACATAAAGTATTGATTGTATCCTTGTAAAATAGCCTTTCACTGCTAATGTGTCACAACCATTCATGAACCTATAAGAAATGTGAATAATAGATGAGCCATTCATTTCATTGTGTTTACTTCAAAGAAGCTAGGGGACTGAGGAGGGGAAACACCAACAATCTTTTAAAGTTAATTTATGGAAGCTCCAAATATCAAATATAACATTGTACATTTTCTTATGTTTTTTACTTCCTACAAGAACATCAGACAATTTGCAATTATCTTTTAACACCTTATACAATTACATATTTCATATTTTTATCTATGGAATACATACACAAGCAATGTTCTCATTTGGATATTAACATTTTCCTAACTACCTTATTCCTATAAAACATCAAGCTAGTGGGTTGAGAGTAAAATTTTGTCCCTTGAAGACAGTTTTCTAACTGAGTTTGTTAGTTCAATGAACATGTTCATTGTTACCATGGTTATATATGGACATGAAACTAAGTTTTCAACAAGATCCATAAAATCTAAGTGTTTGAAGGCATTGTGAGCTTTTACTGAGGACATAGCAATGTCAGTATCTTGTAGGAGAATTTAGTGGTTGTTATTTACCAGAGCAATGTATAATTATCACAAGATAAATTAGACTAGAACTTGGAAAATTAGAGTTCCTATCAAAAAAACTGTGAGATGTATGTCTTGGAAAAGTTCCACTTATTCATATTACAAAAATCCTTTAGTAACATTTCCATTCTCCTTAATTATCCAGATATCTTGGTTTAGAACATTGAGTATATTCTCCCTTAAATCCTACTTCTTTTTCATATTTTTCAAAACAAATCCTTATTTAAGAGAAAGACATCATGAAGGTGCATTGAAAAAGATTCACTTTAGTATTTATGGACAGCAGATGTCTGAGAAATATAGAACTTGAACTGGAGAAATTAAATACATGTAAGTTACTAGATGTTATTCTTTCTGTTTCAACTCCTGTCTTTCACATGAGAATATTCAGTTTGTTTTTCCATGACTTTCACATTATATAAAGAGTTTAATTTTCTAAGATTAAAGAATTAAATTGGCAAAAATATTCTGTTGCTATTTATTTTGTTCTGATTAGTTAGGTGCGAGCACCTTTAAATTTTGTGTCCTGGGGTCACAGTCCTGAGGAAACAAAGCAGACATGTTCCAGATATTACTGAGCAAAAATCCTAATTTCATGCCACTTTAGACATGTTTCTCCTGAGACAAAGGTACTTCAAAATATATAGTACTGAAACATGCTTAAATGTAGTGAATTAGGGTTCTGCCCATGATAAACTGGGTTAAGAGACTTCACAGGACAGTTCTTATATCCAAGCTGTGTCTTATTTGAGCTGCATTACTCCAGCTGAAAAAAACAAGTTAGATTTTAACAGTATAAATATATAATGTTAACTCCAAGACAGGAGTTCAAAATCCAGCTATTAAACTGGAGAAGTCAATCTAAGTATAAATAAGGTATGAGACTGTTTATCAATACTTATTGAATTAAAGGAGGGGAAAAAACCCAAACTAACCAACAAGGAACAAAACTCTTTCTTAAGTACAATTATTTAGACTATTTGAATTTACAAGGCCTCTGGTTATTGTTTGTCCTTTGATTTTAATGTATGTTTTTAATTTGTGTTTTGTTGCCAGATTTTTTTGTAAAGCTGCAAATAATAATCACAAAAAAAGATTAAACATTCTAAACAACTGTAAAATTTCTTCTTCTACATGAATCACTAGGTGTGATTAAATGATTGAGTACTGTAGCACATACTGATCTCACTACCTTGCCAAGGCAGAAGTGTAGTCTTGCTGAGCACACTGGGGTGGCCTGGACATGTCAAACTATTCATGTGAGATTTTTTCATGTGTTTAATTATGTTCATGAGAGTATCAGAGAATGATCTGATATTATGTACAGACTCTTTAATGAGTTGTATCTCATTGTATGCATATCATTCTTATGCCAGTATCAGTCTAAGGAAATAATGAATCATGTCTCAAAGAAATCAACAAGATTTGTGTGTTAAAAACATTTTGAAGTGAGAAATTTAAATAAATGTACTGCACTATTATTCCTATAGCTCTGTGGAGAATACGTGATTAGGAAAATGGAATAAAAAGAGGGCGTCCAAAGACAATGTACAAAATCTTTTTATTTTGGTAAAAATCAAATTACTTTAATCTCAGAATACTCATCTTGCCTGTTTATTTTAGAAACAATAGTAAGCTCCCTGTCAAAAAGTATTTGATACAAAATTGCATATAAGTGGTATTTGATGCTATGAAACTACTTCCTACTGAAATCTGGCTCTAAGTTTGAAGAAAATATTATTGATCTTGATCTTAATCTTGATTTTCCTGTTATTTTTTAGAACATTTCCTTACACAATTTGAGCTCTAGACAAAATAATTTTGTTTGATCCTAGCTATTGCTCTTGCGATTACATTTCAACCTAAGAGGCAGGACTGTTTCCAAGGTTTTATTTATTACTGTTTCATGTTACTATATTTCTCAATTATTCTTTACCTCTTTAGATTGGCTTAACATCTTTTTCATGCAGGAATGTGTATTGCTATCCCTTTTTCATTTTCTTGCAGGCTGGCACAGTATAGCGTAAATGTAATCTCCACCTTTTCTAGTAGCTCTTCAATTTTTTATGCCACAGAAGTCATGTGTGGCATTAAACTATGGGAATCTTTAATAATACTGGGTTCTGGTAGCAGGGAATGTAAACCAAAAAAAGGCTACTGTGTTTCAGCATAAACACTTTCTTTCATGCAAATTATGTTTTTCTAGGTTACGGAATTTGAATAGAAAATCCACACATTGTATACAAGACAGGAAGAATAATACTGTACAGTGAATACTCTCATCTCATATACGCTCAGTAAAACATGCTGAAAACTATAGGTTCAAAATTATCTGAGTGGTGATGCTTTCTTGTTGCTAGCTATTTTCATGCTATTTTGGTGTTTTGCAGTGTAAGACAATACAACAGAGGGATCTTTAACTGTACTGAATATATCCAAAATATTTGCAAATGAAATCTGCATCCTGTTTATCATTGAGCATTTCAATAGTGTAATATATGCAGTGTGTGTGTACATGTATGGTAGTATAATCTTTATCTAAAGGTTCAGTATAATCTATCCTATCAAACTGTAGCTTTTCATTTGAGTGCAGATGCTTCCAGGCACCTCCATCTTGACTTGAAATGAGTGAAAGATACACTGTGAACATGCAATAAATCCGTCAAGTTTTTGGTAGTAAATTCTGTATTAGGATTAAAATCTTCTTTTATTAAAGGCAAAAATAAATGGTCTTTTTTTTCTTTTTTTTTTCTTTTTTTTTTTTTTTTTTTTTTTCAGCTTGATTTTATGTAATTTTCTCTTTCCGTTTGTTCTACTGCCTTTATTTTGGTTAGATCCAAAGAAAAGGCTTCGTGATTCAAGCCGACAATCTTGATTTGGTTTAATTGATTAGGACAGAATTTTCATAAGGGATTAAGTATTTTCTGTTGTTTCTAATTTAGTTCATCCTAGTCTGCAGCAAGACATTTGTTCACACAGAAATTAAAAAGTTGAAAGGACCCAATAAAAGGACATGTGAAAAGCCATCTTTCTTAATCAGCTTTCTTCTTACATTGGCTTTC
>NW_009954442.1:2844070-2895037 GCF_000747805.2 Chaetura pelagica | reverse complement strand
GAATAAAATACAGAATTGTGGTGAAATTATGATATTGTGTTACAAAATAACTGCACAATAGTATGAATTATCTTTGCTTAAGTCTTTTTGTCATGATCATCTTCAAAAGCTTCTTGGGCTTTTCTGCTTGATTTTGCTTTTGTTGGTTTTTTTTGTTTGTTTCTCAGGTCTTTACTTGATCTCTTATTTCCTTGCCTCAGTGGCAAGTGTTCCTCTCAGTTGCTGTGGGGATTAATTTCCTAAGAATTTTATAGGACCAGAGGAGTTTTTAAGTTTCCTGTAAAAATTTAACATCTTTCCTCTGGAGATAATAACATACATGGTAATCTCAGACTTTGAAAGATGGTAAAAAGCAATAGAGTTTCTCAGTAATTAGCCAAACAAAACGGAACATTCTGGTTTAATTGTTATCTACGAAGATTTTACACCTTATCACTGTCTCTGAACATGCAATCATTTTTATTTGCCATTTTCCAGGCTTCTCAAAACATGTAAAGTGGCATTTTCAAATAGAAGATGACAGTGTCAGTGCCTTGATCAGAATTTCTATTTGTTCATCCAAGCAAATGTAAATCAGTGTTCTTATTCACTGCACCTGGATCTATTCACTACCTTCAGCTCAAAGTGAAGAAAAAATTTCCTTTTTATCTTGCTATAGCCATCTATCCATTACTTGCACTCAAGGTATTACAATATCTTAATATTGATTAAATCTTCTGAAAGGATTTTCTGTTTTTTTAAACACCCTCATGAACCTTTTGTTTCAATTATTGCACTTTTATTAATCCTGAGATGCATGCCCTAGTATGTCTGTTTCACTGATACTATTTTCAAGCAAATATTTCAAATAGAAACAGGTAAGAATACTGAAGTATTAGTGTGGAAAATATGATGCCTTGAAGCTGATTATAAGCAGAGTAAAACCACTGGTGTCACTCATCACTGTCATATTACAATTGCACATTATTCTTGTGCGTGGCAGTTTATTTGCCATTTAACAGAAAATTTGTTATGTTATTGAATGATAAAGTGCAACTCTGCATTTAGGCAGAAGATATAAATTCATCAGTTCTGACAGCTAGAAATAGGTCTTTAAAACAAAGTGTTTAGAAAGTTTTGAATATACATTTAAACAATTTTAAAATAATTGAGTAATGTTCAAACAGTTAATAAAAATCTATTTATTTACTTGAGCGTATAATTTCTTCTGAGGGAGGGTTTAACATTTGTTTTCTCTTCATAGAGACTGTAGATATATAAATAGTTCACCATTCTATTTAAAGAAAAAAAAATGCTATTAAGAATTTGATTTAAAATAATGTATCAGTAGTTTCAATTGTGCTGAAGTCAAGCATTTAAAAGCAATGTCTGTGTGAACAATAATTTATTTATTTTGTTCAGTAACTAGTATTTGTACCTAAATATGTAATTAAGCAAAGATTCCACTAGGCTTAATATGATAACAACAACTGCACACCTCCCAATTGTTTTTAAGCTATTGAATGTCATGTAGGCATTCCTAAATTATTAAAAATATTTTCTTGTTATCAGTCTAGATCTACAGTACCCATTCAAGTAGTTGTCATTAGCAATTCCCCCAGGGGGAAAACCTCCTTCAATTCAAACTAAAATTAGTCTCACTGTCACTCAGATGCAGATACGCTGTTACAGCAAGTGTCCAGTTATTAAGATGATAAGGTTTGGGATCCTGATACGCTCCAGCCCATGCTGGATGTTCTGGTCACAGTGTCTGAAATCCTTCTCATCCTTCCATTCTCTTTATGACTGCCATGAATATTGGGCTGCACAATAGCTCCATCTCTTATATTTTATGGATAAAACGGCCTGTGAATCAAAAGGGAAACCCATGAGGCAGTTACTAGTAGAATTCTACTTGTAAATTGAGAAAATCCATTCCTTAGATTAAGTGAAAAAAAGTCTTAAGTATTTCAAGAAGTTGAGACATATTTAAATTCTGCCCTGTAGTGATACCTTCAGAGAAGAAAATAAATAAATTTACCATTGAAAATCAGTTTAATGAATCTGGGGTATTTGTTTACATGTTAATCATAATTGTGTATTTATTTCATACTGCCATTGCAAAGAGGAAGAAATGCACCTGTCAACATCTTATGTTCTCTCTTATGATACTATCTGTGCTTGTGTAATATATATGCTTATTTATGTTTCAAAAGGTGAGTTTCATGGTGAGTTTTTGTGTTAGTGGAAGGATGGAGTCATTACTTTTGTCCATAAATTAATATGTTACTCAATTCATAGGTGGAGTAACTTTATTGTGAAGAAAATTTATTTTTTTTACTGAATGTTTGCAACATGCAGATTTCAGGCATCCTCAGTTTTTATCTAAAAATAAATAAATAAATAAATAAAAATAAGAACAGATAAACCCTTGTTTTGTACAAGTATAATTTATTCTCATCTAAAACTGAATTAATAGCTTATTGTCATTGCAAAGAGAACCTAGAGCACTACATCTGGACTCATCTTTCTTCATTGAAAACACACAAGCCAGCATGTGGACAGTCATTGATCCTGGTACGGAGGTTGCATGCTAATTATCTCTTGATGATTCCATCAATACCTTAATGAAACACACTTACAGGACACATCAGACTGCTGTTTTTGGCATACACTCTCTGTTTTTTCTTGTTTCAAACTGCAACACAGAGTATAATCAAAGTGTCACTTTGGTCCTAGGTATCAATGCATGATGTTGGATAACTTGCCTTTTTGCCTACTTTTAGGAGCTAATACATGGTGCAGAAACACCCATCTTGTGCTGACTATTCCATAGTGCATGCCTACATTCTGAAAATGTATGTAGTTTAAGCCTCACTCTTTTGCAAATGTACAGGTACAAATTTTCTTCAACTGCTAGCATCTGCAGAAACAGATAATATCAGTTCTGGTGATTTCAGTCAGGCCATTGAAACAAAGAGTTTCCACTATGTTTTCTTTTTCCAGAGTTTAAAAAACTGTGGTGAGGTGCAGATACACAAGATGAATGATACAATCTGGCGGCAGCAGCATCTGGATTTTACCTTGTACAATAATTTTGTTTAAAAATAAGTATTTTTTTACATTTTCATACACTCCCTGTGTCCCTACAACTTCATATGCATTATTCCTCTACAAGAGTTAATACTGGATAAATAACTGTTATACTGGTTAGAAATCAAGTACATCCTCTTCACCATATTACCATAGGACAGCTTCTTTGTCTCTTCCCACCTGACAATATTCCTTTTACATCCTCAGCTGTACTTCAATAGGGCTTAGCAGGTTCTATAGACTCAGAAGAAGACCTCTTGGTTTTGATTTTGTCTCTCCAGAGTTCTTTTCATCCCTTCATGTTCCTTTCTCTACTAAAATAGGCCCTTTAAGTTCTGAGTAAAGTGATTTTGAAACATCCCACGAATTGATAACAAAAAAACCCAACCAAACAAACAAAAAATCCAACCACAAACCTGTTACATGTGTAGCATGACACTTCTTGGTGACAACTTTCTTAGCTGTAACAGAGAAACCTTATTAAGTTACATCTTCCAAAAAAAAATTTTTTACTGTGAGAGTGACAGAGCACTGGAACAGGCTGCCCAGGGAGGTTGTGGAGTCTCCTTCACTGGAGACATTCAAAACCCACCTGGACGCGTTCCTGTGTGATGTACTCTAGGTGACCCTGCTCTGGCAGGGGGGTTGGACTAGATGATCTTTCAAGGTCCCTTCCAACCCCTAAGATTCTATGATTCTATGATCTTTTTTTTCCCATGGATTTCCATGCAAGTCACATTCAAGTCTTGAAACTACTTTAGTCAGAATGGAAAACTGTGTTGAACTGTGAGCTACATTTAAGTATCTTGATCAATTGACTTCAGCATTGAAACAAAGAAGCGCATAATATCATAGCAAAGTTGATTACAGTGCAACATGGCTGCTGGATTTTATTAATGATGTGGTAATACAACTTGAAACAGATGTATTTTCAATGCATTCTTTAGAACAGATTATCCAAAGATTCTGTCCTGCAACACTGGCTGAAAGTTGGTTTATGGTGCAGGAGATGGGTAAAGGGTGAAGGGCCCCAGGAGAGGCTCTGATAAGAAGCTGAGAAGCTCCCCCAGCTCCAAAACCAGCCAAAGAACCAATAGAGGGACAATAGATGTGCCTCAGCTGTTAACATATGAAAGAATCAACAAAACACCTGAGCAAAGGGGCACTTAGGGGAGAAAAGCTGTGCTGGGGAGGAGAGTCGTGATGGTGGTTGGTGAGGAAGAAGGGGAAGAAAGTGCCTAAGCAGAAGTTTCCCTGCAAGCCATGGTGAGATGGCAGCTGTGCCCCTGCACTCATGGAGGAATGTGGTGGAACAGTCCCTGGGGGCTCCAGGAGGGGTGAACTTGGCCACTGGGCTTGGATTTTCTGGCCGGTGGATTTGCTGGCTGTGGACTCTGATTACGCAGCTGTGGAAGCCCCCGGGCCAGGGGAGGTGGCTGTTCCCAAAGCAGCCCATGACTCTGTGGGAAGCCCAGGCTGGAGCAGCTCTGGACCTTGTGGGAAGGACTCATGAAGGAGAGGTTTCTGGAGAACTCTCTCTCATGGGAGGCACCCCATGGGAAAGCAGGGAAGGACTGTAAGGAATCCTTCTTCCTGAGGAGGAAGGAGCAGCAGGAACCATCATCCTGTGAAGTGACCCTAAACCCCATCCCCTGTCCCTCTGTGCTGCTGGGGGGAAAGAGGGAGAGAATCTGGGAACAAAGGGATTTGTGCCCGGGAAGAAGTGAGGGGTGGGGTAACATCTGCAAGCCCTGCTCTGTGTGTGTCTGTGTCCTGGGTGTGCTTGATTAGTGTGAAATTAAATTATTATTTTTTCCCCAAGTTGAGTCTCTTTTGCCTGGGACCTTAATTGGTGAATGCTTGTCCTTTATCTCAACCCATGAGCTTTGTCCTCTCATCCCAGAATGTGTGCTTGTTGGAGGGGGAGTAGTTGAGTGAGCAGCCCTGAAGCTGTTTCTTTTGTTGTTGTGTTGTCCCAAACCACAACACAGTTTTATCTAGACGAACTACAGTAAAAAATTTACTATCAAAATAAGATTATCATGTGGTGAAGTTTTGTCATACTACCACCATCAATTGCTAGCATAAACTTTTATTGTTTAGCCATAAGAGGAGCAGAGAGCTGTAGGTGTGACATCCTTTGTTAATCAGTTATACTTTTGAAATTAGTCACTGCTCCACATCAATTCTGTAGCAAGACTTATTCTGAAGAGAATTATAGGAACAGGCTACAGATGGAAAAAAGACTAGAGAGAACTGAAAGTACTTATACAATTATAGTTTCTCTAATAGCTTGTTATACTGCAGTATTTTATTTCAAAAAAATAAATATTAAAAATATTCAAATTTGAATTATTCTTTGATTTTTATAAAAAAACAAAACAAGTCTTAAGTCCACAGGGCAAAATAATGTATGCAAAAATGTATACAGACATATAGACTTACATACAAAAGAATTATTTTCTGCTGTAGTTCCAATGTACCATAATACTTGAGTGATTATATATATATATTTTTATTATTTTTTTTGCTATTATAACAATTGTTTTAGGCAGGCTCATTCCATTTGTCATTGGCATATATGTCAAAAAAAGATAATAAAAAAATGTAATATGGTAAAAAATTGCACAAGATCATAATGGAGAAAATTCCATGGTTACACATAAATTAAAATGTGACGCTTAAACTCAGCCCATGCTAATGAGTTGTATTTGAGTCTTTAAAAAATGGCATAAATGAACATATTTACATGGAGTCTCAGTGAAGAGTATTCAATTGTAGGAGTCCTTCAAAAACTTACATATAGTTTTAAAGTAGGACCTCAAGCAAACTTGTTCATTTAAATGTATGTGTTTATATTTTCTCCTTCAAAAAAACCCTGCTCATTACTTTCTTTTGCATTTTCTGTATGGCAAATATGCTCAAAAGTCAATGAAAGCAAAAAGGCAGGATTTAGTTCTCAGAAAGCCTTTAAAGTGTTTCCCCTTGGTGCCAATCATACTGTGAAGAGCGACCTTGAAGAAAGAGTCAGAAGAGGACAGAAACATTGACTGTCTGGAATGTCAGATACTTATTTTTTCAGTGGTTGCTCATTCTTCAAAAACACCTTAATGTTTTACTGTTCCATGAAAGAATGAACTTTCAGACCTGGTTTACTCATATTACATACTGTTTAGTGAAATGCATGGGTCAGAAAGAAAAGTCTCGAGTTCATTTCAAAGCCCAGCAAGGATTGTAAATTGAAACCATGGACAACACTCAGATTTTATTCAGTTTCCAACTAGCCTTTATAAGCAATTCGTTACTGTACACATTTTTCTGCTATCTCACTGTGTTTGTCTGTTTGCTTATTGTTCATCATTAATCTTTCCACCACTCATTTTAGAGTGGTACAGTTTATGGAGCATTAGGTTTTGTGATGATGGGAAGTCTCTAATGTTTCTGATTTATTCTTTCCTTTCTATTCACTCATTTACAATGAATGGTAAGATTGCTGAAATAATCTTGTCACAATATTAGTGAGATTTTTACTCATAAATCTACACATTGTAAAGTCAAAGTGTTGTTTTTTTTTAATATTCGTCTTCAATTACTCAAAGGCTGATTCAGCAGGTTCTTAAAAAAAAAAAAAAAAAGACATGAATACAGATAAAAGTTATATTGTCATTACATCCGTCAAGCAGGCAGACGTTATTTCTTTTATCAGTAAAACTGTTTATAATGCATTCTGCTACTTTTCTACTGGTCTTGCAGAGTTATGTTTACTAAAGAATGTCTACTGTTGATGAACAACTAACAGGACACTGGTACAGTTGAGACACCTGCCTTGTGCTGAATTTTAGAAGTATCTGTTCTATGGCTCCTGGCTCTATTAATTCATAGTTGGTATCAAGAGTTTCAATCCAAGTAGACAGAAAAAACTGTCCAGAATTTTTGTAGAGCCCCTTTCCAAAAAAATAACTAGAAATAGAAGTCAGAATTTTTATTATTTTTTTTTTCCTACAAAACTTCCACAGGATGAAGGAGACATCAATTGATAAGTTGTATAGGTTTTTAGCAAACAGAATATGTGGCTCATGACACAAGCTCCTGTCCCTGTAAGTTGTAAAAACCAAAATATGAATTTGTCATAGAATATAAGACATATATCTTTGCCATATATCCTATTACCAGTTATGTTTCTGCACACAGAAAATCCAGTAATGCTGCTGTAAAAAGAATCTTCACCTTTGACCTGTAAATTATTAGTTTCAGCTCATATCTCGTTGTGCCAAATCCTTCACAATGATATCTAAATGAAATGTCAAATCATTTTTGAGCAACTAAGCAAATTCTATTGTGTTGATTAAAAATAAAATAAATAAATAAGGAAAAGTACTTAATTAGAAGTATTTCTGATGCATTTTTAAGTGTAAATCACAGCTGCACAACTATTGTAGTTATACAATTTTGACTGGCCATTGGCAACTTAAAAATCCCACAAAAGTGGGTTATTTAGTTAATTTCTTGTAAGCGCATACTATGCTTTAAAATAGCTGTTCTACAGAGCAGCACTTCTACTTAATTAGGAAGAAACTGCATAGGAAAAAATAGCATTTTAGCAATTCTCCCATACTTTCAGAAAAGACTTCTATTAGGTGGGAGTGATTTGGCCATGTGAGTAGGAAAAAGGAAATGGCATACTTGTTCTCTAACAAAACATCTTCACTGATAACATTTGTCTGAGTAGAGAATATTAATGTTGGATGCTCTACTTAACTAAAAATTGCAATCCTACATCAAAGCTTTGTTTAAATATAACACATTCTATTTAGCTGTTGAAAGCCAAAATTTGTACATTTTATCTTTTTTTGTGACTGTCCATGTTTTTTGCTTCTGGATGAAGCTTAAGTGTGCCTTCAAACTGTAAAAAAAAAAAAAAAAAAAAAAAGCCATTGGTGTGGTATATACAGTTCTACCTTTTTCTGCGAGGAGAATAGTGAACCTTTCATGTAGTGAGTGACCCTCGCTAAGGAAGTTTTTATATCTGGCTTTCCATACTCAGAGAGGATTGCTGAGCAGTTAGTTGTTTCAAAGAACACTTCTGAGTCTCTTAGAGAGTTCTTTGACACTGGGAAAGGAGCATTTCCTGGGCATCAGGATAAGAAGACCAGAAATTATGAAAGGACCAGGAAGGCAGTGGAAGCAACCTTGCTGCAATGCTCATCCTGAGAGACCAAAGACAGCTTAAAGTACCGGTGGTCCTCCAGCATGAAAGAGGCTAGCTTTCTTCTTTTTTTTTCTCTGTAAATTTGGTGAACAAATTTAAGGATTAACATCAAACTGGCCCAAAGAGTAGGAAAATGCCACCCTTTTCCTACAGCTTCAGCCAGTTTGATTTCACACATATGCTGAAAATTCTAGTAGAAAGAAGGAAAAATCCCCACTTAATTATCTCAGCAGATGACATAGAAAATCTACTACAGGGTATTCAGAACAAGGTGGATGATATGCTAACAACACTATGTGATCAGGAATTACTGTGACTGTACTTCCTTAAATAAGGAGTTGTAAAATGAAAGTTCCGATTGGCATGATTATGAGCATGTGCTGGTTTGATTTGTCATCTGTTTTAGTAGCAGGGAAGGGGCCCTCGGGGTGGACCCTGTAAGAAGCTACCGAAAGCTCTCCAGGCTCCAAAAATTCTAGCCAAGTCTGAGCCATTTAAGAGACAATGGATGCACCTATGTGATTAAAATAGGAAAAAAAAAGGATATGAGATAAGAGAGCAGAGGAGAGGTGGTGGTGAGAGCAAGATGGAGAGCAGAGGAGAGAGTAGTGGCAGAGCAAAGTTATCAAGGTCTGGTGAGAAAGGAGAGGAAGGAGGTGCCTGAGCAGATTTTCTACTGCAGCCCATGGTGAGAAGGCAGTCTCTCCCACTGCAACCCATTGAGAAGCATGGCAGAGCATCCCCTGAAGAAGCACTGTGGAGCAGATGTGGACCTGCAGCCCAAGGACTTGGAGCTGCAGCCATGGAGAACCCTGCGCCAGGGGAGACAACTGTTCCTGAAACAGCTTTTGACTCTGTGGGAAGCCGGCACTGAAGCAGTCTGCGCCTGAGGGACTGTACTTCATGGGAAGGACTCATGTTGGAGGGGTTCATGAAGGCCTCTTTCCCATGGGAGGGACCCAGCCGAGAAGCAGGGGAAGATTGTGAGGAATTCTTTTCCCACAGGAGGAAGGAGTGGCAGAAAACAACGTGATGCACTGACTCTAAGCTCCATCCCCTGTCCTCCTATGCTGCTGGGGAGAAGGAGACAGAGAAATTTGGAAGTAATTTGGGCCTGGAAAGAAGGGAGGGGTGGGGTAATGTATGTAAGCTCTAGTTTTGGTTTTGGTTTTGTCTTGTTTGTATTTGATTAGTGATAAATTAAAATAGATTTTTTTTCCCCAAGTTGGGTCTATTTTACCTTTGACCGTAATTGATGAGTGAACCCTCCTTGTCTTTGTCTCGACCCATGAGTTTCTAGTTGTTTTTTATCTCCACATCCCACAATCAGGGCAGGGAGGGCAGCTGGGTGAGTGGGCAGCCACGTGGTACTTTTTTGTCAGTTAGGCCCAAACTATGACTGACTATTATCGTGTTTTTAACTTTTAGTGCTTTTCAGAAGCAGGACGCTTTTTCCAAGCCGCAGGAAATGTAGACTGATAATCTTTATGAAAATCTAAATGCAGGATTAATGTTTATACTATTTATGCTGTTAATTTTAACTCTGACTGAGAAAGCTATTGTGTAGAGCATGTTTGAAAAAAGGTTAAAAATTGAAAAGCCATAGAGCAAAAATAAATTGTCATTTACTCTGGCTAGAAGCAGCAACAACAGCAACAACAATAATAATAATGTGCTATCTAATTTCATATTAATAATCACCTTTTTTGGGTAATTTGATTTGGAGGGTGGAAACAAGGTGCTGGAGTGAGCCCAGAGAAGGGCAACCAAGCTGGTGAAAGGTCTAGAGTGCAAGTTCTGTGAGTAGTGTCTGAAGGAACTGGTGTTGTTTAGCCTAGAGAAAAGGAGGCTAAGATCTTATCACTCTCTACAACTACCTGAAAGTACATTGTAGCTAGGAGGTGGCTGGTCTCTTTTCCCAAGGAGAGACCTTGTTAAACAACAGAACAAGAGAAAATGGGCTCTAGATGCACCAGAGTAGGTTTAGGTTAGATATTAGAAAAAAAATCTCCAGTGAAAGGGGAATAGGTGGTTGAGTCTCCATCCCTGGAGGTATTTAAAAGATGTGTAGATGTGGTGCTTAGGGACATGGTTTAAACGTTGGACTTGGTAGAGTTAGGTAAATGGTTGGTAGAATTAGATTATGCTTGGTCTTGATTATCTTTAAGGTCTTTTCTAATCAAAATTATTCTATGTTTTATGAAATGTGGGGAATTTACATATCCTGGTTTCTACACAAATTGTTAGTCCAATGGTGGCAGGGAGTTTATTGATTACAACTGTTCGGTGTACTGATGACAGTCACAAAATTTCCTATTTTCTTTGGAGCTGAACACCAGCCTGCATACTGATACGTTGTTGGACATTGTGCCTAGCCAGGCACAGTCCTTTACCCTTACCTATGTTTGGCAACTCTGACATCATCCCAATGAGTGTAAAACTTCTGATTTTTCAAATACCTCAGTATAAATAACATATATTAAATTATGTGGTCAAAGATGGTTTCACACTTTCCAAAGTGATATTTTTCTAAAAGAAAAGATATCAATGTGTAAGATAAGTGAATGATGAGGGAATTATAGTGAAAATAATAAATAACTCATGATTCTGTGATAATCAGAAGGTCTGAGTGAAAAATCTACTCCTAGCAACATGGCGTATAGAACTAGAATGCCCTCTTTTTAACTGTTGTCTGTAATCCCTTGTTAGAGATGGTGTTAGTAATTAAATGTATTACTCTTCAAATAAGTCTAATTATGTATTTTTTCTCTTAGTATAAGTGTTATTATAATATAAAGTTTCAAATATAGTAGTGATTTCAGCCTTATACAGGACATGGTAGAGAAAGATACAATTCTCATTCAAATACATTTGTTACAACAAGCTGGTTAAAAAAACATACTGGGAAAAGCATCATTAGGTTCATTGTCGAAACAGAACTGGGTTCCTTGGTTTTCAGAGGGACTTCAAATTTTTGTCATTCTTCTACCATAAATCAGAACCTTAAAATGAAACCACTATGTTATTAAAAAAAAATTAAAAAATAAAAAAATAGATATATGTGTGTATTTTAAGTGATCCATAATATAATAATAAAACTATACTGGAATTGGCTCTTTCATAACACTTACAAATAACTCAGAATCATTAGCTAATTAGCAGACTACTTACAAAGCGCAGCACTACATAAACATAATGAGAGGGTGTTGAACCACTTAGGCATGTTTTTCTTTTTGGCACAAGATAAACATATATTAACGTAACAACATACACACTGGTAAATACTATTGCCTCTATTTCCAGCCATTTCTGGAAAAAAAAGTTCTCTTTTGCTTGTTTGATTGTGCATATGCAACAACTCACCAAATTAAAGAAAGTTTGGCTTCTGTTTGCTTTTCTTTTCCCTCACCTTTCATTTGTCTGCCTTTCTCAGTTAGCGTGTTTGTGGACCTGCAATTTGAATTACCTGAGACAGAATATATCTTAATAGTTATGTTTCATTTCTGTTTAGCAGAGGAATTGAAAAGAAAGTGTTTTAGTGACTGTCTGTGCACTGACAATTCTTTCAGAATACAGCTGATTTGAGTGGCTAACTCAGTTGTTCTTACACCCAAAAAGAGGCCCTAAACACTGACATCATCCATATTAACCTCTAAGCTTTCTTGGACAGTCAGATGCACACAAGAGAACTGGAGGAGGCAAGGTTAGAGAAAAAAAGTTCTGTCCATCTTGTTCAATGTGAAGACAATCCCCAGAAAACTCAATTCAGAGGTGGGCCAAAGTTTTATTGACAACCATTCTTTGGTAGGTGGGAGATTTTTGCTGGAGGTCATGAAGCAAGAACCATTTTATCCTCCATATCTACTTTGGAGGGAAATCTATGTAGGTTTCTCATAGAAAATGGTAGATGGTAATGTTTCTAAATGCTTCTCATTTCCACTTGCATGTATGATAGTTAATGAATATGCAAGGAGCTCATTTATATTAGACTCTTAATGCTACACAGCAATAGTTTTTTTATATAAGCAAAATGCAGGAAATCTCTAGATGTGCTTGCCATGCATGATGGTGTGATTTCAACTTATTACTCTTTAAAAGAGTCATAATTTTGTAAAGCATTTCATTATGCTTTTTACCATTTAATTTTTGAGCATGAACTTTCAAGTGTTTATCTGAAAAGTCATCAAAACCATATTCTGAAATAGCTCTTATTTTTAACTTACGTGAATAAGTACAGGAACAGAGCAATTAAATTATTTTCCCCTGTATCAACTCTTTTTCACACTGTTAACTGACAGTGTTCACTTTAAAAAAAAAAAAAAAAAAAGTGTCTGTGTTTATCTGCATGCTGTAAGTTATTGCATATCTAGAAATTATTGCTAGGGTACTTCTCACAGAGTTTGGATATCTTTCTGTTTCAATAGGCATTTAAATATTAAATGCTTATTGAATGTTATTCCAAACCATCACTTTTGCACCACGGCTATGGAAATCCTTCAAGAAAAAAATTCCCTTCACTTAGACTGGAAGAAGAAGCAAAGCATAAAAGGACTGGAAGTGTAAGAGGAATTCTGTTGTTGTTGTTTTTTTTTTTAAATTCTATTCAAATGTTTAGAACATTGGTTGGTGATTGAAGGGGAATTCCATATTTTGTTTCGTTCAATTTGTTTACCTATGCGTAATAGCAATGCATTTTGTGAGTACTTGATGAGATAATCTATGACACTGATTTTTATTTTTTTAAATTGGTTTGAGCTTTAATATAAATTGTTATACCTTGATGCTTACAACTTTTGAAACTGAATGTATCGCATTTAGGAATGTATAATTTGTAAGAATAGACAATGCTGAATAGGGTATAAATATAATGCATGCAATGTATTCCACATACTTTACAGGTGTTGCATTATCACAGCTGTAAACATGGTAGCTATCAAATGCAAGGTTGGTCTTAGTGAAAATAATCATTTAAATATTTGTATTTATATGTTAGTTTGCTGATTATTTTTTTTTTTTTTAATAGCTTTGAGAATTCTGGAATACACATTAGAACAACTCATGGAGGAGAAAGTAATTTTCAAAATTATATATCCATGTTTTACACATTTTCTGAAGTTAAATAGAGGTTGGAACCATTCTAGTTTTTTTATTTGTCATAACTAAGTCTCAATTGGCTCTAATAGGAAATGTTAAATAATTAGTTATTTATAGAGCTAGGCAACTTTTAAATCAAATTATTGAAGCTTTCTTGTTCCCAGTTGGAGTCGCATTAAACAGCAAAGACATATGCTTTCATCCAGTTTGGTTTGGTACTGCATGCCTAAATTTTTGATAACCTTAAAAAAATAAAGCAGCGTGCTGATAGAATTGCTGACTGCAAACACTGCAAGCATTTAAGTCAAATATAATTGTATAAAACAATGTGCTATTAACTGCCTGTGACCGACGGTGGAAGATAGCTTTGAGCTAAATATAAGTACCTTCCTATTAGACTAAATGAGCAAATCAATTTCCTAACTTTACAGAAAAATCTAGTTTCATTGCAAGGAAAATTTTACCTAGCTGCCTACTTTAGTAATAAATACATTGAAGTAATTAATTTTGCAGGACACTTTCATATTTTAATGTATTTATAAGTATATAAAGATTCATAAAACATTTACTTCAAGCTAATTGTCTTTTTGAGAAAAAAAAAAAGTTGTCATTATTAAATTCTCATATGAGAACTCATAAGCGCTCTTAAGCTTTTTTTGGTTACCATGGCAACGGTTATCAATTCAACCTTAAAATAGAACATAGTAAAGTTACAACTGTAGAAGTCCAGTCTCAACAAAATTAGATAAAAAGTCATGCTCTTCTTTTGGATATTCTTAATCATTCTAAATGTATAATCTTTAGCAGAGATCAAAGGTTGCTTTCATCTAATTAGCCAATTAAATGAATGTGATCTGTTTCTAGAATATGGCAACAAATTTGAAAGCAACCAAAATGAAGGAAATTTTATCCAAGATATTTGCTATTGTCTCTGTCTCATCCTGTTGATTAATGAATGAATGACAATATAATGGTCTCTGCCTTTTCTGTGAGGACATGATGATCTGAACAATACATCATCAAATTCGAACTACTCAAGGTCATCTGTTTAACTTTTTAAAAGTTTAATACAGTGTGAGTGCCATTAAAAAAAATCAGTCTTCTGTCTAAGACAGGAACTGAGACAAGCCTGGTCAACAGGATACTTCAAGGTCTGTGTGGCCCACATCTTCAGGCAGACCTGCTCAAAGCTGAAAAGGCAGCTGACCTTTTCATCTGGAGGTGTACAGCCACCAGTTCCTGGGCAGAAAGGGCTGTGAGACTCAGGACAGACACCATGGGTACAGCTCCTGCTACCAGACATGTATTGCACCATGTACAGTTTTCAATATTGAAATCCTATAAAGCTTGGAACAAGCTTCCTTAGCCCAGAGTGTATTTAAGTGCTTTTTATACAGGGTGACAGGTGGTTTGTGGGGAGTGAACCCTCAAAAGGTTGCCGGTCTAGAAGCTTTCCCTCCTGGCAATGTTGGGAGCAAGGTGCACCTCAGCCTATTAGTTTCTAGTTCTCAGTTGCAAACAGCTCACCAGATTTAAAAAGCCTAAGTTGTTCCTGACAGGTTTCTTTAAGCACTATCAGTTTCATAATATTTAGCTGTAGTTTAGGCAGTAGAGAAGAAAGCTAAGTTTCATTGGCTTAGCGTTAATTAAGCTGTAACCGGGGACATCAGGGGCATTTTAGGATTATAGAACAGAGGTAGGGTGTGCTTTTAGTTGAGGCCATCTTCAGTGAAATAGTGGCATGTTTAATATTTGAATGACCTTTTTCAGATACCTGGTAAAATTCTTTGTGATGATTCAGAGCACATAATGCTTTCAGCGTTTATGATTTCAGGCTGTTAGAGGCGTGACTGCTTTTGTTGCTCTGTTTATTTCTGATTCATATATTATGATATTTCAGAATTGCAATGGAGGGAATGTTCTTTCTTTCCTTCTACAATAAATCTCACACTTTAGAAGCATGTTTATTCCAAGAGATGGTGACATATAGAGGAAAACTTGGAAAGAGATGATTGTTGAAGGAACCTTGTGCCAGATATGCCAACCTTAATTCTATAATCTTCTTTGGAAGGAAAAGTCCTGTTTTTTAAACTTCTTTTGTGTCTTTCACAAGGTCACAAATTTGAACTAACCCTTGTCTGGGACTTAATCCAGAGCAGTTCACGTGCTCAGAAATCTCTCTGATCCTCAGTTGTTCAGAAAATGGGTTGAGATGCAGAAATCTTCCTTTGCAAATGTCTTTTTGAATATATAAACATATATATACATATATGCATGTTTATATATATTATGCAATGAAAAGAATCTTCAGAGTTTCCTGTTCAACTTTGTGACTGAAAAGTCCTATGAATGTAATGACTGCATTTCAAAACCTGTGGCCGATGATAGAAAGTCACTTGTTTTTAGAAACTGTATTTAACCATCTTTCAGAACCTGCCAGTGACCCATTTGTGACATCCCTCCCTTAAAATATCTGATTAATAGCTGGTGTGTGTGCCTATATATTTCCTTACTCTGATTTCTGGTCTTTGCTTCCCCACCACTCCAGGAAGAATGATTCCAGCATTGGCACTAAAAGTATTGCCTTTTCCCCCGCCCTCTCCCCCAAAGTCTTCTTCCTAAAGTGTCTCTTTAAATTAAAACAGGGAAACACAGGTGGATGAGAAGGTGAAACATATGAAACAATGTCTTTAAAACAACGACACAGGTGACCATGTGTGACAGGCTATTCAAGATAATAGACTTTTAATTCAGTAAGTTGTAGATTCTGTTTTTCCATTTAATTTATAAATACTCTAATTGTGTTATCTTTATTATATTCTGCTTATTTGTACATTTAAGATCCTTTGTCATTAAAAATGTCTGTATTTTGCCTTGGTATACTGTGGCATGTTTAAACACAGCATTCTTACATTTCACAGAGTGTGTCATCAACAAGTGAGAAACCATACTTTTTCATTACACACCTATATCACAGCACTTTTTATTAGCAGCTTGTAATGATGTCTTTAAACTATGCATTGTATTTGGCATTTTTTTTCCACAAATTGAAAGGGAAAAACTCAAGCAATGAAACTACCTCCTAAGAAGCTTGTAGTTCACTACACAGTTGGCAAAACCTATTCTAAAGAATCATTATTACTGTAGTAGCGATGCTTCATCTATTTTGTGTCATTTTATAGTTGTATGTAAGGTTGTGTTGGTTTTTTTCTCCACAAGTAGACTTTGCATATCAGAAGTCTTTGGTATGTTTTTTGTGGTTAATTCACCATGTAAACCAGGAACTTTATGCATTGTCATTTCTGCACATTTCTCAAACAGGAGCCAGCTTAGTTTCTATTTCCATTCCATTTCTTTCTTGAGATACATGATGCTTATATGATAATTATCCTCATAAAAATCTACTTTAAAAATTGTATCAATTTATATGCTGCTCCCCTTCCTCTCTCCCCAAATGCTGTTTGACAACTTGCTGGCAGCAAATGTTAAAAGTGACTAATTGTGTTACATCCTGCTCTATTCTTGTGACACTGCACCTGGGTTCTGGTGCGCTCAGCACAGAAAAGATATAGACCTGTTGGAGAGCATCGAGAGAAGGGCCACAAAGATGATTAAATGGCTGGACCACTTCTGCTATGAAGACAGGTTGAGAGAGTTAGGGCTGTTCAGCCTGGAGACAAGAAGGCCTTGTAGCACCTTCCAGTACCTGAAGGGGCTACAGGAAAGCTGGGGAGGGACTCTTCATCAGATGAGGCAGTGGTATGACAAGGGGTAATGGTTTTAAACTGAAAGAGGGAGATTTAGGTTAGACATCAGGAAGAAATTCTTCACTATGAATGTAGTTAGGTACTGGAACAAGTAGCCTAGGGAGGTTATCGAAACCCACTCTGTTGAGGTGAATGCATTTTAATAACTGCATCTTAAGATGCATTTACAATAAAAAAAATGAGCAAACATATCAGAATATTTTCTTAACTTCAACATACTTTTTCTTGATGTTGATTCATAAAATTAAGGAAGTCTGTTGAATCAGATAATTCTTGAGATTAAAAAGGTATTTTAGAAGTTCCTAAGTCTGCTACCAATGCTCAGCTTATAATAATTTGGCTATCATCTACAAACAGCTTTTAGTATGACTGTTTTTTTTTTCAAAAGATGATGACACTTGGAAGAGAAAATGGCACTTATTTTCTTTGTAAAAAGTTTAGTAATCAAAAACTTGTTTTAGAAAATTTGGAAAGAGCTTTATTGTCATGGGAGTTCTTGTGTTTTGAAATATCCACATATTGAGGAGGCATCCTGATTATACATAAATAAAGCACAAAATGCTTGCAAAAAAATTACAAATCTTTCATTATGCTTGCTGTTGCAGCCTTCTTTAAATATTTTTAAATATTTGTGAAATGTATTTTGAAATCTGTGTAAAGTTGCACATGATAATTTTCTAGTATGGTTTGGTATATACTTTTTCATTTTCTCTTTATTGCAGTGCATTTTTTGTTCTCTGGTCTATAAGGTTTGGTTTGAAGTATGTATTAAAACTAAATCTCCTTTCTCACCTTTCCCTTTAAAAAAGAAGGAGGGAGGAGCAGAAGATATTTACATACATCAAGGGATACACATTCACTATGACTTCTTTTGCCTTACGTATTGCTTCCTAGCATGAGGTTTCCCCAGGAAAAAAGACTATGACATATCTCTAAGAGTTTTTCCACACCACAATTTTTTTCTAGTTTCTTGCTTATTGATTTCTGACAGCTTGAATCCACCTTGTATTTTAAATCTAGTTGTACTCTGAGAATGGTAACACCAAATAACATATCTAGCTTCATGTTTCTTTAGTTGTTTTTCTGTTGCTGTCAAAAAGGAAATACATCCATATCAAATCCATCAGAAGTGAGTCAGGCTGAACAATGTTTAACTTGATGATTATTTTTTAGATACATAAAGAGGATAAATATATGCATATGAAATCAGTTTGGGACCCCACAAACACTTGATCAATTCAGTTATAGCAAAATAAGTAGCAAAGTAATTCTAGGGGACAATGTTTCAACTGCTGCAAGAATTTGAAGCTTTGCATTTACACGCAAAGAAGCCAATTGCAGGAAAAATATGTGATGTTGTCATGTTTTCCTCCACTTTTCCTTATGCAAAGTAAATTTGGAAGTGATTTGGTTTCCTTTCTCATTCTCCTCTGTCACTGAGTATGCTTGAAAATTATACATATTCCTAATAGAGAAAGTACCCTCAACTATCCTTTTATCTGGAGTGCTTTCTTGCTTTTTTTTGAGCTTCCATTGTGACAGTCTCTACACTTGCAAATTGTGGTTAATCCTTTGATGACTAATTCAAGTTAGCATGCTACAGCCTATTAAGCTTGTCACCAGCCTAGCTGAGGTACCATTCCTTGTTAAATTTCCATTTACTGTGTCTTCCCCAGTGATCAGCTCTAAACAACTATAATGAGGCTATAACTGAGTTTGTAGTAGACAAATAGGGAAGCTGAGCATAGGGGAAAGAAGCAGAGAGGAACACTGTAAGCATATTATTTCTCAAACTGCTAAAAATATATGTTAGTTATCTTTTCCTTTTTTAACTGATTTGAAAAGGAGTGTCATTATTTACTTTTGTCACTGATCTGATACTTTCAGTGTTTCTTCTTAGGGTTATATATTATTAATCAGTCATGAGAAGGGCCTGTGATAGCTTTTGAAGACCTAGTGAAGCCCATTTGTGACATTAAAAACTAAACCAGCTGAGCTGGATAGTGGTACGACACAATAGAGGAGAAAACTTGCATATGTGCCAGCAACAAGTGTTACAGGTAAATTAAACTTCTGCAAGTGGTGATGATTTCAGGATCCTCTGTGGCAGTAGTTACCTGGAAGAAAACAAAAATTGTGAATATGCATAGCTGAGATATAAATTAGTCAGAAATAAAATAGAACAGTCTTTACGATTTTTATATGTATCCTGACCTTTTGTACATGTTACAGAGTGCCTACTTTTCCTAAGTACCCTGTACCTGGGGCTTTCAGTGAGAATGTGGTATCCATAGATGTGGAAATCCATCTAGGTGTCTGTCTGCATATTTTAGTAATCAAAATTTACACCCTTAAAATGCTTGTTTCTCAAACCTCACCCTTGTTACTATGTAGAAGTTACTCATATTGTTACTATAAATATAAAACATTCGTAAAATCATTCTTAAACTAATGTTTACCTAAATAAACTGGTATTTATAAAAAGGATAAGAAAAAGTGTGGATGATAGACTTTGTGGGTTTTTTGGCTGTATTACTACTTTCTGAGTTTATTTTACGTCTTGGAACGTAATGTAGGAGCAGAAGGTACCATCTGTTGTTCATTTGACTCAGAAGATGCTCTTCTTCTCCTCCAATTTAGTAGCTTGCTGTCCTGTCTAGGGGCATCCTGTCTTAATGTTTACTGCCTAAATAATAATAGTAACATAGCACATGTTTGATTACTGAGAGTTTAAGAGTATTAAACAGGCATGTCAGTCTTTTGGGAGCACCATTCCTAGCCAGTACGCTACAGAGCAAAGATACGGCTACTGCTGCTGGATAACTCCAAGAAAGATTAGGAAATTCTAAAATAGAAACCTAGTCCCTCAGTTGAAATCTGAGTTTGTGGTATTTCAGCCTTGATTCAAACCAAAATATTGTGAAATGTGAAGTGAACCAAGGAATTAGAACCAAGAATCAGAAACCTAGGTGGACAAAGAGTAATAATAAGGATACCTTACTCAAAATGTTTTTATTCAAAATGAACACTTCTATTTTTGCTCCAGAAAGGCTAAAATAATGTGTCATGGGCTGTTTTGTTTTTTTTTTAGATACAATGAAAACTAGGCATTTCTACAGAAAATTTCAGAATTAGAAAATTCCTAAATAACCCTTACTTTTCTGTGTAAACAATTTGTACATTCCAATACAAATTCCTTGTTATGTTTAGAAGAAATGACAAGTTCAGGGAAAACTAAGGGAAAGCCTTTCAGCTCCACTTCCTATGGCCTAAGATATTTGGTTATGAAAAGAATGGACTGATAGCAACCAAGAGAATTATTTTAAATTTACTATGGTACAGATTCTGCAAAGAAATAGGATGGCATAAATTTTTGGCCAAAGAAAACCTATGTGTTTCTGGCCAAAGAAAATTGATGTGCAGATGTTCTAATAAGCATTAATTTCCTAAACAAACTTAAATGAACTTTGACCAATCATTATTGTCTGTTTCCTAAGGAAAGTAAGAGAAGTTTCCTTTTAAAAAAGTCAACAAAAGAGATAGGAGTCTGCCATAATTTCCTAAGAACAGTATCTGAAAAAGAAGCAATCCGATGTGATCTAAGTTTTTTGTCTTCAATAATGCTTTTGATCAACTTGTTTGTAATTAAAAGGTGGTTTGTGTGGTGTTTTTGTTTTTTTAAATAATGTAATAAGAGTACTATTTTCAAGAAGATTTTTTTACTTTGGAGCTTGTTTTACATACATTTTAATATATCAATATATATGCACAGTTTTATGGTTGTGTAACCAAAAGTTCTGGTAACATTCCTGCAGACCAAATGTTTATGTTGTCTAATTTCTGTTTGTTGCCAAGTAACTGCATGATGTGTGCTAATATAACATCTGCCATCCTGGGTTTGTATAGTGAGCTTTATTTAAAGCTTGGTACATTAAATGGGCAGTAAGTGCCAGATATTATTGTTCTCAGGCACATTCCTCTCCCTCCCCTTACAGGAACTGTGTAACTTTTTTGTTTTTAATATTCTGTGATAGACCTTGGTTTCCTACCATGTTACAATACAAAAGAGCTATGGAACTAAAACTTCAGGGTTTAGAATTCAGACAACTTTTGAATAGAGATAATGCAAACCTTAAGTACCCTGTACCAGGATGTCTGCTGTTGTAATGGGAAAGTCTGTACACACAGCATAGAATCAGGCAGAATATCTGTATGATAAACTGTAGAGTTGTACAGTGCTATTTGCATGGCATGTCCCCTACTCCACCCCCATCCCATTTGCTGCATAGACGCTAACTACTTAGGACAACTTAGGAATTCTGTATACTTTTAAAATCTGATTTTAAGTGCAAATGTTTGCTAAAAATGGAAAAATAGGTGGAGACTTAAATCTCCCCTCTTTCATTTTAAAACCACTCCCTCTTGTCCTATCACTATCTCTCTGATGAAAAGTCCCTCCCCAGCTTTCCTGTAGGCGCCCTTCAAGTACTGGAAGGCTGCTATAAGGTCTCTCTGGAGCCTTCTCTTCTCTAGGCTGAACAGCTACAAATCTGTCAGCCTGTCTTCATAGCAGAGGTGCTCCAGCCCTCTGATCATCCCCATGACCCTTCTCTAGACCATCTCCAACAGGTCTATATCTTTTTTGTGCTGAGGGCACCAGAACTGTACACAGTATTCCAGGTGGGGTCTAACCAGAGCAGAGTAGAGGGGCAGAATCACCTCCCTGGCCCTGCTGGCCACATTTCTTTTGATGCAGCCCAGGATACAGTTGCTCCCTTGGCTCCAGAGCACGTAGGTGGTTCATGCGGAGCTTGTCATCAACTACCACCCCAAGTCCTTTTCCTCAGGACTGCTCTCCAGCCATTCTTCCCCCAGCCTGTATTTATACCTGGGTTGTGCCGACCCAGGTGCAGGACCTTGCACTTGGCTCTGTTGAACTTCATGAGGTTGCTATTGGCCCACCTCTCCAGCCTGTCAATGTCCTTCTGGATGGCATCCCTCCCCTCTAGGATGTCAACTACTCCACACAGCTTGGTATCATCAGCAGCTGTGCTGTCCATGCTGTCTACTCGATCACACTGTCCATGGTGTGGCCATCCAGCCAATTTCTTATCCACCAAGTGGTCCATCTGTCATATCCATGCCTTGTCAGTTTGGAGACCAGAATGTCATGTGGGACAGTGTCAAATGCCTTGCACAAATCCAGGTAGATTATGTCAGTTGCTCTGCCATTATCCAACATTTCTGTAGCCTTGTGGTAGAAAGCCACCAAATTTGTCAGGCATGATTTGCCTGATATCTAACTTGTTCTTTATATTTATGAATAGAAGGACCTTTCTTTTTAGAGAAGGACCCAAGATCTTTCTCTACCAATCTCATTTTCATCTAGTCAGCTCCCAGCCTATACTGGAGCCTGGATTTGTTCCTCCCCAGAGACAGGACTTCACATTTCCCCTTGTTGGACTTCATGAGGCTCCTGTCAGACCATTCCTCAGGCCTGTCAAGGTGCCTCTGAGTGGCATAACAGCTGTGAGTGGCAGAACACCCATCTCGTTCATCAACCACTCTTCCCAGCTTCATGTTCTGTCATCCAGGTCACTAATGAAGAAATTAAACACTGTGGCCCCGAAAATGACCCCTAAGGTGCACTGCTTGTTACAATTCTCCAGCTGGACTTTGTCCTGCTGGTTGCAACACTCTGAGTCCAGTATTACACCCAGTTTTCAACACACCTCACTGTCCACCTACTTAGTCCATACTTCATCAGTTTATCAGTGAGGAAGTTATGTGAGTCAGTGTCAAAAGCCTTGCTAAAGTGAAGATAAACAGCATCAACTTCTCTCCTTGGGTCGACTGAGCCAGTCATCTCACTACTCATGTCATCAAGTTGGTTAGGTGTAATTTGCCCTTTGTAAACCCATGCTGACTACTGCTAATCATTATCATGTACTTCATGTGTTTGGAAGCAGTTTCCAGGTCTATTTGTTCCATCACCTTAGGATTCAAGGTGAGACTGGCAAACCTATGTCCCCAAGATCCTCCTTCTTGCCTTTCTGGAAGATGGGAGTGACATTTGCTCTCTTACAGTCCAAAATCTCTCAACATAAAAGCAAAAAAACCCACACCTGCTTGAATGGGGCAGATCATAGCTAGCTGTCTGAGAGGACAGAAAAGTTATTGTGCACTCAAATAAACGTACAAAAAGCAAAAAGAGCCTTCAGATTGTTCACAAAAGTACAAATTACAAATTTTTGTCACTTCATTTTAGGGCCACAAGAAATGATAATATGTCCAAATTTCTAGCAGATCAACAACAGGTTTGAAAGACTAAATCACTGAAAAGACTTGGAGAACATATGGAAGAGGTGTACAGGTCTGCAACAGAACCAAAACAGAGAGAATAAGAGCAGGTCACTTTTAAAATAAAATTATTTTAAAATAGTACAACAGAATTAAAAGTTTTAGTAAAAATCCTGAAAGAGGAAACACTATGTAATATGTAAAAAGTCCTTTAAATGTCAGGTCTTCAGAAGAGTTGAAGTGGTCAGGGTACATAGGGTCCTATTGCCTTTACAAAGCTTCCTCAGAGGCTGAGAAATTTAATTCTGAAATGTCAGCATCATCAGCAGAAAGATTTAATTAGGAAAAAAAACCCAACAGAAAACAGAGTATCTAGAATTTGTGTTCAAAGGTCATGAGCTACAGTATTTACAAGAATTATTCTCTCCTTTTTTGAGAGTTAGAGCAGGTGATTCTAATTTTAATGTTTCTGAAAAGACTGAGGGAGAGAAGTAACAGTGAGTAATAAAATTCAACTGTCAAGATGAAAGTGAGGCTGAACAAGAAAATGGATGTACTTCTAATTAATTGGACAATATAAATGAAATTTTCTGGGAGTCATCCTGTAAGAACAATAGAATAATTATTAAGGAAATACTTGTTTAGCCTAGTCACAGAGCACATAACCTTATGACATGTCCCTCCCCCTGCCCTCACTATATTTTCTGTATTTTAACCTAGAGAAAAAAAGGGAAGATAATAGATTAAGGGAACAGTATGAGAAGGGAATCCAGGATGATATGCAGAGGAATTTTAATTGTGTTGCAGAGTGCTTGCTTGATGCAAAATGCGTGAGTCTGACTTTTCTTACTTGCTTGTCTAAAACTTATTATCTATTTAACTCTCTGTTTTGCTTCATGAATATTTAATCTATTCCGGTAGCCCTGTTGTAGGGCTACTGCAGTATGGGCTTCCAGACTTGAAAAGTGCTAAGAACCACCCTCTCAATTGTTTTTTCATTTGCCTTGACATAGAAGCAGTAACAGATATTTCACATAATCACAGAGAATTGTTGCAGTTGGAAGACCTCTAAGATCAATGAGTCCAACCACCCAGTTAGGGAAACCAAACCAAACCAACCCTGGGAAGCCTGTTCCAGTGCCTGACTGCTATTTTGGTAAATAAATTATTCCTCATATATAGTCTAAACCTCCCCTTGTGCAACTTAAGGCCATTTCCTGTAGTCCTAGTGTTATTCACTTCGGAGAGGAGGCCAACTCCCACCTCTCTACAACCTCCTTTCAGGTAGTTGCAGAGAACAACAAGGTCTCCCCTCAGCCTTCTCTTGTCCAAAATAAACAATTCTAGTTCCCTTAGCCCCTCCTCATAGGACTTGTCTCTAGACCCTTCACCAGCTTGGTTGCTCTTCTCTGGACATGCTCTACCACCTCAATGTCCTTCTTGCAGCAAGGGACCCAAAACTGAGCACAGTATTTGAGGTGTGGCCTCACCAGTGCTGAGTATAGGGTCATGATCTCTAGTCCTACTGGCCACACTATTCCGGATACAGGCCAGGATGCTCTTGGCTTTCTGGGCACACTGCTGGCTCATATTCAGCTGGCTGTCAACCAACACCCCCACGTCCTTTTCAGCTGGGAAGCTTTCCAGTAACTCTTCTGCAAGTCCGTAGCACTGCATGGTGTTGTTGTGACCCAAGTGCAGGATCTGGCACTTGACCTAACTGAACTTCATACAGTTAGCCTCTGTGTATTTAAAAATATACAGTATAAATCAGGTGAACTGGGTTTGCTTAATCCTGTTATCACATGGTGGTAAAGATGAGAATGTTTCAGGGAAAGCTCTTATGTTTAGAAGAAATGACAAGTTCAGGGAAAACTAAGGGAAAGCCTTTCAGCTCCACTTCCTATGGCCTAAGATATTTGGTTATGAAAAGAATGGACTGATAGCAACCAAGAGAATTATTTTAAATTTACTATGGTACAGATTCTGCAAAGAAATAGGATGGCATAAATTTTTGGCCAAAGAAAACCTATGTGTTTCTGGCCAAAGAAAATTGATGTGCAGATGTTCTAATAAGCATTAATTTCCTAAACAAACTTAAATGAACTTTGACCAATCATTATTGTCTGTTTCCTAAGGAAAGTAAGAGAAGTTTCCTTTTAAAAAAGTCAACAAAAGAGATAGGAGTCTGCCATAATTTCCTAAGAACAGTATCTGAAAAAGAAGCAATCCGATGTGATCTAAGTTTTTTGTCTTCAATAATGCTTTTGATCAACTTGTTTGTAATTAAAAGGTGGTTTGTGTGGTGTTTTTGTTTTTTTAAATAATGTAATAAGAGTACTATTTTCAAGAAGATTTTTTTACTTTGGAGCTTGTTTTACATACATTTTAATATATCAATATATATGCACAGTTTTATGGTTGTGTAACCAAAAGTTCTGGTAACATTCCTGCAGACCAAATGTTTATGTTGTCTAATTTCTGTTTGTTGCCAAGTAACTGCATGATGTGTGCTAATATAACATCTGCCATCCTGGGTTTGTATAGTGAGCTTTATTTAAAGCTTGGTACATTAAATGGGCAGTAAGTGCCAGATATTATTGTTCTCAGGCACATTCCTCTCCCTCCCCTTACAGGAACTGTGTAACTTTTTTGTTTTTAATATTCTGTGATAGACCTTGGTTTCCTACCATGTTACAATACAAAAGAGCTATGGAACTAAAACTTCAGGGTTTAGAATTCAGACAACTTTTGAATAGAGATAATGCAAACCTTAAGTACCCTGTACCAGGATGTCTGCTGTTGTAATGGGAAAGTCTGTACACACAGCATAGAATCAGGCAGAATATCTGTATGATAAACTGTAGAGTTGTACAGTGCTATTTGCATGGCATGTCCCCTACTCCACCCCCATCCCATTTGCTGCATAGACGCTAACTACTTAGGACAACTTAGGAATTCTGTATACTTTTAAAATCTGATTTTAAGTGCAAATGTTTGCTAAAAATGGAAAAATAGGTGGAGACTTAAATCTCCCCTCTTTCATTTTAAAACCACTCCCTCTTGTCCTATCACTATCTCTCTGATGAAAAGTCCCTCCCCAGCTTTCCTGTAGGCGCCCTTCAAGTACTGGAAGGCTGCTATAAGGTCTCTCTGGAGCCTTCTCTTCTCTAGGCTGAACAGCTACAAATCTGTCAGCCTGTCTTCATAGCAGAGGTGCTCCAGCCCTCTGATCATCCCCATGACCCTTCTCTAGACCATCTCCAACAGGTCTATATCTTTTTTGTGCTGAGGGCACCAGAACTGTACACAGTATTCCAGGTGGGGTCTAACCAGAGCAGAGTAGAGGGGCAGAATCACCTCCCTGGCCCTGCTGGCCACATTTCTTTTGATGCAGCCCAGGATACAGTTGCTCCCTTGGCTCCAGAGCATGTAGGTGGTTCATGCGGAGCT
This sequence comes from Chaetura pelagica, assembly GCF_000747805.2. NCBI lineage: Eukaryota > Metazoa > Chordata > Aves > Apodiformes > Apodidae > Chaetura > Chaetura pelagica. The sequence continues at coordinate 2,868,142 of NW_009954442.1, read as the reverse complement.
TGTCATCAACTACCACCCCAAGTCCTTTTCCTCAGGACTGCTCTCCAGCCATTCTTCCCCCAGCCTGTATTTATACCTGGGTTGTGCCGACCCAGGTGCAGGACCTTGCACTTGGCTCTGTTGAACTTCATGAGGTTGCTATTGGCCCACCTCTCCAGCCTGTCAATGTCCTTCTGGATGGCATCCCTCCCCTCTAGGATGTCAACTACTCCACACAGCTTGGTATCATCAGCAGCTGTGCTGTCCATGCTGTCTACTCGATCACACTGTCCATGGTGTGGCCATCCAGCCAATTTCTTATCCACCAAGTGGTCCATCTGTCATATCCATGCCTTGTCAGTTTGGAGACCAGAATGTCATGTGGGACAGTGTCAAATGCCTTGCACAAATCCAGGTAGATTATGTCAGTTGCTCTGCCATTATCCAACATTTCTGTAGCCTTGTGGTAGAAAGCCACCAAATTTGTCAGGCATGATTTGCCTGATATCTAACTTGTTCTTTATATTTATGAATAGAAGGACCTTTCTTTTTAGAGAAGGACCCAAGATCTTTCTCTACCAATCTCATTTTCATCTAGTCAGCTCCCAGCCTATACTGGAGCCTGGATTTGTTCCTCCCCAGAGACAGGACTTCACATTTCCCCTTGTTGGACTTCATGAGGCTCCTGTCAGACCATTCCTCAGGCCTGTCAAGGTGCCTCTGAGTGGCATAACAGCTGTGAGTGGCAGAACACCCATCTCGTTCATCAACCACTCTTCCCAGCTTCATGTTCTGTCATCCAGGTCACTAATGAAGAAATTAAACACTGTGGCCCCGAAAATGACCCCTAAGGTGCACTGCTTGTTACAATTCTCCAGCTGGACTTTGTCCTGCTGGTTGCAACACTCTGAGTCCAGTATTACACCCAGTTTTCAACACACCTCACTGTCCACCTACTTAGTCCATACTTCATCAGTTTATCAGTGAGGAAGTTATGTGAGTCAGTGTCAAAAGCCTTGCTAAAGTGAAGATAAACAGCATCAACTTCTCTCCTTGGGTCGACTGAGCCAGTCATCTCACTACTCATGTCATCAAGTTGGTTAGGTGTAATTTGCCCTTTGTAAACCCATGCTGACTACTGCTAATCATTATCATGTACTTCATGTGTTTGGAAGCAGTTTCCAGGTCTATTTGTTCCATCACCTTAGGATTCAAGGTGAGACTGGCAAACCTATGTCCCCAAGATCCTCCTTCTTGCCTTTCTGGAAGATGGGAGTGACATTTGCTCTCTTACAGTCCAAAATCTCTCAACATAAAAGCAAAAAAACCCACACCTGCTTGAATGGGGCAGATCATAGCTAGCTGTCTGAGAGGACAGAAAAGTTATTGTGCACTCAAATAAACGTACAAAAAGCAAAAAGAGCCTTCAGATTGTTCACAAAAGTACAAATTACAAATTTTTGTCACTTCATTTTAGGGCCACAAGAAATGATAATATGTCCAAATTTCTAGCAGATCAACAACAGGTTTGAAAGACTAAATCACTGAAAAGACTTGGAGAACATATGGAAGAGGTGTACAGGTCTGCAACAGAACCAAAACAGAGAGAATAAGAGCAGGTCACTTTTAAAATAAAATTATTTTAAAATAGTACAACAGAATTAAAAGTTTTAGTAAAAATCCTGAAAGAGGAAACACTATGTAATATGTAAAAAGTCCTTTAAATGTCAGGTCTTCAGAAGAGTTGAAGTGGTCAGGGTACATAGGGTCCTATTGCCTTTACAAAGCTTCCTCAGAGGCTGAGAAATTTAATTCTGAAATGTCAGCATCATCAGCAGAAAGATTTAATTAGGAAAAAAAACCCAACAGAAAACAGAGTATCTAGAATTTGTGTTCAAAGGTCATGAGCTACAGTATTTACAAGAATTATTCTCTCCTTTTTTGAGAGTTAGAGCAGGTGATTCTAATTTTAATGTTTCTGAAAAGACTGAGGGAGAGAAGTAACAGTGAGTAATAAAATTCAACTGTCAAGATGAAAGTGAGGCTGAACAAGAAAATGGATGTACTTCTAATTAATTGGACAATATAAATGAAATTTTCTGGGAGTCATCCTGTAAGAACAATAGAATAATTATTAAGGAAATACTTGTTTAGCCTAGTCACAGAGCACATAACCTTATGACATGTCCCTCCCCCTGCCCTCACTATATTTTCTGTATTTTAACCTAGAGAAAAAAAGGGAAGATAATAGATTAAGGGAACAGTATGAGAAGGGAATCCAGGATGATATGCAGAGGAATTTTAATTGTGTTGCAGAGTGCTTGCTTGATGCAAAATGCGTGAGTCTGACTTTTCTTACTTGCTTGTCTAAAACTTATTATCTATTTAACTCTCTGTTTTGCTTCATGAATATTTAATCTATTCCGGTAGCCCTGTTGTAGGGCTACTGCAGTATGGGCTTCCAGACTTGAAAAGTGCTAAGAACCACCCTCTCAATTGTTTTTTCATTTGCCTTGACATAGAAGCAGTAACAGATATTTCACATAATCACAGAGAATTGTTGCAGTTGGAAGACCTCTAAGATCAATGAGTCCAACCACCCAGTTAGGGAAACCAAACCAAACCAACCCTGGGAAGCCTGTTCCAGTGCCTGACTGCTATTTTGGTAAATAAATTATTCCTCATATATAGTCTAAACCTCCCCTTGTGCAACTTAAGGCCATTTCCTGTAGTCCTAGTGTTATTCACTTCGGAGAGGAGGCCAACTCCCACCTCTCTACAACCTCCTTTCAGGTAGTTGCAGAGAACAACAAGGTCTCCCCTCAGCCTTCTCTTGTCCAAAATAAACAATTCTAGTTCCCTTAGCCCCTCCTCATAGGACTTGTCTCTAGACCCTTCACCAGCTTGGTTGCTCTTCTCTGGACATGCTCTACCACCTCAATGTCCTTCTTGCAGCAAGGGACCCAAAACTGAGCACAGTATTTGAGGTGTGGCCTCACCAGTGCTGAGTATAGGGTCATGATCTCTAGTCCTACTGGCCACACTATTCCGGATACAGGCCAGGATGCTCTTGGCTTTCTGGGCACACTGCTGGCTCATATTCAGCTGGCTGTCAACCAACACCCCCACGTCCTTTTCAGCTGGGAAGCTTTCCAGTAACTCTTCTGCAAGTCCGTAGCACTGCATGGTGTTGTTGTGACCCAAGTGCAGGATCTGGCACTTGACCTAACTGAACTTCATACAGTTAGCCTCTATGTATTTAAAAATATACAGTATAAATCAGGTGAACTGGGTTTGCTTAATCCTGTTATCACATGGTGGTAAAGATGAGAATGTTTCAGGGAAAGCTCTGTGTGGATAAAATTGTAGCACAAGCTGAACTCAAACCAGGAACATAGTGCCTGAGTACTGAAACATACCAATTGTAGTGCTCTTCTCTTTCCTGAGCTGATTTTGTCTGCTAGTGGATGTCATTATAAGGGCAGAGTTAGAGAGTCCACAATATGTCAAATCCCATTGACAATATTTTTAGAAGAGTGCCTTGTGATATGGCAAGCAACAGGTATGGATGCTCTCATCCAGAGGTGTAAAAATGGTTATGGAAAGGATCTACTTATGGCACCCTGGCAGGAGGAGAAATTGCTATTTTTGGCCTAGAGGGCTTTTATGAGCCAATAATATAAATATGGCAAAAAAGTCAAAATTCCTTCTGGATGAAATGCTAGTGAGCTTCATAATTAAGCTGAAACATCAGAAAATCACTTGATGGAAGTTCTCCTGGATGTGTGTTTTCATTCTTTTGTTAACATGAGTTTTTATTTTAATTAAGCCCACAGATAAAATATTACAAGCTTGTTCATAGCAACAACAGCATCACCTTGTTCAACATTTTCTAGGTGCTTTTCACATGGTCTTACGTCTCTTAGATGGGAGTGGAGGGAAAAAATTAACAGACCATGCAGACAGACTAGGCTTTAGCATGACATCCTTTTCATAAAGCTACACAGAAAATCTCCTTGCCTTGCTTTTTTAGGGATTAGTTTTATACAGAAACAGTGGTGTAATACAGAGGAACTTTATGCAAGAGAGAAAAAATACTTTGGTTATTTTAAATCCTTTAATATTCTTGTTTGTCTTGTTTGTGTTTTTTTTTTGGGGGGGGGGCGTGGGAAGAGGGGCAGAATCCTATCCCTGTAATAAAAGTCTTTCTGGATCAAATCTTTATTCTTTTCTTTCCTCTCTGAAAAATCAAAAGATGAATTCTAAATCTGCCACACAAAGAGATTGATACTGTCTAGATGTTAGGCTAATACTAAACTCAATAATTCAAACTTCATATAATGTTTGATTCTTTTCTATTTCAAGACTGCATTAGCATCTGTGATGACAGATTTTTGATTATTTGTACTTTTTCCTTGTAGACCACTGGGAAATGTCATTGTGTGTTCAAGAAAACTAACAGGAAGAAAAGAGCAACAAATGCATCTTCTCTGAAGTCACAGGGGTAGCACAAATGTCACATCAGATTCAATTAGAGAAGAGCAGATAATGAAAACTCCAATATCTGGCTGCATTTGCTCTATTCTTCCAGTATTCAACATGTCATTAATCACTGGGGACTCAGAAACTTAAAACATTTTAAAAGGATTCTTGGAAAAATTCTTCCCATGCTCTGAGAGTTCATTTTAGCAATACCTCTTCTTTTCTCAATATGCATAATTGAGAGTTTTGCATAACAATGGCCTTTTAATTATTTAATATTTTATCTGCTTCTGCACTTTCTCACAGGTAGTACCAATATTCTACATAATGCATTACATATTTCCCCTAGGAAAAAAAATCTTATGTAAAATAATTGAGGATTGCAACTTTATTTTGAAAAAAAACTTCACAAGAAAGGTTTAGGTATGAGAAATAAGAATTGTTTTTATTTGTATGCCCAAAGCAATAGGGTTGGGTGCTTGGGGTTTTTTTAATATGCAGTAAGGGGAAAACTGAAGAAGAGGCAGAATTTTTGTCTCTCGATGCAAGATTTACGAGAACATTTCAGAAGATAAAAGCTGATTTCAATCAGCCATAACTGTCACATTAGGCAGTTCATTTATGGTCATATGCCTAGGGCTTCATACACGTATCTTTAGTATAATTATATGTATCTGCCTTCAGTTTGAACTGCTTGATTCAGGGTATAACCAGACTTGTTCACACAGTGAGGCAGAATATTCTTGCAAGGCTGCTGTGCACTGCATGGTATACATGATTTTAAATGCCCTTGTGAATGAAAACTAATCTGATTGTATCTGAGAAATGAGATTTAAAGTTATTAGAAGTCTCAGGCAGGAACAAATATCTCTCTTTTTATGAAAAACCTTGCCATATATATATATTTTTTTTTTTTTTTAAAGCAGTGATTTCTCTAGTGATGTGTCTGATTATGTAGGACTATAACTATGTTAGGAGAAATAAAGAAAAAACTAACATCCTTGCATTACATTACTTAAGTTTTACTCTGCTCACAATTGCTCTGAGAAACCTGAGAGTTTTCAATATTAGTATTAATCTGGACAGTTACTGTGTATATTAGCATTTCAAGACTGCAGGTTCAGGCTAGACATAGTTAAGCTTTTTGCAACCTGTTATAAACTATTGCTACTGCATTATTTCTTTTACAGATATCACTGTTCAAACAAACAAACAAACAAACAAGCCCCAACCAAACCCAAAAATGTAGATAGGTTTTTTCCAAGGTAGTGCAGTTTTCAGCTGAAATGCTATAGTTTTTCCTCATATTATTCTAATACCTACAATTCCTAAATATTGCCATCTATGACAGCTTTTCATAAATGATGACTTACCAATGACAGTGGGGTGTTTTTTTTTCAAGAGCCCTTTCATGAAGTGGACACTTTAACATAGCATCTAAAAACTTATTGTTTTAATCTAATTTAAAATCTTCTCCATGTTCATTACTATCAGATTATAATGCTTGACAATACTTAGTTAGATGTTGAGATTTAGTAGCGAGAGAGGTAAACACACCACATGCACTTCATAGCAAGACACTGGCCAACTCTGAGGGAACGAAGAACAGGCAGGAGCACCAGGCACTACGTTCAGGAGTACCTGAAGGTTCAGCTTTATGATCAATCAGACCTAATATCTCTCCACTGATGGAGGTGTCTTGACCTCAAGGTCGTTTGCCTCTGCTTAAAAACAGCAGAAAGAAGAGAGGACAAAAAGAAAATTAGTCTCAGAAAAATATTAGGAAAGTAAATAGTAATGAGAAATTCTCTTGGTTTCTAGAGGCAAGCTAAGAGACAGGAGATCTTGCTGCTCTGTGGGGTGAGTTCAGTAAGCATTGTGGACTTCAAGAAAATGACTCCATGTCTCTGATTTCCTTCTATGACACACTGTAGGGAAATTTTACCCTAGCATATTAATGAATCAATTTCCTTATTTAATCCTTTGCAACATCTTCCAAGGACATGTCAGTCATATTTTCTAAAAATGGTCAAATTCATAAACATAAGAGGTTTAATCTCATTGTATTATTTGACATTTCAGGAAAATCAGAAGGGTCTTCATCCTAAGCAAGCAAGTTTTACTTCAATAAAAAGTTGAACAAGTGTTCTAAAATATAGATAACTGAGACTGGCCAGGTAAGGCAGCCATGCCTGTGAAGTTTTGCCCTTGCAGACGGTGTCTAGCCAATAAATTTTCTCTCTGAATTGCAGACAAGTCCATGGAGCCCTGTCCGCCTCTAAGAAACTAAGACTATTTGTAGTCATTGCACATTGCAAGGAAGAATTTGAGAGCAAATATAACAGACATAAATCTTGTCAGTTTTTATGCAGTTCCATTTTTTTTATATCCAGAGTAGTGATATTTTGAGGTACAGTTTAAATTAAGCTTTTCTTAATTAGCTGTGTTAAATTATAAGAAAGGGCTGCTCTCTTCAAGCAACAGAATTCTTTGTAGAGCAAACATATGCATTATGTGACCATAAACATCTAATGCTAAAGTGGCAGCTTAGAAAGAGGTGTATGGAAGTAAGTAGGTAATTGATGTAAAATTATTGTCTTCTGGATAGTTTCCAGTTGGCTTACTGGTTGTGATGGCTCTGTTTCATCACCACAAGACAAATTGTTCAACATGTTTTAAATGCACATCCAATCTGATAGGCGTAGAATGTGAATTTAGGCACTTTCTCTTTCAGCAGTATCAATCTGCGTGCAGCTGAATTTTATCTCTGAAGTTTGATATTCATTTTTTAAAAAGTTTCAGAATTGTTTACTTCACTTATATGTTTTCCTTTGGTTTCTAATGAAAAAGAAGTTTGACACATATTTGTTTTCAAACTGTTAATCAGTGGTCATTCAAAAATCAAACATGAGATTGCCTATAAATTTGGTTTATGATCCAACAGCTTTTCTTTGAAATAATCTGAGCTGTCAACGGCCTTGTTTTTTGAGAAGCTGTCCCACTGGTGGTGGCCATGGCAGGTCTTTAATGACCTTGATTTCAACTGGATGGGAGGCAGGGGTTGGGAAAGAGAGAAAGAGAGAAAGAAAGGAAGAGAGAGAGGAAGAGAGAAAAAGAGGAAGAGAGAGAGAAAGAGGGAAGAGGAAGAGGAAGAGGAAGAGGAAGAGGAAGAGGAAGAGGAAGAGGAAGAGGAAGAGGAAGGGTGGGGACAGAGAATTCAGTAGAGGGGGGAAGTACACCCATGCATCAGTAGGTAATAATATCCAGGAACTAAAATTCTTGCTAAGAAACCTGAGAATTCCCTCATGTAAGAATAGGAATTTGAACACTCTGTCCCTTCTGTCTGATAACCATGTTGATAAATACTACCTAGTGGGAAGAAGACCCCCTCTTTTTTTTTTTTTTTAAAACACATTCAAAAAAATCTGGTTCTTTGCATACAGCACAGAACAGGAAGTGCTTTAATATAATAGATATTTTTTTGTAGGATATGAAAAGTATTGCCTTCTGACATCTATTTGTAAGAAAGGAAAAAAAAAAAGTATTTAACTTAAGAGACCAGCTGTAGTTGTGAGTTTAGTAATTTTTATATTATTCTTCTATTTAGTAAAAGCTTAGGCAGATAGGATTAAATTCTGGTTTTGCTGTTCAATTAACTGTGCCTCAACCTATCTGAATATCATATTAATTTTGGGTAGCCAGCTGAATGATGGGTTGACCCAGTTGAGAAGCCACACTCCACAAAGGGAACTAAGAATAGGTGGAAAGAAAAGTCAAAACCCAAAGACGTTGCTGGAAAGCTGTGGGGCTGCGGCTGTCTCCAGAGTCTGTAATGAAGAATGATTTCTTGAAGAATGAAGGAAAAGCTCTGTAAAGTAGAAACATAAAAGTTGATATTGGAGGTATTCTGTAATTGCTGTAAAGTTTAAATTAATGCTGTAGGTTTTAAAGGGCATTGATAAATTAATAAAAGAAGAGAGGAAAATTATTTAAGAGTATGCAGCTAAAACTCTCCTGCAATTCAGCTGACAGGAGATGAGTGTGTTTTGTAGATTAAACACATGTGGATGTGGATGTGCCACTAAGAAAGGGAAAAGTGATTTTGACAAGTCAGAAGGAACAAATATTATAGAGTTAAATCAAAATGTCAAATGCACTTTAAATCTCTGACAGCCCATATTCTCTGTTAAAGCTGAAGTAGGAATTAATGTCAAAAAATAAAATATTAAAATGTTCCAGGTGACTACAAAAGTTGGAGTTTTCCCTTGAACATTTACTATCAATTTTAAATAAAATATTAAATGAATGCTCTTAATTTTATATAGCATGTACTGATCTGAGATCTATAAAGAGTACACTTTCTAACAACATATAAAAGTAGTAATAATCAATGTCGCTTTTATGAATGAAGTACACAGATGATGAATTGAATAGAATAGCTGTACTATGTAGTTACATGGTTTGAACATACTTCAGCAACCTTCAGAAGGTTTCTGATCACTACAAAACTCTTCCCATTCCACAATTTGCATAAGTCTACTACTATTATTCCAGGTTAGATCAAAAAGGAGGAGGGAAGTAATCTTATTAGGAATCTTGACATTATTTCACTGTATCCATCACTTGGATTTTGAAAACTGAGCCTTCTTCTAGTACTCCACTTTCAGAAGTTACAGTGATGGCAATATCTTTAAAAATAAGTACAATTTTCATCAAATATTCAAAATGGTTTTACATTAATTTAGTTTATATTATGTCTCTATTAATTACTATATTTCATAGAAAGGTAATTAAATGTTATAGCAAGCTACAAAATGCTGGATTTACACCTACTAAAGACATGAGCGTTATTTAAACAAAAGTAAAAATAAAGCATTCCTGAAATCAGAAAACTATATATGTGAATTTCTTTCTTTTCTAGCACCACTAACAGATAAACCACCAAAGCTTTTACACCCCTTGGAGAGTAAGCTAACAATTCAGGAGACCCAGATAGGTAAGTAGCAAACACATAATTTCTGTCCATATTATATGAAGGTATTTCGTATGTTAATGGTGATAGTAATGTGTTGGCATTAATGTCATTGAAAAAACATTAATAATACTTTTTACCATGCAGAGACAGATGAATCTGATACCATCTAGAAGACTGTTGCTCACAAAAATTTGGTAGTACTGAATACTGAATACTAAGCTCTTGAATATTAAATATTACTGGTACTGCCTTTTACCTTTGCTGAAAGTCTGTATCTATAAGTGTACCTGTACTTTCCTTTCTAAGCTTCTCCTTTTTTTTTTTTTTTTTTTTTTTTTTTATATTTGTATATATTTATTATGAGATTCAGTGGGATTTTGTGGTTTAAATTCTACTTCTAAAATTTCTTTTTTTTTTCTTTTTGGTGCTTACTTATGGAATAGCAAAGATGTAACTATAAAAAATGTTGTGCTTATCTGAAACTATGCAGCAGACAGTGAGAAGTTAACTTGATAGCATCTGATTATTCTGAATGAACAAATATATATGTAACGATGAATGGAGAAAAACTGATGTAAGAAACCATTTTGTTTCACTTTTTCTGGCCTAGTGGGTGGTGGGTATTGTCACTTTGATCTGCTACTGCCATACAGGTAATTAAGGCTCCAATGCTAAGTACATGAGCTACTACAGTTTGAAAGACATAACAATCCATCTCCTTTGTGGATTGACACAGAGGGCAGCTTGTAAGAAGCCAAGCCTCAGTAGGTTACACTGGAATGATGCTTTTATGTCAGAACTGTAACCTATTGATAGGTCTTCTGGCATGTTAGCTACAGAAACAAATGGAATAAAATCTGGTAGTTGTCTAAATCTCACAGGAAAAAACAACAGCAACCTAAGCAAACTCAGTACGTTCTGCAGCACAACACTAGAAAAAGCAGAATGCTTGCAAATTAATTCTGGCAGTCATTGGCAGAACATTTGATGGTGCTTGCAAGGCTATGTCTAATAGTGGCCACAGAATAATCCACCTTTGTTTAGATATCCACAAATTATGAATCATGAAAATGATTCATGCTATTCATGTAATGTTTTGAGATGCTGATATACTTTTTCCGAAGCTATTATATAGAAAAAAGGAGATGTAATTAATTGCCTTCTAGAAATAATTTCTGTTGTTCTGAAGATACTGTTTCTGATATACCAACTCAGAAAATTTTTGCTATGTGACAATCCTAGATGATTTTACCTTTTCATTTGAACAAAAGCCTAGGGAACAGAAAGCAAAATGACTCAACATATTTTTTTCCTTGCTAATGTTGCTTACTGAGATATTTTTTATGAAAAAAACAAACATCACAACCCTTTTTGACTTTGACATCTTGCTAAACGCACTGTATGGGTAAGGCTATTCCAGGAAGTGTAATTATTTAATGTCAAGCTAGAAGCTTTTTACATGTGATTTTTAAAATTACTTATACCTTCAATTTCTCATAGTTCTAAGAAACAGATTAAATAATTTGAAAAGTCCTGGGTTTGGAAAAGGCACTTTTCAGAAAACTAAATACCTATTGATGAATATGAAAGAGTTCGTTTGAAAGTGTCACTTTCAGACACAAATGGGAAAGTCTGACAGTAGATGAAAGTGAAGCTCTAATACTTAGCCTTATATGAAGAGGCTGTGAGAATATATTAATTTGTTGTTTAAAAGCCTATGGAAAAATATATGAGAACTGGAGCAAGTGCAGAAAAGTGATAGTTCCCTGACATGAAAATTATGCTATTTTACACTTAGATTAGTATCTCGGTCCTGCTAGATAACATTTGAAGGGTCTATGTTTCACTTCCACTGAGGAAAGCTATTATTTATTTAAGGGAGTCACTTCATACCCTGCAAAAAAATGCAAAATATTTTAATAATGTTGAGATTCACTTAGCAAAACCTTTGTTACCTAAACTAGCAGCCTGCTAGCCACCTGAGGCTTGAGGTGACCACATGTTGCAGACTGGTCTATACACTGCCAGAAAACATATTAGTCCTCCAGAATGTGCTTTAAATGGTGTGTTTGTCTCTTATTTGGAAAATAAATGCATTGGGGGAAGTGGGGCAAAAGGAATGGATAACATAGAAAAGGGAGAGCAAGGAATTAGGTTCTTGAGGTAGTCCAGGATTTCATTAGCAGGTAAGCAGTCATTGTGATGGGGAGCTGGGGCAGCCTCTGTTATTCCTCTAAGTTTCTGTGTTCCTCACCTTGCAGTCATCCACCTTCAGTTGGAAATGAAACAAGGTGTGTCAGGGAATGCCCTAGGGGGTGCATACGTAATTTACAGGGATGTATATGCTTCTGCAGGTGCAGATGGTGTGCTGAAACATCAACAATGATGGTTCAGCTCACAATCTTCCTATGCTGTGGGAAGTGACTCCAGTGTATTTGCTGCTGAAGGAGCTCCTAGAGTTCAGTTATTAAACAAGGTAAATCCATGCAGTGTCTACATCAATGCTGGAAGACTCCAGGCATGTGTCACTCATTTGGTTCCAGCGCGGCTGAGAGACAGAGATATCTGCTATTTATTGCTGAGATACGTTGTTCTCTTTTATACACCAGCAACTAAAATTATTGTCATGGGACCATAGACCTGTTATATTATTGTTGCATGGCTTTCGTAAAACAGCGGCAGACCAAAAGGTGACTGCACATTAAGGAAGGAGTTCCTCTGGGAGGTGACTGATAGAGTGTTGTTGCCTAAGCTAACTATTGTAGTTGGACTTGCTGAGATAAAAGAAAGAAACCAGAGCTGGAGAATCTCCACTTCTCAATCCTATTAACCTACAGGCTCTCATCATGCTAAAGTTATCCACAGCTGGTTATGCAAAAGTGTCCCACTCTTCATCTGATGTTTGGGAGACAGTTAAGCATGGCTGTGCTGCAACGAGCAACCTTAGAGAGTCACAGGAATCTTGAGACCTCATTTGAAATATCTTTTTATCATAATGAATAGTAACCAGAAAAGCATACGATAGAAGCATAGAATAGAAATGGAAATAAAAATTAATTTTTCAAAAGATTTTAGCAAAAGACAAAGCAAAAGCATGAAACAGAGATATCTTAAATGAGGAAAGAAGGATTAGCTCCTTGTTCATCCTGTTCTGCATTTAATATTTTTTTGTTTGTTTGTTTGCAACCTCACTTTAAATTTTGTAATCAATACATTAATCCTTTTGCAAGGCTAAAAATACTGTTTTCTTTTTAAACTTTTCTCCTTTTAAAAGGGTTCTCTGGATACAATGACTCCACGTAAACTACTATGTCAAATACTGTCTTCAAAACTATACAGCCTGCAAGAACCTCGGTGCTGTAAAGAGTTGAGGTGTGTTGCCCATGCAGCTCTAAGCTGCTGTATGGGCTGACAACAGCATACACTGGGGAGAAGAGACAAGCAGGCAGATGAATGGGAGGCAAGGGGGAGTAAAGGCACAGTTAAGAACAACATAATGACCCACGGAGTTGCATTCCACAGTATTATTTCTCTTACCTTCAACACAATAACAAAATCAAACAAACAGATCATGACTAACATAAAAACCCCTAGTAACAGTAATAATACAAACCTTTCCATACAGACCAGCTCAGAAAGGAATTATTTAATATTGTTTCTTACATGTGAAAAATCCTAAAACTTCAGTAACTGTATTTCTAATTCATGTATATGTTATATACTGATGGTACACACATATATATGTGATATGTACATTCATATAAAAATTATATTCTGGTTTTCTTTATTAGTAAATTTTGAGTCTTTTCAGTTTCACCTCTATTTCAAGTAATACTGTTTCTTCCACCTGTACTGGCAAATATCTGTCTTCCTCGAGGAAACAGGAAGAATACTTTCAGACTGACTTAAGAAAATCTGATTTTAGTATTCAGTTGTTCCATATTCATCTTACTAAAGAAGAAAGATGTGTCTTCACAACAGGCAATAATGGGTATGAAACTAAAAAACTAAAAATAACCTCAATAATTATTTAAACACCATCAAGTTGGTTAGACTGTGTCCTCTCCATTTTTCAGTGTCCTTCCTGGTTCTGCATGGTGCTATAACTTGAAATGCCAAAATTCACCAAGAAAAATTAAGTAATTGTCAATTTATTTTTTAGCTAGGTCTCATTTTAGAGAAAAGAATAAAGGAATAAAGGGTTTTCAGCATTATACGAATGGACCTAAAACACAAGTTTGGACCAGCACCTAAACACTTTATAAAATATTTGTAGGAAAGGAACTATTAGAAAAATTTCATACTTACCAAGCAATAAAATATATTGCATGACTATTCATATTCACTACACAAACAAATGAAACACATAATTCAAGTAACCCACATTAGGGTTCCTAAGAAAAAATTATAACAAACATTACAAAATTTCCTCTCTACACTAATGTAACAGGTTGAGATGTGAGGCTGTTTGGGTTGTATGTTTTGTTTCTTTCACAACTTTCTAGGAAACTAATTTGAAGTAATAAAATTACTTCATTTTTAGTTAATTTATTCAGGGTTAGATTTTTCATGGCACATTACTGCTTATTAACAATCGTTGGAGGAATAGCTTCTTGGTGCTTATTTTATAATACTTTTAGAGGTTGATATAAAGATACCTATGGGTTTATTATAGTTTAACTACTAGTAGAGAGTTTTTGTGGGTTTGTTGTGTGTGGTTTTTAATGTCTCACTAATTTCTTCTAATCAAAGCATTCATCCCATTTAAGAGGATTTCTTTTTACAAGATACTTTCAATCTTAATGTGGAGATTCAATTCTCATATGAAGAAAGATGACCTACAAATAATGCAGCCAATATTGTACAGTTGATTATTATTATTATTTCCTTTGTCAAGAGGTAATCAATGTTGAAGCAGGTATTTTATCAGAGATATAGTATCCAAGGTGCCACTTTTAGTTTCCCGGTGCTTTGGAAATGTCAGGCATTTTAAAAAGTTTATAGATGTGAATGCCTCCCATCACATGAGTACTCAAATTGGTGAGATAATCCTTCTTTATAAAAAAACCCAAACAAACAAAAGCTACATTTACAAGGACAACATCCAAGACTGAAATTATTTTGAATTACTATTAGGGAATAAATGTTCTTTATTTTGTCCAGGGTGTTGTTCAGAATACTTTACTTACTATAATGGACACAAATGTTATTTTTTTTTACCAACAATAACAGTTGGACCTAATTTAGGTAAAAATTTAAAGTGTGGACTAAAAAAACCCAAAACCTATTATAGTATTTATTGGAGGGTACAGGCAAAGAATAGCTCACTGTATTCAAAAGACTTTTCTAAGAGCATTAGAATCAGATACAATTCCCTGCCTGCTGCTTTGGTTTTATGAATACTTAAATCGTTTTTCAGAGTTGTTTTATTTTGGGAATTCCTTATGCCAATGTGGCAATGGTAGTACATATCCAGGAAGAAAAGGGGGAAGAAGATTCAAGGTGTTTTGGCTCAAACTGGTTATGCAACATCACCCTAAGCCAATACTTGGCCACAGTATGTTCTCTATAGGGTCAATATAGATCATGAAGCACCTTTGTCACATAAATCTTATCACATCTGAGTGGAACTGCTCTGCAGTTACCTGTATGTCCACATCAAAGTGGCTTTTGTCTGGACTTTGGTACAATGACAACTCACTCCTCTAGGATGTTAGACTCTTTGTTTAGACATCTGGGATAAAATACCTGAAGTTGGAGTGTGCGAATAACTTCCTTCATGCTACCTATACACAGCAGGTGAATGCTAGGCTTTAAAAAATATTTAAAAGAGAGCTTTCAGAAGCATTTTGCATTGAACCATTTGACATAATGGATTTTATATCCAGAAATGTTGCAAGTATGCTATATTGTAGAGAATTATAGCTCAGGTTTTCTAATGTGTTTGTATTTCTGACTGTTAAATTAATTGAGATGTAGATACATAAACTGTCATGTGTTAATAATTTACCATGACCAAACACAAGAGGTAATTCCATCCTTATATTGATGCTCTTTAAAACTATACATGAATCACACTGTTACTTATTTGGGTATCTGGTATCCGGATACAGAAACTAGAAAGCAAGGAATACATTTTACTTTGATAAGAGAAAAAATAATATTAGTTATGTAAACACTTAGGGAGTCCATATATTTATTTTTTTAAAATCAGCTGTCTTTGCTTCATCTTGATTGTACTCATTTGTATAAGTAAAAAGCACATTAGTTGATGGTTCTTTTTCAGCAAAAGTATACAAAGTATCAGTGGTACTGAGAACAAAATAAACATTTTTAAGGGGTGATTTACTTAGCTAGTCAAACTTGAAAGACAATTTTTATTTTAGCGGAGGACAATTTAGTTGGTAATTTTTCAGTCTTTTAATATTATCACGTCAGAAGATTTATATTTTGGATTATTTTTAATTACCTCTCTTAGGAGCACAAAAAAAATTTTCTCAAGATTGTTCCTACCTTTGAAATATTACTTTGTCATGGAAAAAATACACTGACTTTAATACAACCTGCAGAAATAAAGTTTTTGTCTCTTCTTTATCTGTACAACACACTGAAAAGTTATCCTGTGACTCATCTAAAGATTGTGAAATATTTTTAATTTTGTCTAACGTTATGCTATAGGCATTCATCACAGAAAATGTTCAAAATGAGTAACTTTAAAAGCAAATCACTTTACTTTTAAAACTCTTCCCTTTTTTCTTTACACCAGAAACCAGAGTTTTCTGTAAAAATAGTAAGCTGCTGTGTCTCGCATCTAACATGCCAAACTAGCAAAACTCACTGTGTTCAGTAAGTATCTGCACACATCCTTTTTCTCGACTCCATTTTGCTTAAGTTTTTTTTTGTAATTAGAAGCAGAGTTCCAATCTGAAGTAGATCAAAACAGAAGACTGTTCCTGGAGAAGTCAGTATCTCTCAGAACTTGAGCACAACTCTTTGAACTTTGGTTGTCAATTAGAAGTGTTATCCTTATTATGACAAGATGGTGTCACTAGTTTATCTACTACTCTGCTGTATCCATGCCCCTATCTTCTCTTTTGCGTTGTGGCAATCTGTTAAGAAGCGTTGGTGTGGACCAGCTCCTCTGAGCTGTCATAATATCCCAAGGCATGAAACTTAATGAGATTTTGTGTCCTAAATTCAGTATGCTTCTTTCAGAATTAGCCTAATGGTTATGAAGATCCACATGGGCATTTGGTAGTCACCCTGCTGGGTGGATATTTCACCACTGAGGCTGTGCGCAGAGGCGGTTCTGAACCACCACAAGGGAGGAAGCTCCACTGGATCTAACAGTGGTTTATATAAAGCTTGGATTAATCTAGGAGATGGGTTACCTTCCAGATGGCAGCCCATGCGTTAAGGTTGAAATGAGTCTACTTCTTGGAAATAAGATAATTTAAAGCAGCCTATTTCTAGATCTGTATTCAGCATGTTTGAGCTTTTCAAGGTGTTTTCTAAATCCTCAGAACAGCAGAGGTTTCAGGCAGATGGAGGAGAAAGCAGAAAGCAAGCTGAGAGAGAATGTGGGCCAATCTAATTGAAAATTAGAAAGTGGAAAATAGAAAAGCTTTAACAACCAGACTGCTGACAGTAGTAGTTAGTAAGTATAAGACTTCTTGACAGACTAGATCCAAGGTAGATGGAGGTAAGGGATATGTGAAAGGGATTTGAGAGTGGAGTTGATTCCACTTCAGTACAAGTGTCTGGTACATTAGGAGTTATTTCTAAAATTCCTCAACCCACATACACAGAGAAAAATGTTGGACCACCAGTAGCAGTTTAGAAGCAATCCACAGATAAAAAGCAGGATTTCACTATTCGGATGTGACTAAAGATAGAAATTGTGGTGTATGTATAATTGCTGGTTATTTCCAAGTCACTTAATTGGGGTCTCAAGAGTGACTGAGTTATTGTAGATCAGCTGAGCCTCAGTAATTGACCCCTAGCAGCATTTACTGGAATATGTATTCAGTGTGTTGTAAACGCAAGGTAAAGCATTGCTGAAATTTAAGACAACAGGATTTTCTTAGCTTTTCAAATGGCTATCAGTACACATTACCACTTACTGTGGCACAGAGATATGCAATTCCTTAAACAGTGATAACACATTTGTAAGTTAAAGAACAATATTGAACCCTTACTAAATTATCTAATTCATCCATTTAGAATGTAACATAATGCAGATTCTTCAGAATTAGTCATGATAAATTAGTTGAAATGACCATACGGGCCATTTTAAATTTTATTGGAAAGCAGTGAATTTTAACTGCACGCACACTGCTGTGTGTATCAAAAGTGTATCAAAAAGTACTTTGAAACCTCAAAATCTTTTTCATGTTTGCTTCTGTTATCTGCTAGCAGTACAGCGATATGTAAGTGACATTTCTAGGAAGTGTCATTTTTTACTTAGCTCTTCTTAAAACAGTGACATACAATTAAGTCTTTCTATCTTATAAACACATTCAATACATGAGGCTGTTCATATGTACTTTTATTACCTTTGCATACAGAGCGATAACTTGGATGTTGGATCTGAAGGGTTTGTTTCCATACATTCAACATTGGTAATTTACCTACCCTAAATGCATTATAAATACAACTAAAAACGTGTACATAAAATGGCTTTGATTATTAAAATAAAATATGATATTGCATTTTAACTAATTTTTTGTAGTTATTTTCAAATGAATTAGAAAACCACCAAATACAATCATCTAAAAATTATTACCAGCGGGTTTTGCATCTCAGATTTTGCAGCACTGATGTATATTCAGCTAGGTTGGAAGAAAAAAGTAACAAAATTTGGACAAAAGTAAAAGTGATTCTTTTGTTATAATTTTACAGTTCAGACTAGAGGAAATGTAAAACCATGTAGTTTAAATAATGACAAGATAATATAATATGTAAGTATAATCAGTTTTATTCCTTAGAAAATGTTATACATATAAAGAACATGAATGATATAGAAGGATATAATGTTTTGAAGCTAGCAGTCTACCTTTGAATGTAGCTTTTTTAAGGAAAATGCTAGATTTCGGCATCCACATGTTGTCTGCATGGATTACAGGCACAAGCAGAATTAGATTACAGCAACTGTAGATTTTATAGACTGTGTAGAATAACAGTAAATCCATAAAACCCATGTTATTTTACACACAGATGAAAAAACAGATCCTGCACCATTGTCCTGATGGTAATTAGCTGTGAAAGTGTTTCAAGAGACAAGAAGTTGAGTTTCATCTATTGACTGGTTTCTAAGAAGGAAAAATAATATAAACCAATTGTTGATAAATTTGTAGGTAATATTACAACTTAAACAGTGGGAAGACAACAAAATTAATTCTTTTTAGTAGGTTTCATTCTTCCTTATGCACCTGTGCTGCTGAATTCTGACTACTTAAAACATTGATCTGAAGAATATTTATTTTGCTCTAAGAAAAGATTGGAAATGGGAAAAAGGAAAGAAAATAAAGGAAAAAGAACTAGTTAATAATTAAGTAAAAGCCAAGACTTGTAAAGGTCTGTGTTGCCTCTTAAAGAACATAAGACAATAACAGAAATAAATTGGATGTAGGTGCCTGAAGGAAAAGAATGTGTAGCTAAGGAAATAATTTGTGTTGCATTAATGTTAGAGTTCTTTTCTAATAATGACTGATGCTGGGAAAAAGTGTCTGGCAGAATCATTATGTAATTTTTTATCGAAGTAGATAATATTATCAAAGATGTTTAAATTACATATGTTTCTTTTAAAACTTAACTTTTAAGAATATATGGTTTGGAGTAGTAAATAAGTGTTAAAAAAAAAACCAGTAAGGTTGAGGTCTGGCATATGTAAATAGTGACAAAACAAAGTTCAGAAGTATGGCATTGAAAGGAATTCTTAGCATTTCTCCAGTCCTAAACTTTTTTTTTTTTTTTTAATTCTCCTAGCAATCAACTTCAGATGACTTTGCAGTTTAAAGCCTTTCCAGTTACATAAGATAAATAGGCATTAAGGATGTCTCATCTCCCTGTGGATGTAAATCATGCAGGAGTCTAAGGATGACTGAATCAATTCTGTACTGGAAAAACAATATAAAATTAGTTAAAAAGCTCTCTCAACATTTTATAATGTCTACATGTTAAATGTGCCATCTATCCTTGCCAGGCTTCACTATTTAGAGGGTTGCACACTTTTCTCTTTAGTAGTCTTCCCTCCCTATCGGAGGTACAGAATTTTACTTACAGTACTGCTGCCATACATATCCTTCACATAGAGACCAAAGACATCAAATTTTCCCTTGGTTCCAATTAAGATTTTTTACATTTCACTTTGAAAATAGCTGGTTTCTTCTATTTAAACAATGCCTACCCACCCTTGTCATAAACATTTTTCTCTTGTGATGAATAATGATTATTTTCTAGACAGGACTATGCCGTCTTTTACTGTTATTATTTCCAGATAATTATTCTAGTGTAACTGGAAAGGATTATCTTTGATTCAAACACTGTGCCTTTTGCAGATCTAGAATACCTGCCAGTGATGGGCTGCTTTCCACCTGTCTATCTGAAAGACCTTTAAAAGACAAGTATCCAGCTTCCAATTATTCTTTGACTATGCTGCTAGGAGGGGTGGGACAGACAATTCTTGTAGTAGTAAAGCGAGAAAGATATGAGTGAAAGAGCATTTTTTTTTGAACAACAAAAACTTTGTAAGTGGGAGTTTCTGTAATGAAAGGGGCTTTCTCTTCTGCTGAATTTTCACCCAAATGCCTTGGGAGTAGAACAGACTTTCTCCTTCTCCAGGATTCTTCAGAAAAGTGACAGATAAGTTATTGAACAAGAGGAAGCTATTATCTCAGAAACCTCTTTATCTTCCCCTGTCCTTACCTGAACGCACCAGAAGAGCATCAAAAATCCTCTTAACACACACTGAAATATCTGTTCATTTAATAAATGGCAGAAATAGCTAAGGCAGGTAACATCCTCTTTCAGACTACTTGCTACTAAAATATATTTACTGGTGATTACCAGGCAGAGCAAACCATGAGATGAAAATTGGTTGTTTTGTAGTTTCCACATGTTTTCCCATATGTTTTTCTCAGGTAAAACTGAGCTTTTGGAGGAAAGACTTATATTCTACTATGCACGGACTGTCTACAACAATGCCCAACTACTGATACTTGGTCAAGTAGCTGTTACCAAAATGACAAAAAAACTTTTTTTTTTTTTTCTTTTTTTTTTTTCTGGTAAAGAGATTTTTATTACAGTTGCTGCTCCTCAGTCCCTCCTTCTCCCGTGTTCTGGCCTCACCATGACCCATGTAAAGGTCTAAACCCTGTAAAGGACACTGTCTTCTTCTTCCTTTACCACTGTCTTCCCTGTTAAGAACAGAAAGAAAGGCAAAGCAGAAAAGAAAGGCAAAACTTATTCCATGCAGTACAAATACATCTGAAAAAGATACTAAGCAAATAAAATTTCTACACAGTCTATTCTATACTCTTTTAGTAAGAAGACAGTTTGCAGCTTCCAGGCACTCCACAGGACTCTGTTTAGATAAAAGCCACCATTGATCCTTTGTGTTGTTCATTTGACACTTCTGGCTAAAGAAAGCCCTTTCAGGTCATAGTATGATCTCTAAGACCCCAAAAAATGCTATTTAGCACAGCTTTCATTTGCTATTTCAGCAGCATTGCAAGTGTCACAGATGGGATGGGGTGGCAGACAAGACATGAATGCACAGATCCAGGTTTATTGCATATAACACTAGAGTCTTAACTCTTTAAAGTGGAAGGCACAAGTACAGTCAAAGCATAGAGAAACTGGGAGATCAGAACAGAAGCTGAAGTTTGAATGCAAAGGGTATGTCAACAGTGAATTTTACTACTTATAGTTAGATAAAACAATAAAGGTTAACCATTTAAATGCTAGCAACTTTTTTATTATCAAGTTTTATACTAGGCCTAGAACATTAATTATCAATTTTAAAGGAATCTGTAATTTTTAAGCTTAATGATAAAAATTACTTAGCAATAAGTTTGCTAATAAAGACAATTAAAGAGTTAGTATCTCTCATCATTACGTGGCTGCAGTTGGATGTTTGGGTGGATTTTAATTCTCAAGAATTAGTCTCTCTAGCATGCACCCCTGCTGGAGGAGCGAAGCTCCAGCAACATTCTGGGAAAGTGTATGGGATGTCCCCTTTAGCAAAGATGGGAGTGGGCTTTTACAGAATAAAGTGGATTGACTGCTATCATTTAACCATTAGCTGTACCTCCAACAGCTCTCATTGGAGAATAAAAGGAAAACAGTAGAAAAAAACATGAAGGCCCTGTTCGCACCAAGCAAACTCTTGTTTTAGTTGTTCATTCCTACTTCATTTCCCCTAGTTGTGGCTGGGTTGGACTCCATGTTCTTCAACACCGGAGAGCAGCTAGTGTTATAAACATCAACTTGGCCTCTCTTTATACCTTTCAAGGTTGTTACCAGCCCAGAGTTTGCTAGGACTTTTCCTTTCTCATAGGAATCTTTCACTTTAGGCCTGGACCAGTAAAACTTAGAGAAAAAAGCAGTTAAATCATACAAGGAAACTAGGGCAGGCATGTTGAAACATGAAGCGTCCTGTTACAGCAAGGAATATGAGTATGTATTTGGGTTCATCCACCATCTATCCTCACTGATATTTTAAACGGGAAATATAATGTAAAGAACATCTTTTGCATATGTGTAGTAAAAACTATGTGAAGTCAGTATAGATTTCAAGGTGGTATTTATTAGTACTCTTCTCACTGATCCCAAATAATTGCTATTTGTAAGCAGAAGCCTATTCTTGTTTCAGCAACACAATTATCTCTGGCACTACCTTACTTCTGGGATGGACTAAACTATTTAGTTATGTTAAGAAATGTTAAAACACATACTATTGAATTCAGCACACCTGCTTGCCTTTTGCTAGACCACTTTCTATAAGCAATATAGTTTCTGTGACTAAAGGAGTTACACATGCACAAGCTTGTAAAACATCACAAACCACATCATTAGGAGTTTATGTATTTATGGAAAGAACAATTGTGTATCAATGCTCAATGAAACATGAAAGAGTTTTTTACATGCTCCCTGCATCTTTTGGTTTGTTCCATATTCATGGCAAAATTTTCCCCTAAGTGTTTCTTGTATTCTTTGTCTCTGTTATCAGACATTGATTTTTAATGATAGGTATGATACTTGGAATTCATATCTTTCAATATGTTGTGTCTGGTTTTCTGTTCAAATTTCGATACAGTCTAAATTTCAGAAATTACTTTAAAGGTATTTAAGGCACCCTTCAAAGACCTCTAACCAAAGAGCTGGCTATCAGATGACAGAAGATATGGGTATGGTAATCAGTGTAAGAAATAAGAAGTAGATTGGGAGACTATGTATAATAGACATAACTGAAGAGCCTCTGGCAGAATAAAAAATCAAGTCTTTTCAAAACCAGAAGTTCAGGCATCAAGTGTTGAGAATGCAGGCCCAAAGCCTCTGCTAACATGAAAAAGTTCCTAGCATGGGTTGAGGGGAAAACAAGCAAAGACTTGGAAACGGCAGGAAAAGAGGAAAGAACCATGAGATACAACATAGCCACAGCCTATTATGCAAAATATCATTAGGACAACACATGGTTTCCATTCTGTGACAGAGGAAAGGGAAATCCTCAGACCCCCTCCTTTGGTTAATGCAGTGTGCTACCAGGAGCAGTTAAATGCAAAAGGGAAGGAGGATGTGTACTGGGCAACTGTGTTGTGACAGTAATGGAAAGGTATAAGGACATACCAGAAAGAATCTGTCATGTTCATTACACACAGGATTACAATACATATCAAGTGAAAGATTCCTTAATAATCTTCTAATTGGGTTAATGTCAGCCTGCAAGGCTAATTCCTTCCATTTGTTAAATGAAAACTGAAAGAAATGTAATGAAATTACAGGAAATGTATTAATAATTATAGGCAAGAAATATATTAATTTTGTAATTATAATAGACAATGCTGGTTTATAATTATCCAGTTATGTTTCTGTTGAATATTTATATATATAAGCAGATTTCAAGAAGTGTCAGAAGATATGCTACATGTATCATTAGTATGATTCCTCTAGTTCCTGGCTGGAAAAAAAAAAAAAAAAAAAAAAAAAAAAGAGAGAGAGAAATAGAGGGAAAAAGATGGAAATGATAATCATCGAGTACTTGATCATTTAGGAATGATTGATATGGCACTCTTCATTTGGCCTTTGAAGATCTAGTCTTCTGTACCCTTTAATATTAACCATTTCCTTTCAGTTTTAAGCTTAATAGTTATGTAAGATTTGTGAGAATGACTGCTTTTGACTAAAATAAACTATAGAGGATGATGTGGAGCCTTCTGGGAGAATTCTGCACTAGCTTTAATAAGGGTGTGATTGCCTTCTAGCGACTGTGTATCTCTCTGAACTACACTGACCATGGGAAGTTGCTTTGGTATTGTATTGATCTGTGCTGCCTGACCTGGATTATCTATGTTACACTTTCCTCTATTTTTGCTAGTAAAATCTCTGCAATCATCAAATCCATGCAGGCCAGGAAT
>NW_009954442.1:2795843-2844040 GCF_000747805.2 Chaetura pelagica | reverse complement strand
CATCAGGTAGAGAGTCTATTGCTGACATTTAAATACCACCACTACTCCTTTGTATATACAGGTTCATTTACTGACACACAGAAACGGTTACTAAATAAAGAAGAATTTTGTCAGGCAATTTGTCATGTTAATCCTCACTTAAGCAAAGCTGTAATAACCTGAGTCCTGGAAATTCAAGGAGCTAATTCTTCATTAAAGGTTTGGTTCAGCTGACTGGAACAGCTCAAAAAAAAAAAAAAAAAAAAAAAAGACATTTTTCCTGGAAGTCATTTGTATTAATCCAACTCTGTAACTCAAGAGGCAATAACTGAAGGCTTTCACAGGTGCTCTAACTGTAAGCCATTAGAATTCATATTGCAGTCCACATGGAAAGGGAAAGGCTTAGGTCAGTCTGAGAAGATAATTACTATTGCCTACCAAGTTGGGCCAGGATGACAAGCTGTGGACACTTCCACTGCCAGCCTAGTGGCCAAACACATGCAACTGACTTTCCCTTTGCTGCCAGACTGGCACTTTCATTGTACACATTCAGGGGTGTCCGCATGTCAGAAAAGAGGAGAGAGCAGAAAAAGCCATTGTATAGCTATTAATGACTATTCAGTTCCTTGTCTATGGTCTTCTTACTAGCAATAGTGGTGTCATTAGTCGGGAGGAGTTTCTTCAGTCTCCCTGTAATAATGTACTTTGAAAAATGCTGATGAAAAAGTGCCCTGTAGCACTAGATTTTATTGCAGCAATTCACCTGACATAACCATAGAATCATAGAATGGTTTCAGTTAGAAGGGACCATAAAGTTTAACTAGTTCCAACCTTTCTTGCATGGGCAGGAACACCATCCACTAAATCAGGTTGCTCAAAGGTCTCTCTAGCCTGCCCTTGAACACCTCCAGGGATGAAACATCCAAAACTTCCCTGGGCAACTTCTTCCAGTGTCTCACCATCTTCATAGAGAAGATGGGTTCTCAAAAGAGCAGAATAGAGGGCAAGAATCACCTTGCCTGCTTGGCCACTTTTGTTTTGATGCAGCCCAGAGTACTGTTTGCAGTGGCAGAGATGTCAGAAAAAAAACCACACTGATGTTTTTTGTGTGTAAGTGGTTAAATAGAATAGGGTATTAATGAAAAAGCACTGTGAAATTGTACTATTAAAATACAAATACCTATTTTAAAAGAGGATGAAAGAAAAAAATACTAATAAATGCTAGAAACCCACTAGAAAAGTGTTTAAGTATTGGTTTCTTCTTATGCCTGTAGGGTTTGATAGCTGAGAAATTTTTGTTCATTAAAAGCTATAGGAGATAGCATATTATATTTATTGGTAACACTCTATTCTCCTGATTTAACCACAAAGGAATAAATAGTAAGTTTCTAGCCTTTGCTGACATTTGCACAGTATATGAAACTACAAGGTTTATTTCAATTTTTAATTGCAAAAAATGTCTAGAAAATTATTTTATATGTGCAACATTTCAAAAAGTTTTGTAGTCTCTGTAACTTTTATGCATCTAACAATTCACCTCTTTCCATTAATCGCTGTGTTGCCAGGAAAGCACCTTCATAGGGATAAAGGTCTGGCATCAGAGTACAGTGTGGAAGCAAAATGGGAAGCCTCAGTTATTTCAGTGTGGCTACTTATTGTAGGATGTCCTCAGACAGTAAAATGTTCTTTTAAATTTGATTAAAAATAAGCTTTAATATTTTTATATTCCTCTCATTTTTAAAAAATAGCTTTTATGGGTTCCTCTGCATGTGTAACTATCAGATAGTTTGTCCACATTCTATATTTTCTGTGACTTTTTCATGATTTTCAGAGGATAGAATTCTTAAAGCATAACCTAAGAAAAAAAAAAAATAAAAAATAAAGCAATGGCTTTCTCTCTAATGATTCACAGTATGTGAAATATGTTGTGCTGTTCTTGAGACAGAGTAAAATTCTGAGTCAAAGGGAGATATAAAGCTCATGTCATGCTGGTGCTAGGAAAACTTGGGACATGATACTTTATTCTGTATGCAACATGAAAAGACAGGAGAGATGCTGTGGTCTTGCTGCCTCCCCATGGAAAAATAAATCACTATTCACCATTGCCCTCAGCATTTGAAACAATGCTTCATGGGATACACTGACAAATTCCTTCCCTTCTAGCAGAAAAGTTTAGGGATTTTCTAATTTCTATTATTAGGATATGCATTAGTTTTTGCACTCACTAGTGTAGCAAAATTATCTCTTTTATATTAGATTCTTCTTTTAAAAGTTAAATAAACCTTAAAGTCTTCCAACATTTAGCAAAATTTTCCCTACTGAACCCAAATAAAGCAGTTTGTTTTGAAGAATCAGTTGTATGTGTTGTGAGCACAAGGATTTTCTTAAACACCATAGATATTTTTAAAACTTTATAATGGAAGTATATCCTTGTGATCTATGCTTAATTCCAAATGAAGGAGTGAAAGAAACTAACTGGAAAAAGTAGGGAAAAAAATTTCCTTGTAGATCTACCTTAATCTGATTGTTTCTATTGCTTAGCTCAGGTTGCTATCCACATGGGTAAACAAGGCTAACCCTCTTCAACATTATGTCTCTTTAGTTTCACATACCACATGTGCATGCTACTGCCTACATTTGTGCATGTTGGAGTAAAGGAGTTATTTTGTTAAACCACTCCAGCTCTATCCATGCAACCCTACCTGCTGATACTCTTGTTTAACCTGATGTCAATGTTTCTCCTTTAGTAGTAAATAGCTTCCACCTGCTCCATCACATCCACTTGCTCTGTAAAAGTCCAGTGGATCTGTCTGCAGTGTCATCTGTCAGAGTGGACTCAGAAAGAGAAGTACAATGTGGCCATTCATGAATAACAGCTATAGGAAATGTCTGTCATTCTAAAAGGGACAACACATCATAATTCAGTATTTAAAACTGTAATAACTTTTTCTATTTTTATAGAGCAGATAGGCATTCAAAGTGATCAAGAATTTCATATTGTAAATTAATAGAATTGGCAATTGCATTGGAGTCCATTTTTTCTTGAAAATTATTTAGTATTTCTACCTTTCCCCATTTGCATCTTGGAGTGTTTGAGTCAGATTAATAGTTACTGACTTCCTTGAGTATTACACTGAAGTCACATGCACTATTTATACAAGCTGCTCAGTGAAAGGGTAGATGCTTTCACCATATTGTTCATACTGTGTCTTTTCACCACCCTGGAGAGACTTCTTTTATTTTCCTATTTCCTCTTCTATTACTTTATTGGGCTTTATGGCTGCTTCTGAAGCTGTCCTTTTATTATTTTTTTATGCTTTGTCTCAAAGAGCTGTTAAACTAGTGACAAGCAATCTATCAACAAGGTGGTAGTACGGTGATTTTAATGTGCATTAGCTAAAAGATACCAGACTTTCTCATTGCTAAAGCAAGTTTGTGTCCCACTCAGCTCCTCTCACTTCCTCTACCACACAGAATAGCTTTGTTTTCCCTAGGTCTGTAGAGCAGTAACATCTCACTCGCATCCCATACAAGGAGTAGGGAATGCAAAACCTAGATTTGCTACTTCCCCTTTTCTGTAATAATGCTGCTTCTCAGCAAAATCCTGCAGGGGGAGGGGAGGTGCAGGGGAAATTCTGGGTCCTGTGGGCGGTTTGGGTAGAGAGAAATTACCTGAACAAAATGCGAGGAAGGAGGGAGCACCAGTGCCATGACAGGCTATGGGAGAAATTTACTTCTGGGACATCTTTGACTCTTAAGAACATTAC
This sequence comes from Chaetura pelagica, assembly GCF_000747805.2. Lineage (NCBI taxonomy): Eukaryota > Metazoa > Chordata > Aves > Apodiformes > Apodidae > Chaetura > Chaetura pelagica. The sequence continues at coordinate 2,840,294 of NW_009954442.1, read as the reverse complement.
GGATGAGACAGACATGGCCTTGACCACAGTACACTGCCATTTTGTTATCTACCTTAGTCATTTTGTGCAAGCAGTTCAATAAGAAGTGGTGGTGTGTTTACAAAGGCATGAAAGTCAGGAAACATCTCACTGGTAACATCCTATCACTATCCTGAGCACACCTAAACTTTACATATGTGCTAATACCCTATTGACCATGCGTGCATAGCCTCAAACTGTTCATAAGCAAACAAAAAGGACTTAGAGATGACTGAAGGGCTGCTGAGGCTTTTGTGGTCCTTGCATAGTCTTTGGTCATTGTAAAACCCCTGTGATTACTGACCTGTATGACCTCTGCAATCATGTGGTGAGTGGAGAATAGAAGATGCCAGGTGCTGTGGTGCTGTTAAAGGCCAAACGTGCAGAGGGTCAGCCCTAATTAGAGACAGAAACATCTCAATCTATCTGGCAGTAATGGCTGTGATGAGCTTTCCCTCTTCTGAGTAACTAATAAATAAAAAACTAAACCAAAACTATTAGCAGGTTTACAAAGCTAAAAACTCTGCATTTCTGTACATAATGCATTAATTAAAAAAATCTAAGTACGATGTTCATTTGCATAAGGAGACAGTAAGCTTTCTCACTGGGCTATTGATCATTTGGAGTCTTTTTCCTATGCATTCTGTCATGATAAGTTAAAATACCATCCCACCTGCATTAAACAAGATAAAGAAACTTGAGTTTAAAGCTTTTCATCTCATGATTCCAGACTAACTTCCAGTGGCTTCAAATTGAACTCAGATGGAATTTATTTTTTTTTTTAAGATCTGTTGCATCCTTGAAATCAATATTGAGATGCAACGTAAAAGTGATGTAACCATTTGTCAGAGCATAGTTAACTGTTCCTATATTCTTTCCTTTTCTTGATTTCTGTGTCAACTGAGATATGATAAGGTATTTTTTAGGCTAGAAGATAACTCATCCTTTTTTTTTTAACCTGACATTCATTTCTTAAAAAGAGGTAAACATGCAAATTATATGTTTTACATGTTTGTTTATTGATAAGCATAATTTTTGCTGTTCACATTCAGATAACTTGAGACAAAGAAGTACTTTCAAAATTCCTTCTCCAGTTCAAAGAGCAGTAGTAATATGGCTCTTTTGTATATAAGTTAGCTTAGAATTCACTGGTCTTACAGTTGCAGTACTGGCTGATGTTGCCACAGGTGCTAGAAAGTTTTTATTGGGAGCATTCACAGGGATAAAATTATCACTTTATAAGTAAGAAACAAAATGGTGGCTTTTTTTTTTTTTTTCTTTTAAGTAACATCTAAAAATAAATAATTTAGCCAATATTCAGTACTGTGTCCTTTCCAAAATCCATTTGATTTTAAAGCTAGAGTGGGGTATTGGCTTGCTTCCTACATTCTGAGTGCTGAAGAATCTTTTACAACAGCAGAGAAGGCTCCTAACAGCATACAGTCCATATGTATTTGCTAGCAACACCAGCATAACTAAAAGTCAGAAGGAAGAAGAGGGACATGGGAGAAATTCACAGGTTGGTGATATAACTTTTCTAGCGAAAGAAAAGAACAACAGGTTAAGTAAACAAAACCAAGCCCATTAAAACGGATTAATTCCAAATGTTGACACAAACCCACCACTGGCCAAACAGGTTAAATTTACTAATGTGTCTGTATGAATCATAGAATCATTAAGGTTGGAAGGGACCTCAAAGATGATGAAGTTCCAACCCCCCTGCCATGAGCAGGGAACCCTACCACTAGATCAGGTTGCACAAAATCTCATCCAACCTGGCCTTAAAAACCTCCAGGGATGGGGCATCAACAACCTCCCTGGACAACCCATTCCAATTCCTAACCACCCTTACAGTGAAGAATTTCTTCCTAATATCTAACCTAAATCTTCCCTCTTTTAATTTAAAACCATTACTCTTGTCCTGACACTATCTTCTCTGATGAGAAGTCCCCCCCCAGCTTCTCTGTAGGCCCCTTTCAAGTACTGGAAGGCTGCTATAAGGTCTCTCCGGAGCCTTCTCTTCTCTAGGCTGAACAGCTACAAATCTGTCAGCCTGTCTTCATAGCAGAGGTGCTCCAGCTCTCTGATCATCTTGGTGGCCCTTCTCTGGACTCTCTCCAACAGGTCTATATCTTTCTCATGCTGAGGGCACCAGAACTGTACATATTATTCCAGGTGCAGTCGGCCACACTTATTTTGATGCAGCCCAGGATGAAGTTGGCCCTCTGGGCTCCAGAACATGCAGGTGACTCATGTCGAGGTTCTCATCAACTACCCAAATCCTTCTCCTCAGGACTGCTCTACAGCCATTCTCCCCCCAGCCTATATTTGTGCCTGGGGTTGTGGCAACCCAGGTGCAGGACCTTGCACTTGGCTCTGTTGAACTTCATGAGGGTGGCACTGGCCCACCTCTCCAGCCTGTCAAGGTCCCTCTGAGTGGCATCCCTTCCCTCTTGGGTGTCAACCACATCACACAGCTTGGTATCATCAGCAGATTTGCTGAGGATACACTCAATCCCACTGTCCCTGTCTCCAACAAAGATGTTAAACAGCACTGGTCCCAGTACTGACCCCTGAGAGACACCACTCATCACCTGCCTCTATTTGGACATTGAGCCATTGACCACAACTCTCTGGGTGCAGCCATCCAGCCAGTCCTTTTCCACTGAGTGGTCCATCTGTCAAATCCAAGCCTTGTCAGTTTGGAGACCAGGATGTCACGTGGGACAGTGTCAAATGCCTTGCACAAATCCAGGTAGATTATGTCAGTTGCTTGGCCACCATCCACCATCTTTGTAGCCTTGTTGTAGAAGGCCACCAAATTGGTCAGGCATGACTTGCCCTTAGTGAAACCATGTTGGCTGTCACCAATCACATTTTTATTTTCCATGTGCCTTAGCAGACTTTCCAGGATGATCTGGTCCATGACCTTGACAGGCACAGAGGTGAGACTGACTGGCCTGTAGTTCCCTGGGTTTTCTTTTTTCCCCTTTTTAAAAATAGGGACTATATTCCCTTTTTTCCAAACAGTGGGAACCTCACCAGACTGCCATGACCAAATGTAGTTATAGGTTAATTAGAATTTAATTGCTGCCTAAGTAAATAGAATAACATTCATCACAAGCATGAGTTGAAAAAAAATAAAAGTAGCTCTCAGATACATTCTCTAAGTGTGTAAGATTCTCTAAGTATGTAAGATTTTTTTTCTTGGTATTTTTTGTAAGCTCTCCCTGTGCTCTTAGTGTATGAAGAGAATTGAAAAATTATTTAAAATCTATGAAACTAGAGCACAATATTAATTAATCTGTCCCTACTTATGACATTAGATTTGAAAACTAAGTCAGCAATACTTAATTCTTTTTTGTAGAGCAATTTAATGCTGTTTCTTTGCATTCTTTGAAAGATTGTATTTCCTTGATTTATGGTTGTTTACTTAAACGTGCAACCATGAGTTAGGTATAGTTACATTATTTGATTAGCTTTAATATATTATGGCAAAGTTTCAGTTGTCAGAGGTTTACACGTAGGCAAAATACCACTTTTGTTTCCACATTTGTGGCTGATTGCCTTCCTAGAAAGTCTTTTTTGCCTTGTTTTTGACACTGAACTACTGTCTATTTGTTAATAAGAAAGGGATTTTAAAAGTTTAGGTATGTCCTTGTTTTGGCAAAATATTCTACAGTAATTTCAGTATTAATATAGTACATTTATATATTAATCTTGTAGAAAATATATTATTCTCATGTAAACAGAAATGCAAAAACCTGAGATTATGTGATCTATTAATTGCATTTAAGTCATTCAGCACAATCAATAAGAGACATAATATTCTTTGAATCACACAAGTGTTTTGTCCATGTATTCACATTATAGCTATAGTCTCCAAAGTGACTGCACCTCCACTGGTAAAAGCAAGCCTTTCACCACATATCCGAACAGGAGCCTTTATGCATTCCTCCTCCGTACTAACACTGTAGACCATAGGAGTCACCCAGCAGATGACAAGCTCCTTAACCAGCAAAGCTTAAATGAGGACATCTTATAGATTGACTTACAGATCTATAGATCCACTTTTCTTCACACATTGCTGTTGATTTCAATGCGTACATTCTGGCGCTACATAAATACCCTACCACAAAAGTTACAGAGCTGAAAGATATAAATGAAAGTGTATGTTCAAATCACTCTGGAATTTATTTTGAACCAGAGTTATCAGAGCTGGATAGTAATGAAACAAGATCAGCATCTGCTTGAATCTTTATGCCATGCTGCCTCTGCATTTCAGAGAACATGAGATCAGTGAATAAATCTACCTGAACATCTGGGAATGCTAAAGATTTTTTTCTCCCTTGACAGAACAAAAAGGGCAGTAGAAATGTTTCAATCACCCTTTCTCTGTTTCCTTCAGGCAGACTGGAAAGAATCGACAAAACTGCAGCCTTCAAGTCTGGCAAGAAGGCCAGCAAAACTAAAATAGGTTTTACAAGAGTATATTTGATACACTAACATGAAATGGCATTGTTACCTTTCAAGGAGGAAATATAAGAATGCTGTGTACTCTGGAAACCAACAAGGAAACTAGAAGAGACATACAGACAACAAGAGTTTACAAGAAAACAGTCTCTCACTTTGTTGTTCTTTCCTCAGCTCTAGGCTAAATGATACATTGCTTTGCAACACAATAGAGAATGACAAAAAAACCCCAAAAAACAACAAACCAACCCTGCTTGTGATTGTGACAACATAACCAAGAGATTGTTCAGATTTTGTTAATTGGGATCTTTAATTTGTTTTCATGGGATTTGACTTTATAAATTTCAGCCATCAATAATAATATTTATTCTTCACTTATATTGATTAGAAAATAACATAGTTTTACAACTGAGAACATGCAGTATTTTGACTTCTGATAAAGACTGTATTTTAAATTATTTTTTAAATGTGAGGTCAAAATATGTTGTTGTTTGGCATTTAAATAATTTTTCATTCTTAATGTTCAAGAGCATAAGTTTTCTATAATGAGTTTTATGGGACACGCTGACACTACAAGGGATATTATCTCCTCTTCTACAACTTTGAATAAAAGGCAGAAACATCAGCACAGCAGACATAACAGCCCACAAGTCCTAGCTGCCTATTACCTTCTTCTCATAATGTACAAATTCATGTCACATATTAGTGTCTGGTCCTTAGGGAAGATCACAGAACACATTTTATTCTCCAACAGTAACTGCATTAATATAAGGAAGATTCAAAGCTCAGTACTGTATACATTACCTTTTCTCTCATCCCTCTCACCCATAGGTGTGCTGTGGGCTGTTTCTTCAAAGCTCAGAAGGATTTGGGTTATCTGTTCTTCCCTTCTTTGTACAGGTCTGGAGGTGTCTCATCTCCCTTGACAGCCAAAAACTTTAAAAAAGCATCACAGAGAATTGTAGAGTAGATTCTTACTCTACATGACTTTCTGGAAACACCTTCTTCTCCCCAGCATTTATTTATGCAAGCTGGGACATTAGACCCATAAATCGGACAGCTATTTATAGAATCATAGAAGCTATTGGGTTGGAAGGGACCTCTAAAGGTCTTGTAATGCAACACCCCTGCAATAAGCAGGGACGACATCAACCAGAACAGATTTCTCAAGAGCCCCATTAAGCCTGACCTTGAATGTCTCCAGGGATGGGGCCTCCACTACCTCTCTATGCAACCTGTTCCAGTGATCCACCACCCTCATATTAAAGAACTGTTTCCTAATGTCCAACCTATATCTGGCCTTTTCTAGCTTAAAACCATCATCCCTTGTCCTTTCATTACATATACCCTTGTGAACACGTCTTCACCAGTCTTCTTATACGCTCCTTTCAGGTATTGGAAGGTCTCTATAAGGTTCCCCCATAGTCTTCTCTTCTTCAGGCTGAACAACCCTGATTCTCTCAGCTCCAACAGGTCCACACCCTTCTTGCATTGAGGGCTCCAGAGCCAGACAGTGCAGGTGAGGTCTCATCAGGGCTGAGTAGAGGGGCAGAATCACCTCTTTTGATCTGCTGGCCACATTTCTTTTCATGTAGCCCAGGATGCAGCTGGCCTTCTGGGCTGCAATTGCACATTGGTGGCTCATGTCCAGCTTTTGATCCACTAGTAGTCCCAGGTCTTTTTCCACAGGCCTGCTCTCTAGCCTGTCTATCATAGAATCATAGAATGGTTTTAGTTGGAAGGGACCTTAAAAATAATCTAGTTCTGACCCCCCTGCATGGACCGGGACACCTTCCACTAGATCAGGTTGCTCGGGGTCCCATCCAACCTGGTATTGAACACTTCCAGTAATGGGGCTTCCACAACTTCCCTGGGCAACTTGTTCCAGTGTCTCACCACCCTCACACTAAAGAATTTCCTTCTAATGTCTAACCTAAATCTCCCCTCTTCTAGTTGTGATCCTTGACCTCTTGTTGTCTTGTTACAAGCCCTTGTAAAAAGTCCCTCCCCAGTTTTCCTGTAGGTTCCCTTCAGGCACTGGAAGGCAGCTATAAGGTCCCCCCAGAGCCTTGCCTTCTCAGCCCCAACTCACTCAGCCTGTCCTCTAGGAGAAGTGCTCCAGCCTTCGGATCATCTTCGTGACCCTTCTCTGAACTTTCTCCATGCACTTTGGTGCCATCAGCAAACTTGCTGAGGGTGCACTCAGTGCCACTGTCCATGTCACTGACAAAGATATTAAATAGCACCAGTCCAAGTACTGACCCTTGGTGAGCACCACTTGTCACAGGTCTCCATCTGGACATCAAGCCATTGATTGCCACTCTTTGAGTGTGACTATCTAGCCAGTTCTTTATCCAATGAGTGGTACATGCATAGAATCCTTACTATTTCAGTTTTGATACCAGGATGTTGTGCAGAACACTATCAAAAGCTTTTCACAGGTCCAGGTAGATGACGCTTGTTGTTCTTCCTTTGTTCACCGATGCCACGACTCCCTTGCAGAAGGCCACAAAGTCAGTCAGTCAGTCAGTCAGGATTACATTAATAATTGGAAGACCTACTCCTTTCCATGTTACTGACTCTCCCTGTACAAACTATATAGTGACCTGTGGAATGAAGGAAAGTAACCCATTGGAGTAAGTTTATCACTCTCTGCCCAGGACTTGCAGATATGGGTGAGATTCACAAGAAAGGCTGTGCAGACACCATAGCTTCTTCTTCAACTGGCCTCATGAAGTAAAGATTAAGCAAGGTGCTGGTGGGAAAGTAAACCTTTTACTAGGAAACTGTGGACTTAAATTTGGCCCTGAATGGCAGTCTGGAAGTACACATGTGAACAAAGCAATGCTGCAGACAGTGTGAAAAGGTTAGCACATTCTCACAGTACAGAGTCACTGCTCATAGATAAGTCTTACAGCAAGGTTAACATCTCTTCATACTCAAAGGGACTAACTCAAGATAAAAGTCACTTCTCTTAAAAAAGATTCATACTGTGAAAGGGAGATAAGGAGTGCAGGATGGAAAAGGGTGGAAAATGAGGTACATGTAAGAATCCCATAGACCATCTTTTATGAAGAAGGGTCAGCTTTGAAATGCTAGAAAAGGAGGTGGAATAAGTCCAATGTGTAGGAATGTATAATAATACTGATAGGAGATAAGTTTAAATGGAGATACCTTTCTTAGTAGGAGTCTGTGGGAGTGAATGACAAACTCTCCCTTCAGTATCAAGAACAAGATGTTCCCATAAATTACACCTTTGAACTCATATGATTTCTGCAGCTTCTTCTGCAAGTTTCAATTTATATATTTCATGCATTTCTTATAGTAGTATTGATGCAAGATGGTGCATGTAATTTCTTAATTACTCCAAATTTAAAAATAATCTGTTCTCACCTAGATATAATGCACAACATATATTCACATTTTCAGAAGCTTCACTTGCACAACAAGGCACTAGTAGGCTCCTTCAGTTTTTAAATAATCAAATTTGCCATTTTAAAGAAGAATTCAGGGATTCCAGTTTAATTATTAAAATGAACAAACGTAACAACAAAACATTTTTTTTTTCTTTCAGAATCTAAATTTTCATAAGTAAAATTGTAAAAACGTTGATTCTGTAGTAGTTTCCAGGCTAAAGGTTTCAATAGAGAAAAAACAAGAAAGCCTTTTTTTAACATCTGTGACACTCTGGAGTAAGAAAATAATCCCATGCTTTTTTAAGATACAAGTGGAACTAGATGCAGAAAGCACAGACATTTTTTTAAGTTTTCTGAATTAGTCATCTTACCAAGGTATGAGTTAATGGATTATGCTTCAGTTTTCACTAACTTCTAACAGAATTTCCAGGAAAAACAAGCAAAATTGGAAGTTAGTCTAACACTTGGGTTGGTGAGGCCTTTTAAATATTAGCAGTATCATGAATTCTTAGTATTAACCATATATATCCTTTATAGAAAAGTGTCTGAAGCTGTAGATTCAATAAGCAGAGCAAAGTGGCATTGGTGTCTCAGCAGTATTTCTAAATTTTCTAGTGTTATCAGCCCACTAGCTAGAAAACTTGCTGTTCACTCAAGAAAAAAAAAAAAAAAATCAGTAAAAAGAAAATTGGCTTCATCCTGGCTCAAACCAGGATAAGGCTCTCCAGTTCAAGAGACATAGGGATTTACTTGACAGAGTCCAATGGTAGGCTAGAAGAATTATTGAGGAACACTTGTCTTACAAGAAAAGGCTGAGAGACCTGGGGCTGTTTCGTTTAGAGAAGAGAAGACTGAGAGGGGATCTTATTAATGTCTACACATATCTGAAGGGTGGGTATCAAGAAGGGGCCAGTCTCTTTTCAGTTGTGCCCTGTGATAGGACAAGGGCCAATGGATGCAAGCTAGAACACAAGGAAGTTCCACCTCAACATGAGGAAAAACTTCTTTATTGTAAGAGTTATGGAGCACTGGAACAGGTTGCCCAGAGAGGTCATGGAGACTCCTTCTCTGGAGGCTTTTAAGACTCATCTGGATGTGTTTCTGTGTGACCTGCCCTAGATTCTGTGGTGGTCCTGCTCTGGCAGGGAGATTGGACTCGATGATCTCCAGAGGTCCCTTCCAATGCCTACCATTTTGTGATTCTGTGATTCTGTGAAAAGAATATTTTCCAGATTGTCAAACTAAGTACCTTGATTAAATTAATGAAAGAGAATGGAAGAGAAAAACAGGTACAAAATATATTTATTACGGCTGTGAAAAGTATAAGTAAATTCAAATTTTCAGCTATCAATTAGGACATACAGTATTTTCTATGGAAACCCCTAGTTACTTTTTGGTAGATGGCTCCTCTTCTACATTCAGATCAAACTGATAAATCCACAGGGAATCAAGGAAGCACCTTGCCACTAGTAAGGAGAAATAGTAATGATTCACCTGCATTGTTCCATCTTCCTGCCTCTAGATCAAGTAAAACCCTGTGTCTTTCCGCCAAGTGGTGACGGTTACATTGTTATTAAAAAAGAAAAAAAAAAATAAATAAAGGAAGATATGTTAATTTCAGTTGCAGCTGTTAGGTACTATGCAAATATTTTTTCAGGCAAATTACATACCAAACACAGGTAATATAGTTCAGATATTAGATAGTCAGGAATTCTATTACATATCTACAAGGCCTTTTCACAAGAAGCATAGTGCCACCTCCTCCACCCTCTAAGTGAATGGTAATATTACCTGCTTGAATGTCAGTTTAGTCAGAAATGCAGCTTCACTTGTCACAGTGAGCAAGTCAGTTAATATATTTTGCTTTTCATTTCAGAGCAGGTCCACATTTGCCCTGAGTTCACGCCTTTTCCTCTTCCTTCAGTTGAATGCTTCACTTACGTGGTACAAAATACCAAGAGAGTATTTTCTGCTTTCTTTTATGGTCTCCCTGCTACTAAAAAAGAGTTTCCACAGAGCTATGTTATCATTCTCTTTCAAATTCCACTTTAAAGCTCTCCTTTAAAATGATGCTATGATGAAATTTGGAAAACAGATTACTAACATGCAAGAACTGATGGGTTTTAGTACCATTGCCACATTTTCCCTTGCATTTTTCCATCTGCCTTTGTCAATCTGTTGGCTCTCTTCTTAAATGTGGAGTATAGATTTAAGATCACGAAGCTCAAGACCTTAAAATCGCCATCTATGAGTATTGTAGAGTGTCTGCCATGATAATGCTCTGCAAAATGGCTGGAATTCTTAGACAGTATGACAATGTCAATTATCATCATTTGTCACAGCCCAGAGATAACTTTTTTTTTCCTTATATTTACAGCTAAATGCTGAAAAATATAGCAAGAGAATTCTGTTTCATAAAATGTTATAAGGTTTCATCGATTGGGGAGGAAAGCTGATCATAAGTTTGTGGAAAAGACAGCAATGAGGGAAGATGATGCCTCATCACAGTTGCCTCATTCTGAAAAGCCTTGTTTTCGTATTTAAAAAAAAATAGGAAAAAAAAGAAAAAAAAAAAAAAAGGTTTTTTATTCACACACGGTAAAATGTCCTTAAAAGAGACATGGTGAAGGAGACTGAATCAAATAGTACCATAAATCCTTATCTATCTGTACTATTTCTACGTGCAGACCTATAAAGTACTAGATTTTTTATTAGGCCATCTTTCCAGGTTAAGAAAAAAAAGAGAAGATAAAAGAAAGGATCTTTTTTTAAAAAATTAAATGATATAATGAAACCTTCTCTTCTAATGAAGAAAACTTACCTCATGAAGTTACACAGTGGTTCTGTCATCTAATAAAATATATCTATTTTTTTTAACGTCTTTGGTCTGTGACAAAATAAGGGAAATAACTTCCTGTATCTGATGCATTGTTTGAGAAAGCATTAATGTCTGAAAAGTACTTAAAGAGCCTCAGGCAGAATATACTATAATTACATGCACTCAATCTTATTAAAATAAATATAGTTAAATTATTTTAATAACTGCAAAATAATAGTTTTCTCTACTATTTTATTATGTCTTTCATGGCTACATAAATTGAGTATACACATATCTGTTATATTCCAAAATGAACATTTTTTGTAACCCAGCAGTCAGGAAATGTTTCAGTGTGTTTTGAAAGGTTCTTAGTTTTAAAAGAACTACAGAAAACCCTCCAGCACCCTGCTTCTACACAGAGTACAGAAAACTAAGTGATGTACACAAAATCTTGGGAGGAGTGAGTTACACAGAGGAACTTGCTTTGGTTTTGTTTATATTTCTGCAAGGTTTTCTTAAGCTTACCAGCAGAGTTCAATGATTATTGAAGGGGAAAAAAAAAGGCTCCAACTCATGTTCAGTTACAAAGTTATATTTGTGACTATAACATCAGAAGGATGCCCAGAGTCGGATGTTACAACTAGTTTTGTTCAGGCTGCCAAGTCTGGGTTATCCTTCGATGCCTCAGTGCAATACCCAGATTTGATGGCCCTGCTTCTGCACAACTGTTGAATGTGAGCATGCATACAATATCAAACCAATTATGTCCATAGAATAATATTGGAAAATAGAAGGTAAAAGAAAAGTACCCACTGGGCTCCAGTAAGAAGGGACTGAAACCAACCAAACATTGAGGTTGTCAATAAATGTACATTTATTAGCCATCTAAATACTCACTAATAGTTTTTATGTTAGATCTAAATTTCTTAACTCTATTTAGCTATTCTTTGATAAAGGTATACAAAAATAATAAACACAATAGTGGTATAGATAATACTCATTATTGCAATTAAGGTGACTGGCAGTGTCATACAGTCAAGCTTTCCTGGCAGGGCAGATGTCATGGTGGTAGTGAGATCCTGAACTAGCTTTATTCTAAGATCAGCCTTTATATAGACAGGTCGCTTTACCAATGGGTGATTACTTGCTCTTGTGATCAGAAATCAGACCACAAACCACAGACTGCCCTTTCACTGAGAGCTCAAGATTGTAATCTAGTTGCCCTCTGCAGTGTGTCCATGCATTTTATTTTTTTTTTTTGTGTCACCAATATTGACATGGTTTTGCCGACTGCAGACTAGGGTAAACCTTTTGATGGAAACCTTCTGCCCTGGAGCTGCTGAGTAGGGGAAGGAAAGGGATTGGTCACCACAACACATTTTTGAGAAGCATTATAGACTTACACTTAAATACAGTGAACACACATCAGAAAGGCTTGGGTTTTTCATTCAGAGTCCCAGGAAGCTGTGATCTGTCATGTCACATGCAATACTGACTATCTTATCATGCACAATGTATAATTAGGGTGCCACAGGAACGACGTGTCTGCTTTTACACACTTTCTCAAATTAAGGGCTTTGGGGCTCCTGGAATTTGTATGTATGTAGTTATACATGTAATTGCTTTCCTAGATTGATAAGCATAAGTGCATATATGTAGATATACACACACACGCACAAATATGCATACCTATATATGTGTGTAAATATGCATGTAAATTTGCATACTTTGGTGCATACATAAATAAATGCAAATACTTATATCTATGCATTAGTGGCAGTACAACTGTTATCAATAATAATACATTAATAATAATAATGGTATATGCTATCTCAGCTAATATAGTTCATTCCACAGATATCCCATCATGAAAAAAACACAATATGTTTCCCTCTTCAAAAGTCTTTTAAAAAATCTTATCAAAAAAGAACAGTTTAAGAACACATTTAGGAAAGATTTTTCTGTGTAAGAAGACACATTAAAGCCTACAAGGAACACCCTGAAAGCTCTAATACTGCCAGCCTAATAAAATCTGTGTGATTGCAGTGACTTCAGTGCTTTTCAGCTGCAGCCTGTTTTCTAGTGTAAAGCGAAAATATTTGGCTCCCTTATTATTTATATCCTGGTTAAATTTTACTATGTCCCTGTTGGCATTAGTTTTGCAATAAAAAAATCCAAGTCTTTTCTAAAATTACCTCTCTTACTGCAATGTTAATTCCCAAGCTTGTACTTGAGAGATGAGCAAAGGCAAATTTTTCAATGTGTTCCTATTTCACAGGGAAAACTATACTGTGTAGGTAAAGCAAAATTACTTAGAAAAGCTGTTTCAACTGTTAAAATGTCCATCATTTTTATTTATTTCTAATTAAGATCCTTTGCAGAATGACTTACGGGATCACCCCTGAGAACGCAGTTCCTGTATTTCTTATTCTATCAAATCTGTTAGTGCAGAAGTTTAACTGTAATGTAACCTGAGTGCAAAAGATTGAATAGGTGGAAAGTTAGTCTCATTACTCACGACAAAAAACAGCAAAAAAAACCCAAAACCTTTAAACAGGATTACTGGCTTTCAGCCTTCCCCTGTGTCTAAGTTTGGGTTTCATACTTCATCTCTTGGCTACACTGGAAGAAGGCTAATTAGGTAATTGTCTCCAACTAATGCAATGTCTTAGTTGAAATCAGTATGCAGTTCCTGAAATTGGAGTGCACACTTTGTGCTTTTGCCAATTTTGCCAGAGCACAAAGCCACCAAAATCTTCAGCTCTTCTTTGACAGCTCTTGGCGAAGAAATATACTGTGTTCCACCCATAATGTTACTTTCTGGACACTATCTATTTTTAAAGTTTCCATATTCTTATGCCTAATGACCAAAAGATTACTGCTGAACATAACATAGGACTATGAAATCAGTGTAAGGAAGCCAGTAACTAAGCTTTTGAAATCAGTATCAGAATATTTATTCTTAGACACATTCTGCTGCAGACTAAAACTCTTCCTTCCTTTCCTCTGCTATGAACAGGCTTCACTGGGAAAATGAGTTATCAGGAAACTTGGGTAACAGAAAGATTTTGACATTTTGAGGTTAAGCTGAAAAGACACTTCCTGGCAGGGAGTGCATTTCATGTTTGTGAAAGTGTTGCATAAGTACTGACAATTGTCGCCTTTTCCTGTCCTTTATAAAATCAGAATGAGTAAAGGAGCTATCAACCACACTGAGTTAACCATAATTTGTATTCTCTAATTCAGTTCGGTTCACACTAGTTTACACCTATTTGTGAATGTATCAATACTACAAAATTCCTTCCTACCTAGTTTTCTTGGTCTTTTATACATCTCAGAGTAACAATAACAGAAATTACATGTCCTTTTCATTTTAATTCTGCAGTAAATATAGGCTTTTAGAAAATATAATCTGTTTTTTTGCTTTAATAGTTATTAAAACATTCTGATTTCTTGCATCAAGAATATGATATCCAGCATGATTCATTCTACATTTTTATAGGCATTTATATTTCATTTATCTAGTCAAATATATGGTATCCTACATTATAAAAAATGTAGCACATTTTGAATGACAATGGAATTGTCCTACCAATTCTCCTCCTCCTTTTTTTCATTCAAATAAAGAGAAAGAAAACCTATTGGTAAAATACTAGAAGTATAGCATAGTTTAAATGGATTAGTTATTACATTGGGTTTTTAACTGTAGGCATTAAAATCTCTGGCCTGCTCCCCATTGTTCATTAAAAAAATAAAAAGCAAACTAGGGAATCAGGCAGATTCTAACATTTTGATACATAATCTCCTGATTTTTCATTGAAACATCATTAGCAAAAAAAAAAAACTGGAGCAGTAATGGAAATGCATTCATATAGGCAGCCCAAATGGTTTACTAAATACAATTCTGACCACCATCATAAGGTAATAGTGCTATACTTTGTATCTCATTATGTATAATTGTATTTTATCACATTCGGAAGTTGCTAAAAGAAAAAAAGGACTAGATAAAAGCATGGAGGAACACAGAGGATTTGTCAAATGCTGATGTCAACACAGTGGTATTTTTTACTGAGAATCTAAGTATCTGGTGCCATGTAGTATGTTTTACCCTTAACTATGACCTAGGAAGTCAGTTTCATTGCAGAGTTTGGCTTCAGGAGATGCCCTGAAATCAGTTTATGGGGCAAAGATGACAGACGAAAAAACGTTTGTGCATGCACTATCAAACAAGTGCTGTGTGTCTGTTCCCAGTGGTCCCTCCTATAGTACCTTTGCATAAACAAAATCAGGAAAGAACTGGAATTAATCTGGCTATGCTGTGGTGACAAATTTTGAACTGTACTTAGAGCGAAATAGGGTGTAATGTGGTGAAAAACAAGAGTACTGAATACAAATCATCTTCCTGCTAGCTTCAACAAGGCAAAAAAAAAAAAAAAAAAAAAAAAAGTAGAAGCAGAGAACATTTTGCACTTGTCATGATCTGCGATTTGTAAATGTCTCATAGCAGAGTTCTGACAGATGCTTTGTGTAAGAGTGATCTACTTCAGCAAAGTTGTTAGTCAGCCCATCCCTCCCTAGTGATCAGAAACTGCTGCTCCTTTGCTGCAGGCTCAGTTCAAACTCCTGTAATAAATCATGCTGGTGTCTATCCCTGAGATATACAGGTTGGACAGTGGGGTGACTTCACATCCTGTTGCAGTTAACTGAAACTGTTAAAATACTTTGAAGAGTAGATAATTTGTCACACTATTCAGTGCTTTGTACTGCTGTCTTACTACTTACACAAGAATCCTCATACTGCCTAAGCACTGAAGACTCCTAGGACTCATACGAACTACAGAAAGGTAAACGTGCATTATCCAGAGCTACGTAATTTGAGGAATTATTTTTTTTAGCTTCTTTATCCTGTCAGCCAGAGTGATGCCAGTATTACCTGCTTGCAGGTCTGATTCCCATTATTTATAAAGTTCCTAATGTTTTGATATATTCAAGAAGGTGCTGAGGTTTGGAAATCCTGTTGGTTAAGGATGAACACTAAAGAGCATGTTCCTGGGCATTCTCCAGCTCCTCAGTATTGAGAACCTCAAATGACAGGGACTGCAAAAGCTGTAGGAGTCTGGAACAATAAGATCAAAGGTGGATGTGAGTTATTAATAACATTCTGAGTTTTAGAAAATTGCTGAACTGGTAGTTCAGTAATTTGTTTGCAGTTTTGTTAATTTCCCATAAAATCCTATTGTTGTCATTCTAACTAACTAGTAACATATTTGCTTGCTCATGGGGGTCCATCCACTTTATATTTTGTCTAGACTGACTGTGGTTGAATTATATCTTTCACTGGAAGGCAATGAATAGTTACTGAAATATGATTTGCTGTTCATTTGAGGGTTGCAAATCCAGTCATGTCCATTAAATCACATCAACACTTGAGAGAGAGCATGCAGCAATTAAAAGATTAACTTTGTTTAGCTATAAATTTTTTTATCTGTAAACTTGATGAAAAGGAAGAACATCCATAACATCTTTCAGAAGTTTGGTCTTGAAAATAAAGTAAATTTAATTGGCAAATCTAATCTTTTTGTCATATATAACTATCAAACAGCCATTAAAACCCTAGATTCTGTTTAGGTTTTCCAGATAATGAAAAGTGACAAACACAGGAAAGATTTGAGCTCAAATGGGATAGATGCCTTTTTTCAGAAATTGTAGTGCAGCCTATTATCTGAGATAGGTTCCAACACTGCATGGAAATATGTTAACCCTTGAGGATGGGTATCTTCAGAGACAGCAGAAGCAACAGTCTATAAGTTTCAAGACAGAGGACTATTTTTTTTTCATTTTTTGGCTTCTGAGCAGCTTACCTGGGAGTACAAGGAGCCTTTAGTAGTTTCCCAGTCATGTAATTTTTATTTTCTTATAAACTTATCATAAAAAAATTCACTGGCACAGTTGCATACAAGACAACTATCAATTTTAGATATAATACTAAACCCTTTATGGAAAATTGTTTACATAAAGGCCGAATCATGGAACACACTTTGAGTTTTTACATAATACTCAAAGCAGAAAAAGTAGAAAGGTTATAATGTTGCATTTCCAAAAAAAACCCTCTGCAGTGAAGTTACTGTCTTGTGAAGCTTTTATGTCATCCCACAGATCTGACAATTGTCCATGAAAATTACACAAATCAAAAGTCTGTGAAATTAAAAGTTTGGGATTTACTAGACCATTTGCACTTTGCCTGTAACTTTTGCAGGTTCTACAGATTATATATCACTTCTGGAACAACTATGGAAAATATTACAGAAACATTGTATTTTGTTTATTTTCCTAGTTGTTGCTTACTTTAGTGCCTACAGACTATTTTTTCAGAGTTAAGTATTTACAGCAGCACATATTAATGAAATCATAACTTGTTTGTTTCTTCATTGTACCTCTTACTGAATATTTTTTCCCAAAAAAAATAATGCTAAAAGTGAAAATAAAAGTAAAACTGATGAGGTTGTAATTTAAAACATAAAACCAGAGCAATCTCTCACTCAAGAAACAAAACCAACAAATCCACGTTAGTTCTGTGTTGTGTTTTATTTTTATGTTTTATGGTAAGACACCTCTGCATTGTCATTATATGAAAA
Source organism: Chaetura pelagica (assembly GCF_000747805.2). NCBI lineage: Eukaryota > Metazoa > Chordata > Aves > Apodiformes > Apodidae > Chaetura > Chaetura pelagica. The sequence goes on along the minus strand of NW_009954442.1, from coordinate 2,822,934 downwards.
ATATTCAGCTCCGATTTGTAAAAATGTTATTGTTCCCTCTTTAGCATGAATTTATTTGCAATAATTTCAGATTAATTACTAATTTTCTTCAAAACAAAAAAAAATACCAAAAGATCAAGCCAGGTTAATTTTCAGTAAGTATTTTAATATCGTTGGTATAAAAAAACAGAACTGCTGGAAGAAGCCTTGACCACACCTGTCATTTCTATTGGCACCGCAGTTCAGGTTAACAAGATACAGACTAAGGGGAAGAACAGGGCAAACTAGAAGCAAAGTCTGCCAGGTTCCTGCCTCACAGCTTACAGGTAGATGCTCTTCCCTGTTGAAAAGGCTGACAGCAAAAATTTATGCTTTCATTTATCCTTGGTGCAAGGGCCAGAATCTATCAGTGTGTATTAATGTGAGCATTTCCATGCTATCTTGAATCAAGAAAGGAGAACAGAGACAGGTTAAAGTTGTCCATGGTTCTAAGAAGTGGTCACTGAGATATTCAAAACTTGTAATAGCTGTTCCCCATCTTCTTGCAATCCCAGCCATATCCTAGATCCTTTAGAATTATTACAAATATTTTTGCAACAATGGGATACTGCTATGATCTTTAATGTAATTCCAAACAGAACAGAGTGTCCAGGTAATGAAAAAACATTCTAATCCTGAAGAAAGAGCAATCTTTGTCAGTTATGTGCTTGAATGCCTCACTTCACCAGGCTCATGTGAGTATGAGCTACTAAAGTGGATTAATTTTTTTTATTTGTTTTTGCCAACTCACCTGTAATGATCACAGCATATATGATTCTCAAAGCCAGTGATTTCATTTACCAGACTTGCATGTATTTTGCATTATTTAATTACTATTCTGACAGTATTGCAGCATGCTGATTAGTGGCAATAAGTGCACTGGAGTGTTAGGAATAAAGGTATCTGATATGAACCATCAAAGTACCTTTTTGTCATCTATTTCTTTATGTAACCTAAGCAAAATGAGGCAACTAATTTTTAGAAATACTAACTCAATATTTAGAAATGCTGTGTCATGGAAAATAAGCCTAAAATAACTCGTTTTCACCTGTTTTGAGAACAGTTAATTTTGTACAATTTCTCAATTCAGTTTGTTTGAAGTCAATGATTTGTATATGAACAATTGGTATGCATTTTGCTAGTGTTGCAAAACCACTTTCAAGTGACAGAAAATGGCAGCCAAGATTTACTTCAGAGTTGGAAAAGTCCAACTGTTTTTTGGTTTTGCATTTATATATCTTTCTTATCATGGTTTTGGATAAGTTGTTCTTGTTGTTTGTTTTTTATTTGTCCTTTGAGAACAAGCATTAAAGTCAGTCAGTAACAGTAAACAAACCCTAATAAATTATGAACTGTGACTACCTTGGGCAGTTTTCCTAAATGTTATATTTTGGAGCTGTAGTCTTGTTTTAAGGTAGTTCTTCAATTAGTAATGTTCATAATTTCTCTTCCTAATACTCCATTTTGGCACTTAGACAACCACATCAATGCTTGGAGATGTATAAGTACCTAAAGTGGATGATTCATCTCATCCTAAGACACCTCTGTAAAGCAGTTGGCTGAATTTCCTCAGGAAATACATTATAGCCTTCAATGACTGCAGAGAGGTCCTTGACAGGACAGCCTGAAGATGGCAATTAAGTTAGATGACATTAACACTGCATTTCCCATTTAAAGAGGCTGGTGTAGTTCTCTCTAATTCAGGAAAGCCCAGAATTCAGCCATAGTTTCAAGTCAGATATTTATGTAACAGGATGTGAGATCTGGTCAACTAATGTTGTAGTCATCCAAACACCTGCTAAGTGGGGAAGTAATTCCATCAAACAACCTCTTCTTTTGCAAATGATGAGGCCTTCAGGGCTTGTCAAAGATCCTCCTGGGACTTGTCCAAGGTCTAGGACAGTCTTGGTTGGCCCTCTTTGCTTAAAAACTCAATTGCATTGATGGACATTTGTTACTAGTGCTGTTTTGGTTACAAATCCAAAACAGCACCATATGTGTTGCCATGAAGAAAGGCAACTCCATCCCAGCCAGAGCAGATACAACTTTCTACAAGGTACTTAATAAATGCTATTGCAAAATCAGCAAAAATATTGCCAGTTAGTAAAAGTTAGCATATGACTGTGTTTAGTTTATTCTCAAGCAGAAGCATCTTTTGCTCAAAGAGCATTATGAAATAATACATATTTTTAGTAACACAATTGAAAATACTAACATTTTCATTTTAAAAAATAAGCTCTGGGTGTCCTGGGTTATACCAGTAGTAAATGAAACTGCCACCACCAAGTATTATGTGGTAACTCACTGTTGATATAGATTTTAGCTCTGATTTTAATTACATAAGGGAATAACTATCAGAACAGATTGTCCTGGCTCTAAATGAATCTGACAGGGCAGCAGGTAATAGATTTCTGGCTTGAAAAGACTAAGAATTCTATTGACATCTGTATCCAATTATCACCTAGAAGAAATTACCACAGTAAATGGGGGTCTCTTGCTCATAGCAGGGAGGTTGGAACCTAATGATCTTGAAGGTTCCTTCCAACCTTAACCATTCTATGATTCTATGATTCTATGGTTCTATGATACCATGTATAATTCCTGTCTGTTTTTCCCTGCACAGAGGAGATAATGAGAAGCCGTGAATTCTTCACTATGAGTGGTTGGAACTGGTTGCCCAGGGAGATTGTGGATGGCCAAGTGTTTAGGGTCAAGTTGGATAGGACTTTGAGCAACCTAGTCTAGTGGGAGGTGACCCTGCCTATGCAGGGGGGTTTGGAACTTGATGATATTTAAGGTCCCTTCCAAACCAAACCATGATGTGATTCTGTGATTCTGTTCCCTCTGCTTCACTCACTTCACTTTCCTTTCAATGCATTTGTACCATCCCACATCTTTTTCACTTCACATCCACACCAGTGGATTATTGAAGTCAAATCTATCCGTGCTTTTCTACTACAGGCAGACTGATGAAATTATTTTACATAGCTCTGACATTGCATTTCCTATATTGCAGGGACAGGAAAATGAGTGAAAGAATGCACAGCTTTGTTTTCAGGATATATGCTAGGGAGAAAGCAGTATTGGGAGGCAAGGAAGGAATGTAATACTGCCCAATGCCTAACTGTAGGGCCATCATAGAGCTTCCTGCCTAAACAAGGAAACACATACAAATGTGAATAAATTATCTTCTCTGGAAGGAAACAACTTCCCTGTTCTAAATAGCTGTTAAACATTGTTTTTTAGAAGGCACCTAGACATTATAAACAGGTTAAAAAAAAAAAAAATCAATCTGAATAATCAGTAAAACTCCCCTAGAATTTGCTTAGAACTGGATTTTTTACATTATTTGTGTCTTAATTTTTTTAAAGAAATTACTCTACTGGACAGTCTGGATTAAATTCTGAGCTCATTGAGGACAGAGCTACAGAAGACAGTAGCACCTTACCATGTGTAGAAGACTGCAAGTTGAACTTCTGACATGACAAATGCCATGCTTGACATTGTATGACCATTAACAGATCAGTTAATCTTCCTTTGCCTCCTTTTTGCTATCAACAAAATGGCAATAATAATACTGACCTCTTTTTCAAAATACTTCCATATTTAAAGATTAAATGCATGCACTTAAGAGTCAATTTACTGGATGTTTTTATATAATTCAAAGTAATACTTCATAATTATAAGAGCAACAAAAGCAGCAAAACCAACAAAAATAATAACAGAACAGAATAAAGATTTGTTTTATACATCATGAAACTTTGGCAGATTGTCCACAGTTTTTTGTGTTGTATATATATATTTACTATTAAGTATGCATCGGAACATATATATATTCATATAAGATAAACATAGTATGGATATAGCATGAATTAGTAATTTGCTAAGTCAGATATTTGTAGAGGTAATGGTTTCCTGACAGCTCTACCTTGTGACCACATTTTCTGTAAGTAGTGCAATGAAGATGGTTGCAGAAATATCAGAAAGTGTTCTAACATGATAATAAGTGGCAGTCGCTGAGACTGATCCTTTGAAAAAGAAACATACTGAAAGGATACTGTCAAAATTGTTAGGTTTGAAATGTGACCTACCTCGATAGCAGTTCCCTATGGCAAATCTTACTGTAAAGATTACAAACATTTATTACAATGTAATTTGAGAAAAGTAATAAAGGGCTGCAGTTCACAAGTGTTCATTTATGGTCATGTGTGCTGCTCACTTCGGGTAAGTCATAGATCTATGACATCTCACTAATTTGATGAACATCCACACTACTCAGGGTTGGCATATGCCAGTTTTCCATAGCACATACTCCTGTGGCAGCAAGGGAGGTACCATTTCCAGGAAATTGTGTCCTTTTCAGCTTGATAAGCCATCTAAGACATCCAGCCAGTTTTCATCCAGACTTCCTGAGAAGCTGCGCTTTTTCTCCCTTTTTTCATGGGCCTGAGTTGTATAAATACTTCCTATATTTTATATTTTGATCTTTCTTTCCAAGTTTTAAACACTTCAGAAATAAAAGAGGACATGCATTAATGTTAAAACTGAGGTATATGTTGTTTATGCAGTGTAAAATATATTTAGACTTTTGAATTTCCAATTTCTCTGTAAAAGTTTGTTTCTATAGGTCTAATATAGCTTTTCTTATTAAATGGAGAAAAATCTTTTACTAATCCTTAAACCTGTTATTTCTGACATTAAATAATTCAAGGTCAAGAAGTTCCTATATCCACAAATCTGTATAAATTACAGGTATGTGTTGAATAGATAAAGGATATTACCCTTACTTAGATCAAAGTTACTGACTAGACTTTTAAGAATGTTTGAATACAATATAACTGTGGAAGAAATAGTAGTTGTGACTTTACGTGCTTAGATAGACAAATCATTTTACTAATTTCAGAAAGACTTACCTAATATGTTACGTCTGCAACAGCATAACAACAAAAAATCAGAAATATGAGCCATGATACAAGAATTTCTCACCAGTTATCTTCAGAAATTAATAGAAAAAAATTAAGTGGGTATTTATGAATGTGATCTTAAGTTATGTCTTTCCACAGATACCCGTTTCACAGTGAAATTTATTGCACTAATTCTTTCTCCACCAGAATTTCAAATTAATTTTACTTATTATTACCAAGGTATGATATCTGCAAGTTTTGTAACAAAATTCATCAGTTGAAATGTATTTTAAAATAAATAAATAAATAAAAATGTCAGAGCAGTTACTAGGGCGTTACAGTTTCAGCTTCCCTTGCTGAAGTCTCCCTGCTTTAACATTTCTGAATCATTTAAACAATTTAATATAAGATTATAAACTTATTATGGGAGGAGTGTATCCAAGAGAACTGATAATCTCATGTCAGAAACAGTTAATCATGGATAATTTGCACATACTGTTATTATTTACATTTATTACAGTGATGATGCATGGAAACAAACAAGAATAGCTCCTGATTATAGCAGACAAAAACCCTCATCAAATACTGAGAAGGATATGGGCTTTACATCCAGCAGATTTCAGTCTGGATGAAATACATGCATGGGAAATGAAAGTAGAGTAAGCAGAGCTGGAAGGAATGTGATGTTAATTCCATGGTTTGAAGCAGAAGGAAAGGATGAAGAGGTGAGGGAGGAGGCAAGAACCGGGTAGGAAAGAGACGACTCAGAGGGGTGTTAGTGTGGCCAGGGCTGTTGGGAGCACCCTGGTGTGCGACTGGCACTGCCAGGCAGCTCCTCTTCCCAGGGTTCCTGCTGGCACACGAGAGCAGTAGAAATGCTTCATAGGTGACAGGCATCACCCCAGAAAAGCTACCCTCAAAGCCCAGAGAGCTGCTAGGACTACACTCATCTTCCTTTTTTACAGGAGACAGACACCAAGTAGGAGAGGATATGAAAATAAATCATTCTGTGTAGCTTGCTCACTAAGCACCTGAACAAATGTGGATTTTTAGAACTGATCCTCAGCTCAGTTATTGCATGGTGTTCTGCTCCCTCACTCCACTCATGGGATTCATGTCAAATACATCCATTTCTTCAATTGTATTTACTGTTTCCTGGCAACCACCCACCTTGGAAAAATAAAATCCTGTGCAATCAGAAAAATGAAGGGCTCTCTCCCTCCCTCCCTTCCTCCACCCCTTTAGCGAGGCTTTCTATGCTTACAGGCAGCCTCTATCTCATAACAGCTATGCAAATTATTAGGGTCATGTCAAATCAGCTTGTTATTTAAACTCAACAAAGCTTAATATTATGAATAATTCTGATATATAAAATTAAGTATGTGAAGTTTTCCTTTCATTTTCTCAGTATTTTCATGCAGATGGCCTGTTTCAGCTAGGAAAATGAAATTAATTTTAAAGATGACTTTATACAAATATTTGTCTCATATAACCAGAAGATAGAAAATTAATTGAATGATAAAATCAGTGATCACATAATATTAAACAATTAACAGCTCTTGTAAGTTATTTAAATCCAAATAATGATTTGTTTTATTTTAACAAAGTGCCTGGGGAAAATATGTACAGACGCTCACAGGAAATTGTCTACAAGAGTTCATGGGGAGTCTACCTGTAAAGGGAATTCAAAATTTTTAGTACAGGTTGTGTATTTGTGCTCATGTGTGAAAAGGGAGGGATTGATTAATATGTTATTTCTGTTCCTTTTATTGGAACTTTAACTATTTGTTGTATATTCTCACACAGTTAGCTTACTCTTGTGAGTTAGCAAACATGCATATCTGAAGAAAACTTCAAGAAGGAATTGAACTACATAAAAAAAAAATGTCAGAAGTGGACCGGAGGAAAATGAATATCTTTTTTGTTCCTTACTCACATTTCAAGACAGACTGTAACAAGTGCCTGGAGAAGACCACACATGGTATTAATTCCCCAGTATATTCTCCTAAGCTTCATTAACTTGCAGATCAGAGACTTGCAACCTCAAGCTTTAATATTTTTTTATTTTATTTTATTTTATTTTATTTTATTTTATTTTATTTTATTTTATTTTATTTTATTTTATTTTATTATTTTATTTTATTTTATTTATTTTATTTGGAGGGGGGAAAGAAAGAATAGAAAAAGAAAAAAAAAAGTCTAGTGCAGCTACACATAAAAAATATATAAATTACAGTAAGTTCTGAAGGGTAAGAATCAGACAATTTCCTGAAGTAATGCAAGGTCTACCAAAAACTTAATGGTCCACATAAAAGTAGAACAATATGCAACATTCCTTAAGCTAGTGCCTGCCTCACTGGTGCATTCCATGTGCAGAGACAGAATTAGAATCTTTTAGGTTGGAAAAGGTCCTTAGGATCATCGAGTCCAGCCATAAGCACAATGATACACCATGGAGTCTGGAAACAGAACATGCATGAGACTGACTGGATACACGTGTCTCCTGCAGGTCCTCAGTGGTAGATAGTCCTGTATGGCACAGTGCAGAGAGATGTCAGCATGCAAGTGAGGGTTCAAAGAGGCCCTCTCTTCCAGAAGCACAAAAGCAAAGCTTGTGGAAGAAGAAGGAACAGATCTTTCCTAATACTTAATGGAAATAAACAAGGTTCAAGTAAAGGGACCAACCGTGCCCCATCTTGGAAAGAACAGACCCAAAGGGTACCAAAGGGTAAGCAAGGACTGTACTTTAAAGCAGTTTCGAGAAAGAGGTTTGAAACATGTTTTCCTTCTTCGAGTCACATCTGTGGTTTGGACCTCTGAAGTCTAGTACCCAATCTCCTGTTTTTCTAAAAATTCTACGTTTTCTTTCTTATCAAAAGACATGGGTAATAGTAAGACTGCAGTTGAAATTAACATGCTAGTGGTAAAACTAAGTTCATTAGCCTATGACAAAAGATGCTCAATTATATTGACCTTGAAAGGAGAGAGTATCTGAGGCAGCAGTTTCAATAGTACCTAGTCTTAGTGGTTTGCCATGGGATTTAGACTTCCAAGTCAGCACATCAAACAACCAACACACACACACACACACACACACACACAAATTACTTTTTTAATGACACACAGTTAGCACAATTTTCCAGAATAACCAGTCTTGAACTAACAACACTCAGAAACATCATGCAGCTAGTAGGATCGCCTGTTCTAAAATGCAATGATGACGAACTATATTTTTTTAGTTAATCTCACAGAGAAATAGAATTGAAAAGTTCAGGAAACTGCTGCAAAAATAAGTCTGGAGGCAGGAACATCAGAAGCTTTTATCTGATGATATTACATAGACTAATCCTATTTACTGTGGAAAGAAAAACTTTACATTATGTGATATATAAAATCATTAATTATATAGCCTAAATTCTATTAACCTTTTCAGTACTAGAAGAACAAGCCATTCAAAATTAAAATGCAACACATTTAAAATGAGATTTTCTACTGCTCTACTTCATATAACATGTTAATAGTCTGTGAAACTAAGCACTATATGGAATAGTGTTCAAGGAAGTAGAATCCTAATATTTTGAGCAGCATTTATGCAAAGACTATTAATAATCTGTAAGATAAAAACCAAAACCAGATATTAAACATAATATTTCAGTGTACTGAGTGAGTAAGAAATTTTCTCTGCAACTTACATTTTTTCTTTCGAGCTCTAAGATAAAGATTTGAGGTTTCCATTTAAATTTTACATAACATCTTTTGACATCCTAATTACCTATTGTGGGGTTTTTGATTGTGCAAAAAAAAAAACCCAACCAAAAAAGCCTCAACCCAGAAGTAACACTGAATTCTCATTTCATTAGTACAACAGAAAAAGATGCATTTACATTAAAGTGGAGAATCATATGGAGTGAGGAATCTTACAGGTGAAGATGGTATTTCCCAGCAAAAAAAGAAATACACGATTTGGTAGTAGGAGGGGACTTGACGTATTAAGGCAGCCACCAGATGAAAAATGCAACAAAGTAAAAAGTGTCTGAAAGTGCCTTGAAGTTCTTGGCTTATTTATGGCAGAACTGAGGGATAGAAAGACCTTTCTGTCTGACTCTGATCACTGAAAGAATTAGTTGACTCAGGCCATGGACTCATTATTCTCAAAGGAAAAAAGGAGAAAGGACATCACAACAGAGACAACAAGCTTAAACAAAGCAGATTCAAAACTCCAAGGACTGGTATGCTAGATTATAAGAAGCAAATATTTTGAAAAAAGGGAGATTTGAGAATTCAAAATGTCTTGATGACATCATATTGAGAACACATTAATATTTTTCAATACAGAAAGTTGAATCAGAAGTACAAGCAACACAATGGCTGAATCACAAACTCTTCAACTGCATGAAGCTCAAACATAAGTAGAAACAAGTTTAGTTTATTAGAGATGAGTACATAGGAATGCTCATATACGTAGGCACAAAACTAGAAAAGTACAAAGCTTTCCACAGCTACCAAGGGACTTAAATTACATTAAGGAACCATTATTTAATTATAAAAGGAACAAAGCTCTGTTTCTGGAAAAAATGTGTTTTATGGGTTCAATATACAATTTACTGTTGCCTGTGAAGTGAAAATGTGAAAAACAGTTTTTTACCCTTAAGCTTTGTATGATCATGGATTTCTTACTTTGGGCCAGGCTAGGACTAAACTGATGCATTTTTCTGTTGAAAGAAAATCCAGATTATCCTTCCAGTAGTTTGCTTTATTGTAACTTGAATGGTAAAGTATTCTCCTCACTTTATTTTTACTCCAGGTAAAGCATGGTCGGAATAACCTGAAAAGCTTGAAATCTCTAGTTTTGTTGGATGGAAAAATACGTTCCTCTGGAACAAAAATATCAAGGCCTGGATTAAGGAGCTCAGATTTTAATGTAGTCAAAATGAATTATTTTTCCCACACAAGGCAGTAGTGTAATTGACAGATGATTTTGTAACAGCCTGTGCCAAGACTATTGCTAAGCACTTTAAGCCTGGCAAACTGTGTGTTACACTGTGATTGGTAGAAAAATCTATAATTTTATCTTGGGGAAAGGCCAATCTTTTATCAACTCAAATGTTTCACCGTACCCTTTCCACCACAAAATTCCAGCTGCACACACTGAACATGCTTCTAAAATGATGTATTTTGTTTATTTAAAATAGAACAGAAAATTTCCTTAAAGACACCACATCAGTTTACCAAACCTGACTTTCTAACTGTTAACATCTTTGAAGCGAGAAGATGCCCTAGGCTTCACCTCTGGATTTCAACTCACAAGTGAGTTATAACATCAATGGTAGCAACTAATTATCAGGGGTTGTAGCAAGTTACATCCCAAAACCCTGGAGCCCTGTCCCCTCACTGTCTATGAGTTTAACATAAGCTTCCATTTGTGAGGCCCAAATATGTATACCCAGAAATGTTTTTGGTTAAACGGTGTTGTGATAATCTTGTTTGGTCTAACAGGTTACTTGGGACTATGAAAGCTTTTTAAGGAGTATGAACTGTAGATAGGTTTTGCTTAAACAGTATAGTGCTCTGCCAAATTATATTTGTAATCCATGATTATATATGCATATACATACACAAGATACAATGTCAAAATGTATCTTATAGGAAGCCAATACTCTAAACCAGTCAGTTTTAAAATGTTATTCGCAAAATGAGTCAGCACGACCATGAAGTAATAATTTTGCATCATTTTGTATTTGAGAAAGAATCGTTATACAAGGTCATTAAGTCGTTATTTAATGCAAATTTCAATAAATGCATTTTGATTGCCTTTCGTAGGTTCTTTTCAGTGACCTTTTCACATTTCTCTCCAGATAGCTGGAGTATGCTTTGAGGATTTTCTAGGAGGTAAACATTGTTCACCATCACGTGTACGGACAGGTTGCTGAGACTTTTGAATGCGAATTATAGAAAGGCATAATTTAAGTGAAGTAATAATTGGGGGCCTTGACTAATCTGACACCGCATGCCAAGCGGGAGTTGCATCCAAACTGCTGTTGAATAGCTGGCTGCCACCTCGTTCCCTGATATCTGAGCTGACAGTGCAGTGCTCTTAGACAGACTGATTCTTTCTACTTGAGTGGCGAACTATGTAACTGATGCTAAATACGAGGGTATTTTGGGGCAAGAGGAGAGAACCATAGGAGGTTAAAATTAATTACAAAAACAAATCAACTGACCATTTCTGGCCTACAATTCTTGTAGAGAAGCATTGGTTATTTTGCACTGATCAAAATACTTACATAGCATTTATGCATATATTTAAGGTCCAGTCATTTGCTGCCTCACTAAAAAGAGAAAGGATCCAAGGTCCCATGATACTTTGTATGCTAATCCTTTTCTTTAATGTAAATGAATCACTCTCTTTACTGTCAGTTGCAGTCCTTTAGGACAAATAATCTATGTATTTTTTGTAGAAAAGTAATAAAAAATGCCTGCATGATGAAATGTGCTTCTTTGAAAGATTACTTCTAGAATACTAGTGAAAAGCTCTTCTGAGACAAAATTGGTAAAGCTCCTTTGTAACAAAAGGATATATATTCCCAAAGTGCATCTACATTCTGATTATGACCAGAAGGTGTGTTTGACTGTATACAGTCCATACTACTTTTATTAAGACGACAGGCATAAACAGTAACCTTTTTTTCTAGAAATATTGCAAATGCTTAATTAGAATTGTAGTTATCTCTAGAGTGACAGTACCTTTATATCCAGCCTAAATTACATTTATTACCAGGACCTCATGCATTCATCTGCAAGAAAAACTAGGGAGCAACCTAAGCTGCAAGTGCTGGAAAGGAAGACCAGTGATGAAGTCTGACAATAAGTCTCTTAATCATTACTTTCATGGCAATTATGCAGGGTACTGAGCAGGACTTCAGCTGCTAGAGAAAGATGGTCGATGAATACCAAATTTTGACCTGCCTTTTAAGACATTATAAACTAGAATTATTTAATTTTGATCACATAATTACTCAAAAGGCAATCTCAAATGGATTATTATCTTCCTGTGTTAGCCCTGCATACCTTGTTATCCTGTTAGTTTGTCAGAAAATTGTCACAGGAGACTGAATCTTACAGAGGATAATAATCCTACTGCTGCTGCTTCAAGCCTCAGACCTGAGTTCTGAAATAATGAAAGGACTCTGCTCCTGGGAAGACCTTTTTCATTTGCTTGAGATATTTTTTTAAACTATACCACCTGGTTACATCTGTCATAGCAGGGGTAGGGATTTATTTATTTACTTACTTACTTACTTTTTTTATTTTAAACAGTGGAGTCTTCATGGGTTTTGTTCACTGATTTATTATGTGCTATTTGCAGAGGTGTCTAATGATCCCTTGCTTATATATATATATTCCTAATGATCCCTTTCTATCTCTATAGAAAAGAGACAACATGGAAATAATACTTTTTAGGATGACATCTCATCTCCCTTTTACAGATTTTCTTTTCCATTTTGTTTGAATTCACAATGAAGTTTAATAGTATACTGCTGCAATATATATATTGGTATTACTGTTTGTACAAGTTGTTAGCAAAGAGAAAACGCAAATGAGCATTACTGACCAAATAACTTGTTTACTTTGTTATTCATGTTCACTGCCAAAGCTTTTGATTTCTACCAAAATTAAGGAATCTGAAAGAACAGCTAAGATAAATAATTTTCAGACAGTCTTCCAATAAACTTGGCTTTTATATGTCAGAGTAAGATAAGGTTAATATTAAGATAAGGCTAACAAAAGTCTTCTGCCACTGCCACTGATATTTTAATAGAGAGTTTAATGATCCACCAAGGCATTGTCGTTGCAACTCTGTCCTCAAAAGTAGATATTAGACTATATTTTCTGCTTATGCAAGATTTACAAAGGATAGTGAAGATTTGTAAGGTGGAACTGCTGTGCACACATGCATTAAGTGAAAACTCATTATGCAAGTGAGTTGTAGGGGCAGCTCTGTGAGATATTTCTTGTGCTTTATTATGGTCTAGTCTGCCCAAGCTTTTCCCACATTCAGGTGTATTCTGCAACGCTGTTGAGCTAGGGTTTTTTTAGAGGAAAAATTATCTTTTGCTAGTGGAAAGGACATCTGCTATGAAGGTAAGTCTTGTGCTTTTAAGAGGGTTTTCAGACAGGAATGACCTAGCCCAAGACAGGATTTAAGGCTAAAATATTTCCCAAATCTTCTCAACTACAATAGAAAGAAGAAACAACCACTATATTTTCTGCTTTTTTTTTTTTTTTTTTCATTCACGTGGTTATCATTCACTTCTCCATGGACTACTGCAGCCCTATCTGAACTACTTCCTCTCACAGTTCCAAGGGCCACAGGCAACCATGTTTTTTTTACAGATATTGTAAATTATAACACTGCCCCCCCAGCTAGATGTCATTGTGCACTCCTGAACTTGCAAGTTCATTGCTTTGCATTCATTTGCCAGATCATGCAAAGTTCTGTATCATGCATGATGTGGGCTTTAAAAAAGGAGAAACACAACCTTTCATTTTACCTAATTTTCTGTATGATGCTTTTGAAATCAGCCAAAAAGAGACAAGCTATTTGCTGACAGCAGGCTTGGCTTGCACAAAGGAGATCAATCTATAACCAGATCAGTCACTGCTGCAAGAGCTCCAGCAGCTCTCGTATCTTTCCACTTGAAATGCTTCCATTTGGAACTGCTATGCACAGATTGTTTTTCTTCTACACTCCTATCAGTAATGGCAATTTGATGTCAGATTTTTTAGAATCTTTTTAGATTTTAGAATGTTTTAGGACAACTAGATAAGCATAGGGCAACTTGAAAATTATTGAATCACTGCAGTTCTGAAAATATTTCAGACAGAACAGCTTAAGTATTCAGGAACAGTGACAGATCAGGTTTACTTTGGAGACTGGGCATAGTTATTTGACCCACAACTGAGAGTGGACACATACTAACAAGACTAGTTCAGCATACTATATGCTAAGAGATTAGTGAAGTGTGTTACTGCTATACAGTGCTCCACGTACAATAAAGCTGAATCTATCCTTGCTACATATAAAGAGAAATATCTTCATTTATTTTTCTGACAATGTGATGGAGAAGATTTGGCAGACATTAGGGGCAGAAGTGTTGAAGTATAAAAAAAACATGTGAGTCATGATGGCATTGCTGGTATGATGAGAAGCAATTGGGACCTCCCAGATGCAGGTGGACTTAGTGTTCTCTGAAAGAACTGTGGTTTCATCTTATTTTGATTTTTTGAGGTCAGGGGAGTAAGGGTAGTAGATAGCATGTTTCTCACACATGGACACACTACAGAAAGGACTAGAAAAGTCCCTTCTAGATAGGACATGCTACCAATGTTGTGGTTTTGGTTTTTTTCTTTTTATACTTCTGAGCACATAGGGTTAGTGTATCCCATGACCTAAAATTAATTACTATGTGAATTATGTGATCAATGGAAAGTAAACAACTTACAATACAATTTAAAAAGGATCAAAACTGGTTGACAGTATTACTTGTAAGTTTTTCCTGGCCAATGCATGAGGAAAATATTTATTTAACATTTCATAATATTTGTCAATATCTCACCAATACATATGATGACTCTTTTAAAGAAATCTCATTGATGTGACACTGCTGCAGGCAATCCCAGGACTTCACCTATGCATCAGTAAAAGCTTGAGGTTGTTAATATATAAATAGGGATGCACAAATTCCTTCAACTTGCTGACAGTTAAAAACTACTATTTTTTAATCAAATGAAGCATAAAACAAGATAGTTTCTTGGAAATTAGACCATTTTAATATATTCTGTTTAAATTTCTAAAAATCATATTTGAAGAAACTGCAAAACAGAAACAAAAAAATAAACTATCTCTTATAATGTTTTAATGTTTTGACTTTATTAATACATACATTTTTTAACCTAAGCAGTTTTTCACTGCAAAATTAATTAACAAAATATTTAATGATTACAGAAGTTTGGTCCATATCCACTCACAAGCTTATACAAATACCAAATCAAACATCAACAGAAAAACAAAACATAAATGAAATGCAGTTGACTCTCATCCTCATTTTGTATCAACCACAGACAGGAAGACTTCATTCCATGCAATCATCAGAAAGCTTAAAATATTTTTCTTTGTTCCGTATTTTTTTGTCTTTCATGCTGGTTTTAATTTTGTGTTCATTAAAAATATAATAATCAAATAGTTTAAAAAAAAAAAAAAAGCGCATATAAAAAGAACCTTTTGGGTTTTGCCTACCAAGGAGCTTTCTATTTTAACAGGTATAACTCAGTCTTCAATTGTTTTTAAGGTGTAATGTCAATAGCAGTAATTATATACTCCTTTATCAACATTTTCTAAATTATCACCCACAGTTATTTACATGTGAATACAGAAATAGCATTTTACTTACTGTTGGCAGCTGAGCAGTAACTTGCACGACTAATTAAAATGAATTATTTTGCTATAATATTCTTTGCAGTGTTTACTGCATGAAAGTTATTAAAATACTCAATGCAACAACAATAAATTCCTTTTTCAAAGTAACAGTGTGTATATTTAATAGAAAGTTAACTTGCTTTCTGCCAAACAGAAAACACTTTGAAAACTCTTTAATAGCAGCATGATGTTTTGAAATATCTTGTAAATCTTTTCAAATAGTTCTCTGGGTGTAGCCTACATCTGGAGGAGTGTCTCAAATGTACCAACCCAACTTCACCCTCCTGATGATAGTGTCGATGGAATTAAAGGTTTAAAGGAACCTTTTGTGTATAGCAAGTTACTGTGTTTCCTATGTTTTTCTTAGTTGCTATGGGAAAGCAAGGACAACATTGATATGCATTTCAACAGCCTGTAGCTGTCATTGTTTTTAATATTTGTTCACTTAATATCATATACACAAAGTGCCGTGAGTTATTTTCTGCTAAATACACAAATGGCTCTTTGCACCAGTCACTTTGCACCAGTCACTAGGGAGAATGCATTGTCCTCCTTTATCATAGTCAGGAAAGGGCAACAGCAGCACTTAGTGCTCAAAACAGTTTCCAAGTCTTGAATCAAAGCCAAACAGAAGACTATAATAAATTCCTTGTAACTGTAAATATATGCTCCTCGTGTGTGATCATTCTCCTAGCACAAAGCATCCAACTAATTAGCAGCAGCACACATGCAAATAATGTTGTTCATGTTAAAGAACTTTGCATAATTCCCTATGATTAGTAAAGCAATTACAATATTAGTTGCATGTTGTTATTAATAATTTTAATAACTTTTGTATACTACATTTACTTAATTTTTAAAGTACTAAATCAAAATATTCCTCTGCATAGTATTAATCAAGACTTCATGTTGGTACTTGTTTGTTTTTTTTAATCTGTATATTTTTGTTAAACAACTCCAGCCACTTAATTAAAAACTTTCTCCAATATTTTCCATGCTTCAAAAGAAATATTTACAAGAATACTACCTTAGTATGACAATGTGACTAAATAACAACCATATCTAAGTACATCTATCTGATTAGTTTATTCTAGCTATGGAGATAATTTGCATTGTGAATTTCTATCCAGTATCTGTTTATGAGAGACAGAAACTGAGACAGTTCTGAGGTGCTTGCATATGGCCGTTCTCTCATGTACTAAGTTTCATACACAGGTAGCAGTGCAATGAGTTAAAACCATTTACTGCTCACTCATAGCCCCTCTATGGCTTTGGAGACAAGTACACCCCATTGCTGCACCTCTAAGGCTACATATTGCAGGACAAAATGCAATTTTCCAGAGTTCTGTAGAAAGATATCTGGTGAGAGGTACTAGCAGCTGTTCTTTCACCTCCTGTTTACAAAATACGCTCTGTGCTCTGTGTACATATAACATACTGATTCCTTTAATTTAGCAGTTTATAAAATACAAAATTAATAATATCTTCAGAATGGGGCAGGCATAAGGCTGCCTCCTACTTTTTCTCAGATCCTCTGCAAAATGTTTTATATCTCAGAGATTAGTGCGCTATATTGCTCTCCTTTATCCAATGTCCTTAAAGCCAATATGTTTTCATTAAGAAATGTCACTATACATCTCAGAGCAGTGGAAACATGAGCAGTGGAAATGTTCAGCTCCAAGATACTTCTTCCTTTGCTGACTGAGTTGTAAATTCAGATCACTTACCACAGTTCCTAGCACATCTTTACATTAAATCAATGTGGATATTTTAGATACTGAAGCACTTTGCAGTACTTCGATCTTCTTGTTTTCCTTTCTCCAAAGATGACAACTTATACATGGTATGATATATGGGTAGCTCTTTTCCAGCTTGTTCTTCAGCTCAGATAGTATGATATACTTTTGATAAGGAACATTGCTCAAGAAATGGGAAAAAAAAAAAACAAACAGAAAAGAAAGCAGCTACATGTCTCTGTGTTCAAACGCAATAATATTTCTTCCTACTGCTTTACATTATTTTTTCAAATTAGCACAATCTTCAATTAATTTTCACTTACAGGGGGGTAATACTTGGATGTTTTTTCCTGCATTGCTTATTATAAGCAAATAGCATAATTAAGATTTCTCCCAAACTGCAATATTTTTAGGGCTTCAATAACTGAGATTAAAGTTTTATTTTAATACTGCTACAGGTAAACTACCGCAGGATTTTTTGAAAGCTGTCAAAAAAAAAATAATTATTTTTTATATTTTACATTACAATTATTACATTATATATTTTACATTACAATATTACATTATATATATTTTTTTTTTTTTTTTTCTTTCCAGTTTTCTTCCCTTGAGCTAGAGTCGTCCAAAATTGATCAGTCTCAGTTCTACTTTGTGTCAAATTTTAAGGTGTTGGGGATTTTGGTTTTGTTTCTCTATTTCTTTTGAAATTGCTTGTTAGAAGGTAAACAAAACCCCTGAACTTTTTCAAAGAGCAGAACTATGTTGGCTGAGCATTTTGTGTGAGAATATGGGTACATTTATGCCTGTATTGTCTCTCTCTCTGTCTCTCTTCACACATTTCTTATTTAAGAAGTTCATCTTTGTCTAAACTGACAGATCTCTGGGTAGCTTTTCAGCTTTGTAAAAAACAACATTTTGATGAGAACCCACTTGCCAAAAATATTTTACTGACTCTGCTTTAAAGCAAATTATTTTGCTTTTGCCAATGTTCTTCTCTGTGCAAGCAACCTCCAGTTCCATTTGAATAACCTGTGACAGATTAAAGCCTATAGAAATGTAAAAGGTATTTTGGGTGTGGTAGAAAGAAGGGAGAAGGTAGGAGGTGGGAGGACATGGGAATGTTGGGGTGTCGCCTTCTGCCTGCGCAGGCAGCCTGGCCCAGTGTGTCTCTGCTGCCTGTGTTTTGCGGTGACACCTGAGCTCTGCTTGCTGAATAGCTACACTCAAAACCAGCACTGCCAGACTTAATACATGAGGTGAAAGACTTCCTGTGTAGCATTACTTTCTTCCTTTCACAAGAAGGTCACTCATATTAAATTTAGATTTTTGCTTCTACTGACTGATCCAAATGCTTTCACTGGGGAATCCATGCCTAAGGAGTTTCTGAGTTCAGACTAAATGTTTCTGTTTCACCTTGAAACTTTTCAGTTTTTCCAGCCCCATTCCAGTTCCCATCACATCTTCCACTTTCTTAAATTGCCTAGAGAGGAAAAAAAGGTTTTTTACAATGTCAATTATTTCCAAAGTCAAAGGTCTCAGTGTAGCAATAAGAGTTGGATGTTTACAACAATTTCTTACATTTTTCAATAAGGACAAAGGAGGCTTACTGCCATTTCTAAAAATGTCTTGCCAGTATAGTTTTTCTTCTCTCCAATCTCTTACCAACCAAGTCTCATAGTCACAACTAAACCCTTCAGAATACCTATTCTTTTTCACTGTCTCAGACTTAATGTGCAGAAAACTGCTGTAAAACATTTGCCCTCCATACTCCTTCCCAGATTTGTTCCTATTGCAAAATCAACAAAAACAGAAGAAGTGCTACAATACTAGCTTTTCAGATGGAGGTAAAATACCACTGGAATAATGAAAGTATAAAATATGTCGGCCATCTGTTGTTTAAACCAACCAAAATGTATTTATTACTATTCTTTCATAAGGACTGTGCCTTTAGAAGCAAACACATGTACATTTGTTGGCAGCAGAAGGACTCTTTTAATTGTAATAAGATGAGGAAGCATTTCTCTTTCCTTTCACTGATGATACGGTATTTGGAAAAGTAATAATTTTTATCAGCAAAGTCAGAAACATTCTAAATGAAGAATCCAGCTAACAAACACATTGCACTTCCATGCATAGCTGACGAGTCAATCTAATATTATAAATCAGTCAGATGTTGGGCTATAAACAGAAGTCTGCAACACATTCTTTCTTACTGACTCACTCAATTTTATCAAACATGATGTCAGAAATTAGAGGAGAAAGATGGCATAAAAATGAGAACCAAATGTGGAAATGCACCAGAAAAAGAGGAGCTAAGAAAAGCACGATTTTTCCTTGAATTTCAGGCCTTCAAAGACCTTTATGTGCATGCAAGTTCCAGTTAGAAAAAAATCCTTACATTTAAAATAATCTGATATTAGGTGCTGTGTTTATACCAGTATTAGCAACACTTACAAAGCAAATTCATCACCAAAATGACAGAAATATTTTTCAGACATGGATTTGACACTTATGTTTTCAGCCCAAAAGAGAATTTAAGCAGGAATTCAAGAAGTTATTGTTCTTTGGAAACTTATTTAAGTGCAGCACAAGGATTGTAGGGTACTTCTAAAGTGATAAAATTTAGGCATTCTAATAATTATGAAAATTTAGCCAATATATTAAAAATATGGAAATACAAAACATATAGAAATATGTAATTGATAAAACCACAGCATTCTTATGAAATAACATTACAAAAATCTATCAGATTTATTAGTATGTTATATTGTTTGTGATACTCAATTATACTATATTCATTCTTTGAATTACTGTTTTTCACATTTTCTTATTATCACCATATGAAATTTAGCTCTTAATTTTTTCTCTGTCATGGTCATTTATATTTTTTTTCCCCTCTGGATAAGGATACATTTGACTTATATGAAAGTGCAAAAAACTGTACATTGTTATGTTACTAAAAGCATTTGAAAACAAGACAAATCCTTTATCTGGAAGCTGATTTTCTTACAATAATAATTTTAAAATTAATTTTAGCTTGTACTATAAAACTTTGGCTCCGATGAAGGGAGAGAAATATGGGTATTGATGTAAATGGAACCAGGATGTCATCCATAAAGTAATTTCCTTCTTGACAGAAAAGCTGATTTAAATACAGAAATTATCACAAGCTCAGTTGAGGAATTAGAATCAAGACCTGAGGTAAAGAAAAAGAAATCTGAGTTATGAGGCTTTTATCACCATGAAAAGGCAGTTCATTAATGGAAGGGAGACAGGATGCTTTCCAAAGTCCTAGCAATAAAAACGTTATACCACACCACAGTAATGCACGCACTGTGTATGCTGTCAAAATATTTTTTTTTAAATGTTGATTACAATATTAGTACCTATAAGTCTCTTGTAATTAAAAAAGTTTGATTTTTCTGGGTGTGAAAGCAAGCAGGACTCTAGTAACCAAAAGCCTTTGTTTCTTCTTGCCATAAAGTTACCATTTGTTGTGGGCTCAACACAACAACAAAAGTAACAGCCCCATGGCTGCTCACTCAACTGCCCCCCCACACACACACACTCTGGGATGAGGAGGACAAAGCTCCTGGGTCGAGACAAAGGGCAAGGAGGGATCTTCACCGATTAAGGTCCCAGGCAAAACAGACTCAACCTGGGGAAAAATAATAATTTGATTTCACATTAATCACACCCACACAGGACACAGACACACACAGAGCAGGGCTTGCATATGTTACCCCACCCTTTCCTTCTTCCCGGGCCCAAATCACTTTGCTCCCAGTTTCTCTTCCTCCTTCCCCCCAGCAGCACAGGGGAGCCTGGGATGGGGTTTAGAGTCAGTTCACAGGCTGGTTGTTCCTGCTGCTTTTTCCTTCTCAGGAAGAAGGATTCATTACAGTCCTTCCCTGCTTTCCCATGGGGTCCCTCCCATGGGAGAGAGTTCTCCAGAAGCCTCTCCTTCATGAGTCCTTCCCACAAGGTCCAGAGCTGCTCCAGCCTGGGCTTCCCACAGAGTCATGGGGGCTTCGGGAACAAACTCCCCTGGCACCGGGGTCTTCCAAAGCTGCATAATCAGAGTCCACAGGCAGCAAATCCACTGGCCAGAAAATCCAAGTCCAGTGGCCAAGTTCACCCCTCCTGGCACCTTCAGGGGATTTTCCTCCATGTTCCTCCATGAGTGCAGGGGCACAGCTGCCATCTCACTGTGGGTTGCAGGGAAACTTCTGCTTGGGCACCTTCTTCCCCTTCTTCCTCACCAAACACCAGCACCGCTCTCCTTCCCCAACACAGCTCTTCTCCCCTAAGTGCTCCTCTTCTCAGGTGTTATAGGTGTTCTTTTGTATGTCAATCGCTGAGGCACATCTATTGTTGGAATGAACCCACAACCTTTTGTTATATTTAAATAAAATATCCATACATTGTTCACAAAATGTTAAGTTGAGGAAAAAAATTAAACAACAAAAAAAATGGAGCTAATATCATATTAATGCATTTTGCATAGTTGTATTAATTAAATCATAGTTATTACAGAAATATTAAAAAATTGTTCATGAGTCAACATGGTGAAAGTATTATAACACAAAATAATTCCACTTGACAAAAAGATTTAAGAATTTTTAATGGGCTTATTTTAGTAAAATGATGTCTGAAATCTTTCAAGAATCAAACCAGAAATAACTTCTTCCTGAACAAAGATTCTTCATGATGTGTAATGATAGTCCTAAAATGCTGATGGTGAACTTACTGCATTAAAAAAATAAAAACCAATAATGTTGAATTTTCTCTGCTAAGTAACACTTTCTGGAGTTTGCAGAAGACTCGTGTGCAAAAGTCAGTAGTATCCCCCACAGTTTGAGAAGTACAGCTGTTAAAAATATACCATTGAATACCTTTCCTTGTCAAATAATCAACAGAGGTCACAGGGTTCAGAGACAAATAGTGGTATTAGTGAGAGTGATGGAGATATTGAATAAACTTATATTTGCTAACCTCCACACACATGTTTAATGCACACAAGTTATATATGTAAATAATATACTGTTTTAATACAATCTAAAAATATAATACAAGAAAAATATAAACTAAATAATTATTTGAAAATGGGACTACAAAATTAAGTTTATGTTATCTATTCAAATTTTATTTGTATGTGTGTATATAAATTTTGTATGTTGACTTTAATCTGCAAATCATTTGAAAGGCTAAAGCCTGCATTCGTTTAAAAATGGGTAAATAGGTGGCTATGAAGAATAAAGCAAATTTTTGTGTTGCTGTTGCTATCAATTTCTTACATAGTTGAGCAATTAATTTTCTCAGTCAATTTGTTACACAGCTAAGGAGTTAATTTCACGATAACCTGCAATAAGACATGGGAATGATCAGATTAGTATTCATTATCAAGGAAGTGTATCTAGAACAAACATATTGTCTGGAATATTTTCCCCATATGTCATTGTTTTTATGATGTTTGTATTATTAGCAGAAAGAAGCTAAAATGGATAAAGCATTTTGATTATGTTATTCCATTCATAAAAATATTCTTCAGATTCAGCATAACTTGTGAAGTTCTTGTCTGTGATAGAGTTAATCCATGGAGCCCAATAAGGTCTACCTAAATATTTTTCTTTATGATAGTGGTATAATTTTAATGAATTAAAAAAAAAAAAAAAGTGTTTGCAAATAACATCTGACAAAGAGCAACATGTTCTATTGTGCAGACTACTTTTGGATTTATTCTTTTAGACATGTAAAAAAATCCTACATTGCATATTGCTTGTATTTGAAGGTTAACAGAATTTAAGCCTTCCTATCTCTCCACATCATCATCATGGAGTACTTCTGAATGTGAAATACATCACACTAAAATATACTAATATTTGTAATAAAATGCTATTACAAGTGGGCTTATGGTTAGATACTCCATCAAATTAACAGAAGTATAATCACACAAGCTCTGGTGCTTATTTGGTTCTTCTTTGTTTCCATAGTAACTATAAATAGCTAATTGTGGTACTCTTACAAATGTTTTTTTTCCTTTTTCTTTCCTGACAACAGATGCTTTTTTTTTTTATGGGGGTTACATGCTGTGCAAGAAATTTCAATACATTGTTTTATATTGTTCAGAAAATGGCGGCTAATTATTAGGATAAATAGCACTTTGTTGACTGGAAGTGTCTTGTGGCTTTCCACAGGAATATATTTTATTATCCATCTTGATTAATATCTGCATTTTAGATGTGGAAGTTGGAATCATTCTCATATGAATAGTCTTTACTTATGATATATAAAACATGAGAGACAATGAATATCAGAGGTAACATTACTACAAAAAATTAATGAAATTTATATTGAAATTTAGTATTTATACGGAGACTAGAAATTTATCCAAAAAATATCAACTTAAATACATTTAAATATGCTTCCAGCAAAATAGCAAATTATAAGTTAAAAGCATGAAACAAAGTCTAGTAACATTCCAAATTTTATTTCAGAGACTTAAATGATAGACAATGGGTGAAGTCAATCTACCATGTATTACAGGTGTTCAGAAAGCTAAAAAAACTTTATTTTGAGCCTGACAAACACTATATGTATCTCAGCATGAAGCAGTACAGAACTTGCATTCAGTCTAGGACACTGCTCTGGGACAACAAAAGCGGTGAGGAAGCTATAGTGTTTTGATAAGTAAACCTTAGAAATAGCAGCAAATATTTCCACTTGAAATTCATTGAGTGGTTTGAATGTTTCTTAACAGAAATACTTTGTTTTCTCTTACTAAAAATAGGACTCAAGATCAAGACATCTAATTACAACATTGCTTATAATTATTATTTTTCATTGACTGCAACTCATATTTGCAAAATAGAGCTTGCAGGGGGTGCCTTAAAACTCTACAAGGTTGAAAATCTCTTATTTGTCTAAGAAAAGGTTTACCACTTAGCACCATGCAGAACTTTAAGCTGACAAGTGTAATTTCACAAAGTTACAGGGGAGTTGGAGAGCTCTACAGACCATGGCAATTTATTCAGATTTGGCTCACTCTGCAAAGCCTGTGAGCCATGTACTAAAATGCTGTTTGCAATTCTGTGGGGAGTTCAGGGCTTTACATAGTTTTATAGGCAAAGGTTACTGACCTTTTTCAATCATGCTTGAGGTTTAGCATCTGTTGTAACCTGGCTTTCACAGAGGAGCTCAACATACACAAGCAGAATACCGATGAAAAAAAATCTAACAAGCAAAACCTGAATACACTGCTTCCAGCAAGTGAGGAGTTCAGTTTCACACAGCTCTACAAACTGTTGAGAGCCAAAAATCACAGGGAAGGAAAGGAAAATGTCAAAAAATCTGTGGCCTTAAAGCAATTTCTAGGAATTCTTTAGAAGCAGAATAGAAAAAACACAACTAGTCTACTAAATGTCACTGGTCTCTAGACGTGCAGCAGTTTCTCTTACCCATGTGAAAATAAGAGGTTTCTGCAGAACATCAAAATGTTAGCAATTATGTTGAAGAAATATGAGCTGCTGAACAAGCACAGTGTTGCTTTCTAAGGACCAGCCTGGACATGTGGAGGATGGACCAGCATAAGCCTGCTCCTTTTCTTTTTTCCTTGGATGTCTACAAAAAGAGGGAATGTAGGAATAGGAAAATTAAAATGTTCTTTAGTGGACGATCTTATACTGAATTTTGTGTGGATGTGTGTCCACGAAGGATCTGAAGAAAGATAGTGAAGATGGCTCTCTTTTCAAGTTCTTGACAAACTTGAAAACTAAGTCCCACAGAGGGAGAATTTGTAGGCTAAAAATCCATAGCAGGAACTAACTACTGCCTTTTTTCCATTCCTCAAAGACCAAGTACAGCAGAGTGAGAAGGAATTAGACAGAAGTATGATGCAGAGGAAAATATCCTCCCTGGATTCTAATTCACAAGAAGGAAACTCTAAATTGATGCCAATGAAAGGATCAGTCTAGCCTTCAAGAAAATGGGCAATCATTGCAGTAGAAGCCAAGAATAGTGTTTCTTTATCCCTAGAACTGAGAACTGTAAAATTATTTTTAAAATTACTTGCATTGCAACAAAACCATTTTAGCCACTGATTCAAACTTCAATTCATAGTTGAGAAGTTGGCTTGTAGCATAAATCATCAAACTTCTGCAAAGACAGAAAATCTGCTCTAGACAACCCTGTCATGAGTGACCTCTATAACTAGTATCTCTCTGCTGCTTGAAGACCAAAGTATAGGTGGTAAAAATGTTGTAAGAGAAAATCCGAAAATATTTGCTTTCCTTTTGGTTTGCTTACTCACTTGGAGGAGGAGTAATTCTGTCCTTTAAGTGTAAGTGGAAAATTTCTAGATACAGAGAAGATATTTAAACTAATTTCTTCGACTGGCATTTGTGGTATAAAGGCTCTGTTCATCAGAACTATTCAGGATACACTTCAGTGTCTAGTTTAGTAAACATAGAGTGCTTTATCACTTGAACGGATAAGAGATTCTGCTAAGTCCCCTGATTTAGCTTTAGTATTACCCAAGTGTAAACTGTTTCTAGTAACCAGTGATTTACAACCACTTGATACTTATTAATGAAGGAATTTTTTATAATTATTAAAAATATTACTTATATCTGCCACTATATTATTGCCTATTGAGCTAATGAATGGTTTTATTCCTGGGATAATAAATGCTTAAGACCAGGTAGCTTCTTCCATGCATTACAATTTTATATGTATATAAGCATTTTTTTATAATGATTATGTCTGAAAGTTCTTTAGTAGTAGATCTTAGTAAGAACTCTATCTAAAATGAAAGAATTTCAAAAGAACCTTTACCCTTTCCAGTAGAGCAGTTGGAGGCCACAGGGCACAAACATCTGAACCTCAGGTCACAGAGAGATTTTGTGGCTCTGAAGCCAAACACAGATTTGTTTAAAATAAAGGTGAGATTGGCCAGTAGGTTGAAGGTGTTTAGCACTATCCATGATATTAATGAGAAATTACAGACATTCTTTGCAGTTCACATTTCAATAGTGTAAAAGGGATGTCAGTAGTTCAGAAGTTATTTAGAAAAGATCTCAAAGAATAATGTGAGGTTGAAAAACCTGTCTCCGCTGTAAAAGACTAAAAAGAGATAATCTATTTAACTAAACAAAAAGAAGGTTAAGAGGTGAATAGTTTGTAGGCTGCAGCTGTCCACATGAGGAAAGTTGTCTGGAAGTAGAAGCCTCTTTAATCTTATATATGAAGGGAGAATGAGACCCAGTGGCTGGAATTAGAGGCTTAATAAATTCAGAGTTGAAATGAGGTAGACATCCTCAGCAGTAAAATGTAGTTAAACTGTGCCACAATTTGCTGAGGATTGTGGTGGACTTTCCATGATTTAAGTCTTTAAATTAAGATTAGCTATATTTTTAAAAGATAGGCTCAAACTCCACCAGAGTTGTGGGGTCAGTAAAGGAATTAGTGGTTGAAGCTTTTGGGGCTGTTTTTCTGGAAATCACCTTTAGATTATCATAATGGTTCCCTTTGGATAAAAACCTGTGAGACTTCTGTGCTTTATATTCTGTTGTCCTTCATCGTATTGAACATCATCTTCCTTTGCAATCAGTTAGTTCTGAAGCCATAGGAATTGCACGTCCAATATGCATAAGAGATTCTGACTCTCAGGAACACTACTTTGCAACCTCACTCTTTTAGCATTAGTAAGCTAAGTAAGATTAAAATTTATAAGAATCACATGTGTAATTGAGATTGAGATTGAAATAATCCTTCATGTTAGTCCGTTATTTGTCTGCATACATTGCACTCTGGCGAACCTTTTTGCAGGGTCAAGTTTGACCACTGCTCCCTGGAAGAAAGCCTGTGGAGGGCTCTTTTAACCCTGATTACCCAGGGTTACTGAAGCCACCAAACCATCCCTAGACACTGGAACATCTCTTTTACAAGGAAGCATTTCT
>NW_009954442.1:2732263-2795765 GCF_000747805.2 Chaetura pelagica | reverse complement strand
TTTCCCTAAGAGTTTTAGAGTTACAAGAGCTGGATAGTGGAACCTTTTGGGGTCCACTTATAGTGGACACAAATATGACTGCTCCAAGTAGTAATTCAGCTTCTCCAGATAGGATTGACATATTTCTGCCTTGATCACATATACATTAATTAAGTATTCCATATATAATGAACTTGTTATGCTGGGACATGCAAGACCTAGTTCTTATGTGCAAAGCATGAATAAAATAAAGAGGGTTCCATAGTGAAGATGGCGCTGACGTTTTCGGTGAGATTTGTAGTTGTTCTTTCTCAAAGTCATCTTACAATGCTCATTACATTTGCTAGGCAGATATATAGGATTAACCGCATATGAATACTTATCAATAATAATTAATCAGTGTAATACCAGTAGGGTAGGTCCAACATATCTTACACATACTTTAGACAAGTAAATACTCAAAATGTCCAGCAATCAACCCTGAATAAATGGCCAGATCCCTTCTTCTCCCCCCGCACAAGGCACAAAAAAGGAAACTAGGTCAAAGAAAAGAGTGTGTGTTTGGTGTGGGAATACATTTCATCTTTTATGGAATCATAGTTTTTATACTCTAGAATGTTCTCCTTGTAACTGGTTAAAATAAATCCAGTAGGTAGGATTGATACTACAGCATACAAAAATACTCATGCAGAGCATAACTTCACATGTACAATAGTGATAATTCTTCAGACAGGTCACTTTCATGATAGGAACAGAAGCATATTCTGTAGTACAATATTTAAACGAGATTCCTGACAAAGGTTAAATGGAACCCACAAACTTCACTTAAGTGATTAAGTTTTTGCATTGAGCAAAAGTGGTGCTTCCTGTTTGTGATAAACAAAATGGCATTCCAAAAGCTTGTCTTCCACTAAAAGAAGAAAATTACATTATAATTTAGAGGGCAGCTTGCACTCATTTTATGGGACTATTTCCAGAAGCAATAACCAGCAAACTGCCAGCATGCTTTTGAAATAGCTCATATACTTTTTCTAAAATAATATACTGCACAAATGTTATTAACTTGCCTCTATGTTTTATGTTTGCATTATAATGCTGCTCTACCTAAAAGCATGTTACATTAAAACCAAAACATAATCTAAGTCATATGTATGCAGTATATTCATACGTGAAGATTATATATATTTTATTCTTAATTTAAATAATTATATTTTTAATGTTTAATTATGTCTACTTATTTTCATTTCTAGATGTGAAGATCCAAATTATTACATAAAGTTCAGATCCTATTAAATATTTGTTGTGCAATTTAATACTAATAACCCCAGATTTGGATATTACTACATAATTACATAAAATTATTCAAACTTGTGATGAATGCTCTGCACTCAAGAATCTATCCATCAAAAGTGTGGCTACATTCACACATGAAATTGCACTCCGTAAGGTATGTTTGGATGTGAAACTTCTGCCTCTTTAAAGATGTTAGTGAAACAATACAAACAAATAAAACAATGAAAGCTATATCCTTCAAGCCTGTCAAGACCAATGCATCTGACATTCCATTCTCTTTTCATCTACTTCGAAAGCAGTTTAGATATAATTTCATATCTGTCAGAAAGTCAGTTTGATCTACTTTGCATATAAATAAATTTCCAGTCCATATCCCAGTATAGCAGCTGAACTGACATGCTACCTCATTCCCCTCAGTGGGAGGGGGCATCAGGAAAGCACAGCATGCAGAAAGCCTTGGAGTCACTCAGAAACCTCATCTACATCATTGAAATAACACTCGCTTTTCCATTTTGACACTTCATAGGACAAAACATGAGGAACAGAAACAGATTTTGAGAGTTATTTTTACTTCCAGTCAATAGACTTACAAGTGAAGTTGTTACTGAGTTTTTCAGGCATGCAGAACTTCTTAATTACTTCATCACTTTGAAATATTAATGTTTCTCAATATGTTTGGATGGAGTTTTTTGCAAATCATATACTATTTATTTCATGTGCTGTTAGCAGGAACATGTATTAATCTCTACTAGTTGAGTATTAGATACCAGGGAAAACAAAATCAAACCCATAAAAATTAATGAGAAAACTCCTTCTGTCTTCCATCCCTTCTTCTGCTTCCCTGTTCCCCCTCCCAAAACTTGACTTGTTTTCATTTCCTAGCTAAGACTATCTGAAATTTAAAGACCTAGAATTGCTATATCTTTGAGGGCAAGAGAGGGACATCTCCTAAAGGAAGATTACCCTATCTTTCACAGGAATGTGGAAAGGCTAAATTCCCTCCAAGAAGCAGATGTTTACTTATGTTAACAGAAAGGACCAAATTTTTTTTGTATATATATATATTTTATTTTACTTTAAATCTGGAGAACCAATCTTTAAATGGCTAATGTTAGGCACTACAAATAGCACTCTTGGAAAATCCTGTACTCTCTGTGCTGTCACAAGTGCCCCATGGTGTCATAAACAGAAGAGGAAGGTCAACACCTCTGCAATACTGGAGTATCATGTGCCTTCAGCTGAATGAAATTCCTTTCAACTAAGTAGAACTCTTACTGGATTTGGCAGTATTTCTCACTTAGCCCAGCTATTTCAGATTAGGTTCTGCTCATGTGTAAATCCATGTGATTTTCTCATTGTCTGGTCCTGGCATGCTGTATTGCTTGTGGTCACCCTTCAGCATGTACTCCACTTCTTTCCTCCAAGTTTTTTCACTGGTCTTTTTTATTTTTCACATTAACTTTTGTGTCCCAAGTGTAGCAAGAGTTTGTTTTCTGCTACTCAGATTCCAGTCTGCATTGTAACAATATTCAACAGAATAATGTATTAAAATTCAAAAAGAGAATAGTTCAAGATGAATTTTGGAAGACTGCTCTGTTTTATAAAATTGTATGTTAAACTGAGATTGACATGATTAGAGGTAGTGCTTTTTGAGCTTACAGGCTTTCTCATTATCTTTGATTTTAAGTATGATAGTGGGATTTCCAGCAGAGAGAAGTAGTTCAGAAAAACATTTTGCTACAGTTAGTTAACTCTTCCTTACATGTGCTATATGCAACATATCCATTTCAGAACCAAATGAGGCAGCTCTGTCTTCTTTAGAATCTACAGAAAGTCCGAGCTTTGCTAATTTTAGAATGTGCCCATCTCTGTGGGAATATGGCTTCTAATATTTATTACATATTACAACTAAAATAAAAATAAAGAAATAGAAATTAGCCCAATAGCATGAAATACCCAGGTTGCTGAAGGATTTTTAGATCTTCAGTTTGGTTTTAAAAGATAAGGAATATAGTTTTTAGAAGTAGGTGGGGTAACAAAAAACACATTTATAGAACAGTCTCAGAAGGTAATTTAGGGTGGAGAAAGAGTCAAATCATTAACTTCTGCATATTTCACATGCAAGGTATTGACACATTGCCAAACATGATTCTCTCCAGTAGTAGCCATTCCTGACATCAAGATTGAAATCAAGGTGTAATAAATAAACCCTCCTAAATCCTAGTTCTGCCTCCTACAAACAAGAGTCAGGTATAAGAATTCAGGCACTAATAGGTGTAGGGGGTCTTCAGACCTTCTGTACAGACAGTTGTAATATTTGAAATGGCAATTTGTTGCAAGAATGCCTTGACTTTCTTTGGAAACAGTTATTTGTTTTAGTTGCCAGCCACATCTGTGATTCCCCATGTACCCAGAACTGTCTCTGCCATATAGTGAATAAAGTCCTTCAGGATCCAAAGAAAGAGTGAAAGTAATCTGAACAAATGAAGGAATATGCAATATAGGTATTTTCATCTGACCTATTCATCTGGATGTCTTTTGGAATAAATACAAGTGATGTCTAAAATAGGTCTGATGAAGTGCATCATACAAGAGTTTACTTAATTCCATTGACTTAGGTGACAGCTAGCTTCAAGGTAGAATGTGTAAAAGTAGATTTTGCAAAAGTTTAAAAAGTAAGATCTTCTCTCAATTATTCCTTTGCTATGAAAGAAATTTAAATTCACCGGCTCTTGACAGAGTTTTTCAAGATTAGGTCACAAGCATGTTTAACTTAAACTCAGGATTCCCTCTGTCCTCTCCCTTACATGCAAAATTATCAGGCAAAAGTCTGAGGATTTTTTTGTTTTGTTTTGTTTTTCCCTGTATCTGGGTTGTTTTTTTTCAAGACATCAAATCCAGAGTGGTTTAGCCTACATATCAAGCAAATAAAGACAGAATAAAGAAGTTATTTGGAAATAAGTGGATTGAACCATGGTCTCTTTAACATCTAAGTATTTCATAGTGTCCTTGTTTTTAAAGACAAGAGAAATCAGGGGGAAGAGGGCATTGTGTGTTGGTTTTATTAAAGTTTCATTTAAAAAATAAAAAAAGCAAATATAACTGACTTTTGGGTACTGGGAGGGAACAAATCACAGCACACAGTTTTTATCTGAATGCTGCTGTATACTGTAATGCATTTCTGTCCCCAGTATGTCATACTGACCAGGTCTCAAGAGCTGTAAGATTAGTGGGTTGGGATGTGACTGAGAACCAAAATAGATATGGTTTCAAGAAGGGAGAGAATCAAATAAATGGAAGAGTTCCTCAACTGAAGCAAAAGTAATTTCAGGATGTTTCTGAACTGGTATGACTTAGAAACTGGAATTATCAGTTGGAAGTAATGCTCTACAGTCAAGGTTGGGTCTGATCCAGAGCTGTAGTTCACCTACACAACATGATTTCAAACTGTTTTTTTAAAATTATTTGAGTTTCTTGGATCAAGAATTGATGCTAACTGGGCTCCACTGCAGAGCTTGGCTCAGATCTCAGCTGCAGAGATGTGAAAGGACAATTTAACCTCATCTCTATTACAGAGCTACAAAAGAGCTAGAAATTACTGAGGTTTAAGAAGTACATGAGATTAGGAAAGATTTATGTATATACAGAAGCTTCATGTTACAATTTTAAAGTTGGAGATCTCTGAAATAGAAATTCTTGATAGATAAGGTTTATTTTGATGTGGTGTCATCCAATATTTGGACAGCAGCCCAGAAGACCTCCTTGTGTCTAACATTTTTGCAGGCCATTTACTACTGTCATTTTTCCAAATTCATCTGGTTTAGCAACTTTGCTGGGAAACCTGCTACTAATATTAATTATTTTTTCTGTTGTCTGAGCTGTTGATTCTTCATACAGTAGGCATTTCTCTAGGAGTTGCACCAGTCTTTCTTCCTCTCATATCTTTTTTGTTGTTTTGTGGTGTGTTCTCCCAGTTGTAGTTTCTTTCGAGGCTGAATGCAATCTGTACCAATAAGATGAAACAGTGAATTTAAGCTTTTCTTCTTTTTTTATCTTTTTTATTAAAAAAAAACAAAACAACAAACACACAAAAAAACAACACTTTTTTGGTTCTATGGTCTCCATTTGGCAGACAGCCATGCACTCAGCACCAGTCAGGGTAGATGCGGGAACCCAGGCAGAGAACCCATAAAAACAGGCAGCTGTGCTGCAGGGAGTGTCAGAGCCTTTTGCTGACAAAAAGTGGCAGTGACAACTGCCGTGTGTGCTGTGAGCAGGTGGATGATGTCCTGTTCTGAGTGGCAGATTTGCAGGAAGTTGAAAGGCTAAGGAGCATCAGGGAAGCTGAAAAGGAGATACACTGGTGGAGCAAGGCTAAACCTGGCTAAGGAAGTAAAAGAGAACAAGAAGGGCTTCTTCATGTATATCAGTAGTAAAAGGAGGAATAGGGAAAATGCAGGCCCACTGCTGAACGAGGTGGGAGCCCTGGTAACAGGATGCAGAGAAGGCAGAGTTGCTAAATACTTTCTTTGCTTCAGTCTTTACTAATCCCAGCCCTTGTGAATACCAGACGCTGGAAGAAAGGGAGAAAGCCTGAAGGAATTAAGACTCTGCACTGGCCAATGGCATTTGGGTTAGAGATCAGTTAGGTAAACGGAATATACACAAATCCATGGACCCTGATGGGATGCACCTACAAGTGTTAAGAGAGCTGGCTGATGTTGTTCTACCACTCTCTATAATTTTTGAAAGATCATGGCAAACAGCAGAGGTGCCTGAGGACTGGAAGAAAGCCAATGTCACTCCAGTCTTCAAAAAGGCAAGAAGGAAGATCCAGGAAACTACAGACCAGTCAGCCTCACTTCCATCCCTGGAAAAATGATGGAGCAGTTCATTCTGGAGGTCATCTCTAAGCACATGGAAGAGAATAAGTCATCAGGAGTAGCCAGCATGGATTTACCAAGGGGAAATCATATTTGACTAACCTGATAGCCTTCTAGAATGTTGTAGCTGAATGGATAGATGTAGGGAGACCAGTAGATGTAGTCTAGCTTGACCTTAGTAAGGCTTTTCATACAGTCTCCCATAACATCCTTGTGAGCAAGCTCAGGAAGTCCTGGGGTACATTTGCTCAGCGTCTCCTCCCTCATAAATTTTAAAATCCCTTGTAATAATTCTTCAGATACTGCATTTTCATTATTCATATTGAATAGGCTCCTACGTTCCTGTTGTAGTCAATACAGATGTAGACAACACAGTGGACTACAGAGAATTATAAATCTCATTCTCAATTAGACACCAGTACAAACTAGTTATATCTTTTGCCTTAAAACCTTTTGCCTTATAAAACCAGTTTTAGATTATAATTTCCTTTGTCTATGAAAGGCAAACAAGTCATGGGAGAATACTTATGCTGCACTGCTCTTCTGGGGTCTCACTAGAAGTTTACACACACCGACACATTTCAAGCTAAGTATTTGTAGCCATTTTTCATTTAATACAACAATAAGGGTCATCTACTTAGACCTTTTTATTCATGGCCAGATGTAAAGAAGCCTAAGTAATCATGTTACATGGATTAAGTGTTTGAAAAAAATCTTTAAAATGTACTTATTTATGGGGCCATTCCTAGTAGGTATGCTAGTAAGTCTAACAACTCATATGAGTATATATATGTACAAGTATGTACATATACTTCAATGTTGCCTTTTTGAGACACCCCTGGTATCCAAAAACTACATAATTGCTTACTGCATTCAATATCTGAGGGATGATGAGTATTCTATCTGCGTGGTTTCTTTACCTTCCAAAACGTAGTTTATCCACCAAAAATCACCTTTGGAAGAAAAACATAGAAACTTAAGATTGAAGTAGAGAAAGATCAAGTAATACCCTCTTATCAGTACGTTTTTTATTCTCAGATAAAGTGAATTTACAGATTTTTATTTTTTTTTTGTGTGTGCTATTCTATATACTTTCTTCTGCATGAGCTCCAGCTTGGTTAAAAAATGTATTCTTAATTAAGTATCCTAGTGACAAACATTATATTTAAACCACTGTGCATGAAAGACATACTTCTAATTTCATGTCTCTACATACACAACTCTTTCCACACCAAAAATCATGCAATCCATAAGTCTAGCCATTTTTGCAGACTACATTGTTTTGCAACAGGAAGATTTCAGTAACTTATTCTCTGCTTTCTCAGCAGCTGGTTTGATCGAACTATTGATTTTCTCTCTGTAGAGGAACAATAAAATGTTACAGGATTATCACAGTAATTCCTTTACACTGCATTCAGCAACTAACAGAAGCATAGGCAGAAATACATATTTTATTTTCCTGTTCTTTTCTGAGAAGATATTTTTTGGTCTGTTCTATTTAGCAAACTGGGGGATAAGAGGGCAGAGGCATAACAGCCCTGAACTTTGATGAACTGCATTATAACATCTCTTTGGTTGTGATCTGGTTGTAATTAAATGTATAGAAATTTGCACATAATAGGGAAAAAAAACACTAGAAACATAAACCAAACTCAAATGGATCTCTTTTTGCATTTATACACACTTAAATAGTTCAGAGCTAAAATCAGTAAAATTATTATTTGAAATACTCTTCATATTCTGTCCTGTCATTTTCATTATCTTATAATTATAAAGATTCACATTTTGAGAAAAAATTAAGTAATTTTATATGCGGGCTGAAGTTAAATTTTAAGTGCTCTTAGAACAGTCTTTCTTGGATAATACTTCGATATGAGGGGGAATTTTTTTCCAAACGTCTTTGTCTTATATCTAGAAAAAAAAGAGATTCACAAAGACTCATGTCATGTTGTATTACAAGCATGTCAGAAACACTGTTTTTAACTGCTGAGCCTTATGTAGAATGTAAGTGTTAAAGTCTAACTTTGACATGTTCATCATTAACATTTTGACATTCTCTTAGCCTGTCTGTACAGAGAGAGGTGTATTAATTAGAGATGGGCAAATAGAAAAGTTATTTTCTCTCTTAAGGAATATAATGACACTCTTTTATGATTAATTTTCTAAATAATTTTCAGCTTGTACTTTTCTCTCTATGGCTTCAATTATCTTTGTCATAAAAAAGTGCTTTTTCATAGACAACCTTCAGCCATTTTTCATGGCCTAATTTAACTACAAAGCTGTTAAGATCACATTTTAAAGATTATGATAGATTGCCTTTTAACCTATTCGAAATTTTCAGATTATATATTATAATATTTATGGATATAACCTTATCAATTATTATGAAAAACTCTGAAAAAACAAATATAGCTTTAACCTTGAGGCCTGACTGGGACTTAGGTACAGCAGAACCTGTCATGTCATAGTAGTGCTTTGTCATGGCAAGTCCTGTGATTTCTTGAATTGACCGAGATGACACCTGAAGGACAGATTTTTCAGAGGCTTTGGTTTTATGATTTTATTGTACTCGATTTTATTGCCAGTCACCGCAGATATTTCAGATACTTCTTTGTTCCCTTATTTATTTTTACATTAAAATGATTCCCCTCACTTGATTTTAAAGGGGATGGAATTTTGTTGCTTTATTACCTTGCTGTTGTGCTTTGCTAAATGTGCTTTTCAAAATTAGACAGTATGTTTTAACAAAATAAATAATAGCATACTTACATAGTTCATTGAAATTTTTTGAGCACTAGAATAAACAATAATATTCTCTGCAGGGGTAACTGAGATATTTTGGAGGTGGAAAATATTATCTGAATTTAAATCATATGGCTACATTATATGTAATACTTAAATAGAGCAATCTTCTCTAGATATTAGAAGAACTAAAAGAGCCAACCCACTTGAGCAAAATGGTTTCAATAAGATAAGATTTCCCAAACATTAACTGTTGGCTGGAATATGACTATCCACACCACTAACAGGAGGGACCAGCATTAACAGTCAAATCTTTTACCAGGTGGTGTGAATATTGCAGTCTTTCTTTTCACCTGTGGACCATATTCTCAGAGCATAGGAGAGAATGTTTTAAAAATTAATAAAAAGAGAAAGCAGCAGCTTTAAAAATCTTTTTATGAAGATTTACATTGCACAAAGACTTTTGTAAGTTAAAATTATATTTTATTATTTAGTAAAGAAAGCAGGGTCATTTTACCCACCTGGACATGGCTACTGTTTCAAAGTCCATCTACTTGCTTCATTATATTAACTTTCATTATGTCATTTGCTTCACAGTTTAGGGGCAGAAGTTATGATCCTTGGTGTCATCTTCCATGCCTAATTAACTTCTTTCCCTTGATGCTTTTTCTCAGTGTGGAAAATCACACCACAGTAGCAATACAAGGCTGCAGGTATCTGATGAGTAAAGACCAATGGGAGTTAAGTGGGGCTCACTCACTTGGCAAACAGAAACACAAAGCTGCAGGAGCAACAGAAGCATTGCCTCCTGCAGATATAAGCTGCAGCTCTCCCAGAGCTCCCCTAATCCAGTCTTAAAGAATTAACAGAAAAATGAGGTAACAGGCCACCAAACAGAGTGTACCTTCATTGTTATCTTCTTTGCTGAATAGCAGGACTTGGAAGGCGGGTGGCCGTCTCTCCCTGACACCACAGCAAAGGAACTCAGCATCAGCCAAAACAGCCTGCTATGGCCAACAGTACTGTTAGCAGGCTGCCAACCATGTATCTTCCTTCTATGACTGAAGAATATTATTACAGTGATAGGCAGTATCATATGTGATTAAGGGTCTAACTTAAACCCATTAAGGTAATGAAGTCTAGAGTTCAAAATGACAGACTGCAGTATGTCCTTGATTCAGGGTTCTTGGAAGAAATTATGTATTGCAATGCAAATGTGTCTTCCAATGAAATACTGGTGGTATGAATGTGTTTTTAAAACACAAACATGCTCAAATGCTTAGAATATGTGATTTCTTCTCTCTAAAATCTCTGGGAACCACTGGTTCCACAATAGTGTGTTGCTGAAATTCATGTATGTGTGTAAAGCAAGCATGACTGTCTTTGTTTCCCCAAAAATTATCAACCCCCACTGCCTACCACTCTCCCAATTTAATGTGTTTTCAATACTATTGCCAAAGGAGTCATCCTTTCCTAATTTTTGCTATGCTCATGTCTCTCTCCTTTATGAATCCCTTTATTGGCTGTTTTTCTCCTTTATATCATGGTAAAGCTAATAATTCTTGATGACAAAACTCTTTGCAATCTCACCAATATCTCCATTTCTAGTTTCTTTCCTTCTGCACATTCCTTAGTTCTTTTTCTCCCCAAGTTTCTTCTTCTCTTGCCTAACTTCCTATCATCCTCTGATCCCTCAGATAGCTCAGTCTGCCTCTTCTGGCTGCTCTTTCCCAGTATTCAGAGACAACTCCCAAGCTTCCTTCAGCCAGTCATTTCTTGTTATAATGAATTATCATACTGTCCAGTATGGCCTAGTGTCTGGAGCTGAATTTTCCCTGCAAGCTCTTTACAAAAATGCCTTGCAATATATTAGTTAAATGTGTAAACACCAAGCACACTATATAACTATTACAGCTTGCTCAGGAAAAGTGCATGTAAACAGCTAGGTCTGCTGTGAATATCAGAAGTTTCAAAGCTCATCAGGTAAACAAAAGAAACAAATTGCAGTCATTCTCCGTTATGCTTCTATTGCATGTTTTCAACTTGATTACACTCCCAGAATTCACATCTGATATTTTTTTAACTGGCCTTTTTGGCTGAGCACACCATCTGATGCCTTGAAACACAGGGAAAGCCAGTTTGTAGACTATGAATCCCTGTAGAACAATTTCAGTAGAAAGAGAGGAATGTCTTTATTCAAGTATCTATACATGTAGCCTAAATACCAAAAGTACCCATATGTATGGGCATCTAAAGCTGGACACACAGAATCACTAGACATTTATCTTGCCTTGTCAAAGCTATGACTTTAAAGGGAACAGCAGAGTGCTCAGCACTTTAGAAAATCAATACTCTAAGCAGTTTGTAGTTAGAATTTAGAAAACGGTACCATTTTTATGTTCTTAACTACCAGGCTTAAAGCAGACCTTTAATGGGAAGTTGCACCTATTTTTCTGAGCTCAACAGCCTGAAAGCTGACAAAGTGAGACATGTTTGTATCCCTGAATAAATTGCAATGTGCTTATTTTTTGGGAAGCTTTAGTTGCAACTTGTCAATTTAAGGCTCTCCTGAAGAGTGGTGTAATTTGTAAGGAGCACCATACGAGGACGAAATATAAGGATTTTTGTGACCTGCTTAAATGTGGATTTAAGAAACAGGAAAAAAAAAACACAACTAAATCTTTAAAAATGGTCTTTTGTGCTCATTTAAGCAATTGCTGAAATAGAATTGTGTTTACAGATTTCAACACTGAACTCTCACATCACCACTGTCACAAATCACATAGCTTTTCAACAATGGGTCATTTCTAGCACTCAAGAATGGGAGATTGGTTAAAATGAAATGCTGCTATGAATTCACAACATTGTATTTGTTCCTTTTTATGTTTTAGGTGACATTTTCCTTTTTGTCTTTGTACTGTGTCTTGCTTATTTTGCTTTGTAGAATTATAGGGAAAAAAAAAAAAAAAAAGAATCAGAGCCTTTTCCAAAGCTTTATTTTAAAAGTGTAGAGAGTTTGCACTAAAAATGACATGCAGGTTTATTGGAGTAGTTATGCATTATACATTTGGAATCTATAGACTTTTTTTTAATATCTAAAATGTTTGATAATATCATTACTGTTTCAAGTGGAGACAGATAAATGGGCTATAGCTCTGCTCTTGACATAGCAGAATTGTTACAGAAAAAGTGTGAAACATTCCTAACTGATCAAGGAGTGATGTCTACAATAAACCAGCATTTCTCAATGTTACTGTCTTACTAAAAAGGAAATAACAAGGACTGAAAAGTAAGAACAACTGTTAGGAATTTCTTCAGTTCCTTCACCAAAATAAAATGACAGTTGAAGTGCTTACTTGGAGAAGTTACAGAATCACAGAATGTTAGGGGTTGGAAGGAACCTCTGAAGAGCATCAAGTCCAACCCCCCTGCCAGAGCAGGATAAAAAAAACCCAACTCGTGCAGATCACTGAGAAAGGCATCCAGATGGGTCTTGAAAGTCTCCAGAGAAAAAGACTCCACAACCTCTCTAGGGAGCCTGTTCCAATGCTCTGTAACCCTCACAGTAAAGAAATTCTTCCCCATATTGAGGTGGAACTTCCTGTGCTCAAGTTTGAATCCATTGCCCCTTGTCCTATCACAGAGCACAAGTGAAAAGAGCTTGTTCCTACTTTCTTGATGCCCAGCCCTCATGTATTTAAAGACATTAATCAGATCCCCCCTCAGCCTTCTCCTCTCTAGATTGAAAAGCCCCAGGTGTCCCAGCCTTTTCTCATAAGACAGGTGTTCCAGTCCCTTAATCATCCTCATAGCCCTCCATTAGACTCCCTCAAGTAGATCCCTATCCCGCTTGAGCTGAGGAGCCCAGAACTGAACACAATACTCCAAGTGAGGTCTCACCAGGGCTGAGGGGGAGGAAAACCTCCCTTGATGTGCTGGAGACACTCCTCTTAATGCACTCCGAGACACCATTGTCCTTCTTGGCCACAAGGGCACATTGCTGTTCCATGGATAACTTGTTGTCTACCAGAACTCCAAGGTCCTTCTCCATGGACATGCTCTGTAGCAGATCACTTCCTAGACTGTACTTGTGCATTTTGTTGTTCCTTCCCAGGAGCAGGGCTCTCCACTTGCTCTTGTTGAACCTCATTAGGTTCCTCTTTGCCCAGCTCTCCAGCCTGTCCAGGTCTCACTGAATGACTGCACAGCTTTCCTGTGAATCAACAATCCTCCCAGTTTTGTATCATCAGCAAACCTGCTGAGGAGACACTCTGTCTCGTCATCAAGGACATTGATAAAGATGTTGGACAGGACTGGACCCAGCACTGATCCCTGAGGGACTCCACTAGTTACAGGTCTCCAGCTGGAGTCTGTACCATTGATCACCACTCTTTGGGCTGTATTGTGTAGCCAGTTCTTAATCTCAATATCCAATTTTATCCAATTTTATCCAATAATCTCAATATCCAATTTTTATCCCACATATTCTGAGCTTGCTCACAAGGATGTTATGGGAGACTGTATGAAAAGCCACGCTAAGGTCAAGGTAGACTACATCCACTGGTCTCCCTGCATCTATCCATTCAGTCACAACATCATAGAAGACTAACAGATTAGTCAAGCATGATTTCCCCTTGGCAAATCCATGCTGACTACTCCTGTTAACCTTCTGCTCTTCCATGTGCTTTAGAGATGACTTAAAAAATGAGCCACTCCATCATTTTTCTCGTAATGGAGGTGAGACTGACTGGTCCGTAGTTTCCTGGATCTTCCTTCTTGCTCTTTTTGAAGACTGGAGTGACATTTGTCTTCCTCCAGGCATCAGGCACCTCTCCTGTTGGCTGTGATCTTTCAAAAATGATGGAGAGTGGTAGGGCAGTAACATCAGCCAGCTCTCTCAACACTCTTGGGTGCATCTCATCAGGGCCCATGGACTTGTGCACATTCAATTTACGTAACTGATCTCTAACCCACTCTTCATTGACCAGTGGAGAGTCTTCCCTCCTCCAGGCTTCCTCTCCTGTATCCAGGGTCTGAAGTTAGTAAGGGCTGATCTTAGTAAAGACTGAAGCAAAGAAGGAATTCAGCAAGTTTGCCTTCTCTGCATCCTTTGTTACCAAGGCTTCCACCTCATTCAGCAGTGGGCCCATATTTTCCTTATTCTTCCTTTTACTACTGATATATTTGAAGAATCTCTTTTTGTTCTCCTTTACTTCCTTTGCCAGCTTAAGTTCTAAGAGGGCTTTGGCCTTTCTCGTTGCCTTCCTACATACCCTAACGACATCTCTATAGTTATTCCAAGTAATAAGTCCCTTCTTCCATGAACTGTACATTTATTTCTCCCATGAGACTTTCTTCAGAAGATCCTTGCTTATCCATGCAGGTCATTTACCACCTCTGCCTGATTTTGTATTTGTAGGAATGCACCTATCTTGGGTTTGGAGGAAGTGGTATTTAAAAATCGACCATTTTGAGTCATACTTTCCTAAGGCCCAACCCCAAATCCTTATTTGGTCATAATTTAAACTTTCTCAGCTTCAGGATCTCTGTTCACAGTTGTTTCTATTTTGAAGGTCTGCTACAAAAGATGTATCATGGAATGGTAGGGATAGAAGATTTGGCATGGGCCATTTGCTCATATGGAAATATTATACATCCTGTATATTATATGATGATGATGTATGGAGTTATTCACAGTGCATCTGATGACAAATAAAATAATGTAAGATTTTAATTAGAGACCTGTGCTCACAGAAATTATGCTTGCATGTCTTCTTTAACATAATTCCACTGAAAAATGTTAAAATCCAATGGAAATTAATCATCATCACCTTTGTACAGAGAAAATCATAAATGGACTATAATTAGGCTAAAAATGTATTTAGTTTATTATCTGCCTGTTAGCCCTCCATCTTTCATTCTTCTTTTTAGAGTATATGGTCCTAATTATTAGGTTAATGAGAGCTCTATTAATATTTCTTTTGGTTAATTATCTGTATAAATCAATCTGATTACAGTGACTTATATTTTGATTTGGAAAATAAGGTGTAGCTTGACTGAATGAAGAGATTTTTCAGTCCAGTGTAATATAAAGATTGAAGAGTGTAAAGAATATTCAAAAACTATTCAAAAGTATTTTAAGCACTGCAGAGATAAACATTACTACATCTTAATTTTTAGTTACTGGAATCCAAAGTAGAAAACACAGTCCTGTAAACTGCTTATCTGAGGAAAATGAGACACTTGACTAAGCTTCATAGCAGAAGAGAGCCATCTCAAGTACCTCATATGAATACTGAAGAGCAGGATTTAACTTAAATGTCACCCTTCTCAGAGACTTTGGTACTTAACTCAGGTCTGCGGAGAATTATTCCTGTCAGATTGGGATTCATGCATCTAAACTCTGTCACAGAGTTAGAAACTGAAGTTGCTCTCTTAAAAATGGATTGGAGGATCAGTCCTTTATTTTGAAACATGCTGGTTGGACCTTTTCTGCTCTTACCTTACCCTCGCACACTCCTAGGAGTAGGGCTGGACTCTAGGCTTCCTTAGAACGAGAGGACATAAATCTACCTTTATATCCAAAAGTTTGCAGGATGTTAGCTGCAAGATTCTGGGAATAATGTGCTCCTTCCAAGAAATAATACAATATTATTTTTTTTCTGTGACAGAAAGAGGGAAAAGGAAATAGCAGGGTTCTCTGGACTGTGAGGAGGGCGCTGACCTCAAAAGGCAAAATCTGGATTAGTAGATATGGCTGCCAAGACTACTAAATGTATTTAATGTGTTGTCCATTTATTGCAAGTTGATGAGGTTATGAGAGACAGGGGATATGCTAGATTCTCAAGGACAGTAGAAGGTGGGAAAAAATATCAGTGGAGCAGAGGAACCAAGGAACAGAAGGATGTTATGAGGCACAGACTAAAGCTGCCTCTTTGAGTCATAGTTCAGAAACAGGAAGCAGTAGTGGGAAATATCAATTAGAAAGAATTTTAAAACACCCGAAGTCAAAGGAGGACAAGAAAAGAACAATCAGTCAAAGAGTTCAGACATATCACTTTTGCTGCTACCACTCATCACTCAGGCAAAAGCCTTGGCTGGAAGAAAAGGCACTTCTCTAAGCAAAACTGCACCATGTGTTACAACATCTACATGAATAGACCTGGACTAGCTCAAGAACTGGCGGCAGAATTAGTAACTGCTTACAGGGTGGAAGACTTCGTATACAGACTGCTACCGTGCCTATTAACACATTTAGGACAAGAGCTGCCATCCCTGCACAGGTGTGTCATACAGATAGATCCTCTTGCTTGAAAGTAACTATGTAGTCCTGTATTGCATGCTGCAGGTGTACCTATTGCTTTGGGGGCAGAATGCCCCCTCCCACGGCAGGGGGGTTGGACCTAGATGATCTTTAAGGTCCCTTCCAACCCAA
Source organism: Chaetura pelagica (assembly GCF_000747805.2). NCBI lineage: Eukaryota > Metazoa > Chordata > Aves > Apodiformes > Apodidae > Chaetura > Chaetura pelagica. Next base: position 2,779,433 of record NW_009954442.1, on the reverse strand, counting down.
ACTATTTTGTGATTCTCTCTAGGGGAATACTTCCTTCAGACTGTGTGTCCTACTCAGTTGTGTAATAAATTGTTTAAAATACCTTGATCTTGGCTTCTAATAAGGATCTTTTATTAGATCACACTAGCAAATATTTTGAGAAATGCAAACATATTCAGTTTGCATGACAGATCAAAACAGTAATGAAGTGACAGATAAACATTTTGCAGAAAAAAAATTATCTTCTAAGTGAGTGAAATCTCAGATAGACAGAGAAAGAAGAAAGTATTTTATATAAGGGTGGCCTCAGAACAACCATACGTTTATCAGGGAACAAGTTCAAATACACCAACTATTTCAAAGGCGCAAAGAAGCTTTATTTGAAGCATAAACAGGATTTTTGACCCTCTGTAAGTTAATTAAAGTACAAGGAGAATGAGTAATAAATAAAATGTTACTTTTTTGTTCTTGTTCTTAAATGATAGGCACATCTACTCACACAAATGATGTGTTGAGACTGGAACAATTTTGTCAGGGCTTTTGATCTCTGATGCAGGGCAAGCACTCTCCCTTCAAAAGAAGATTGTGTCTGTGTGCCATTTTCAGCACCGGTTCTGTGGCTGGAGGAGGGTGATGGTCATTTCATGAAAGCAAATTTCCAATTCTCTAATAAGTAATTTTTAACAGAATGTGGGAGCAAGCATTTTATAAATAGGAATCTATGAAGTAATTTGCTTATTCACTTATCTGTCTGCTTCCCTCCTAAAATATTTATCACTTAAATGAGGTGTCAGTGTGAACTGCATATCAAAGTTATGGGGCATTATAGGTCTCATAACATCTTGCTGCCTTTGGCGGCTCACTAGCTGCCTCTGCAGGGAAAGGTCTGAGCTGACTCACTCCAACTCAATCAATAATTAATGATGATGGTATATTATTGTGCCAAAAATCACATTCAAACAAAGTAGACTGGTGTAAGGAAAAGAAAGCCCTCTGTGAGCCATGCAGGAACAAAGTTAGGTCAGAAATATATTGCAGCAGGTGAGACTTTGCCTTCCTGAAAACAGGACCCAAAGGAAAGCTTTGTTAGATTAAAGCTTTGCCAAAGAATCCCTTACCTAAGATTTTAAATTCCTGTGACTTGAAAATGGGAATCTGCTGGATCTGATTGCCACTTCATGGTTTGTTACTTTAGATGTTGTAGAGTAGGGATGTGACTGTCCCTGCGCTTATGCACTGCCAACAGAAATGTGGCAGTCTTCCTGATTAGCTACCACAGTAAAAATAATAATTATAAAAAATTTCCATTGTTGTTGTAGGAAAACAAGAAGAAAACAAGTTGTTTTATTGTTTTGTTTTGTTTTGTTTTTTTCTTATATAATCAGCTGCATTTCTCTCTGGCTCAGTTTATGCCTAAGAAAAAACAAAACAAAACAAAACAAAACAGACTTAAGGTTTTGAGCAAACACTGAAAAGTGCCTGAGGCAGATCAAATTCCTCACAGTTAGGGATTCCTGATTTGGATAATATGAACCATCCATTTCTAGCTCAGCTCATCAGGTGATGTTGTTGGCTCTTCAGATAAAAATGGATTACGAGATTTCCCAGCTTGATGTGTCTGCAATGACTGGAACTGTTTGGGGTTTCTTGTGTTTGGTTTTGTGTGTGTGCATGTTTGTTGTGGTTTTTTTTTTTTAAATGTTCATGTGATTACTACTCACCTACTGTAGGTGTAATGGAAGTGGGAATAAGGAGAAGCTGCTTTGGAAATTAGGCTTTCTAAACATATTTTAGAAGTCTTACTTTCTGATGGAGAGGTATGCCATTTTGCAAGGGTCAGTAATAATCTATTGAGGCAAAACCAGCTTTTTATTGTTACGTGAAACAAGTTAGATGAACAGTAATGGTATTGGAGACCTTCAGTTCTAATTTATTTGTGCATATTTTAGAGCTCAGTGCATTATGAAATGGTTTGTCATGTCTCTTAGATGTCACTCTCCCTTGGTAAAACATAACACACATGAAAACAAGACATGTTTTAAATCATATTTGCTGCATTAATTGACATTTGCAATGAATAAGAATAAATTTTATCCCTGCTGGAAAAAGAAAATCTTTGTCACCTTTAAAAATATGCAGTTGTTAGCTTTATGATAACTCTATCCCATTAGCAGCTTGCTTAGCTCCGGTAACTCTAATTCATAAGTTCAAAATAAAATAAAATAAAAATTTCTGCCTAAGACTCCTGAAGTATCTTTAGATGCGTACCAGAGTGCATCAGAGCAATGAACATTTTCTTACTCAGAGTAGACTAAATTTTGCATTTTGAGATGGGCTTCTGGTGTGCTTAATTCCTAAATTTTATTTCCACAGTTTCATCTATGTGGAATTCCTCTCTCCCATCTGCTAGGAGAAAGAATACTACAAAGACCATACCAGAGAATATGAAAGTGGCAACATAAAAAGATGGAGGTCAAAAGACTGCAGAACTATTAATTCAGTTAATGAATCAGCTACAATGCTATTGAATCATCCAGCATAAACAATGTAAAAGATAACATGACTTTAAATACCTGAGCAAGCTAACAAGCAAGAGGAAAGCTATTCTTTTTTTAATAACAAAATCAGATCTTATCTAAGCAGCGGTGAATTAAATATTGCTTCTTGTAATTTTTTGTGTTTTTGCAGCTTATAGTGTTGATATGTGTTTTGTTAGAAATGAACCTACCTTGAATTGGTTCAAACTGCAGATAAAAGTTCTAGTTCTGCAGGTACGATCTCTCCATTGGGAATCTGGCTTCAAGTGCTACATTCAGTGGTCACTGAAATTAATAATGCAGTTTATATCCATTGTCTCATTTGCATTACACTTCATAAACTAATATTTGAAAAGACATTACAATTTTAATGTTGTTGTGTCATTTCAGATAATATACTTGATCACTTCCTGTCTTCATTTTGCACCAGTCTTGGGAAAATAAGTAAGCATATGTGAAAAAATAAACTCTGCTATGCTTAGAGCACTCTAAAGCCACACTTAAGTCATCTTACAATCATCTCATATTCATTTTGCCTTGAAATTGGTAGTAAGGCATCGTTAACAGTGTGAAAGACAGCAGACATAACCGCATATTATTTCATAAGAAGAGACAATTATAGAAAGGGTATAAGATGAAGTACCTGCTTAGAAAACGGTAATTTTAACTGGTAATTAAACTCAAGTGTTTCATTTTCCTAGTCAGCTCATCAGTGATGCTAGAAAATAAATTATCTGGAATTTAAATCCTTTGGGTGAAACAATAGTAATTAATTACATTTCTCAAGGGATAATATATTCCCAAAGCTTGTTTCTTTGTTACCTCTTGAACAACAGATAATTACACTACAATGTACAGGTGGTAAAGCAGGGAGGATAAGAAAAAAGATAATTTAATTTGAATATTCATGAAGTTTCCAGTATGTCTTACAGTCTACCATGTCCTTAAGCATTAAAGAATTGGTATGTTTCCCAGAGTATGTCATCATTAATATTTATCGCCTTTGCTCAAATGAAAATAAGAAGACAGGATTTGATAGGATTTGCTTCAGTATTTTCTCTGGCATTCTTCCAGAAGTGAGTTACATATGCAGACAAATTAGTGATAAAAAGGATCTTGTAGGCCAGAAAGTAATATTCTCCCAAGAGAACATACCATTATATTTTTCCCGCTATATTGGACTTAAGACTTGAAGTGTTGGGAATTCCCCTTTTATTCTGGAAAATTAATCAATTCTACTTTTCCCTAATTTTTTTTTCTGACTAATTTTTCTTTTGATTAATTTCCTTCAGTTGCCTCAAGTTATTGTGTTTACTCCCTGCGTGACTATCAATCCCTTCTTAGTTTTTGTTTAGCTACTCTGCACATATTAAAATTTTAATCTATTCTTGTATGTCAATCCCTTCAGACCTCTCACACGTTTCAGTATTTTTCTCCATAATCCTCCTGTTCTGCACACTCATTCTAGTTATCAGTCATCCACAATGAGAGCTGAATTTAAAACCTCTTTTACCGAAACCTTTTATGGAGCAAGGTAAAGACATCTTCCAAAAGAGAACTAGCAGTTCTGAAATGGATAGGGTAAAATACCAAACTGCTCTTTCCGCCCCCACAAAGACTCTTAGGAAATATTCACTGAACACCTGTAGTTTCTGCCTTATTAACATCCTTTTTTTCCTACCCTTGACATTGGAGGCATTATAAATGAGAATGTATCAGGAGGACATATCGCCAGTTACTCAATCTGGATGTATCCTCACCATGTGATTCCTGCAGTAATGATCAGACAGCTTGCATCACTTGAGAATCCATCAATAGTATGAAACTAATAAATATTTATCAAAGAAAAATCTGCATTACCAGTCTATACCTGCCTAAGAACATCTTATTTGAGACAGAAGTTTATCCAGCACTCCCACATTAAAAATAACATGGTTTCAAATTATCGGGTCCTTGAAACTAAAAATTTTAAAAGTGTAATAAAAGAAATCAAGGTGTTTTCAAGTCTCTCTCTAAGCATCTGATGTGTACCCTTGTACTTAAATTACCTCCTAAAAGTTCAAACAATCAGGGAAAATTTTCATATGTCTTTAAGCTAGGCCACTTTTATAGTTAAAAATAGTGATATAATGTATTTTATTCTTAAAGTTGCCAAAGAAGTTATTAAATAGCTTGTAAGGAAAAGTCTCTAGTCTTTCATGTAGGTAAGTGTCATACAATAAAAAAAGATTAAAAAACAGTTTATCTGAAATCTGTTTGAAATCCCTGTGTGGATAGAATCAAGGTGTTCTAAGACAGATTTTCAGCACAGGAGTCCTAAATATTTGGTGAATTCAACACACCAAGATGACATCATTTTTGTGGCACTCAGGGACTGGAAATATACATACAGATGTATGAACTTAGGAAAGTCTACTCATCCTGGTAAGCTGTCTGAAAAACACAAACAGAATGACATAAGCAACAAGAATCAAAATGTAGAATAACAAACTATATATAAATAATTGAATGCACAAGAATATTTTCTGGATTTCTAAAGCAGAACTTCAGCAACAGATTATTAGTCCCAAATGTCTACAAGATTAAAAAATAAAATAAAATGGGGATATAAAAAAAAAAGTGTGAACAGACTTGCAATATTGTATATGTTCTTGATTTGTTTATGTATTTCTTTGCATTATGTCAGTGCGCTGGGGCAGTTGTGCTAGACAAGAAACAAGCACAATACAGAGATACTACCATTTCCGAGGAAAGCTTAGAATGTAAAATAAGACACCAAGCAGAGGGAGCTTGGTCACTGAGCTGTCTCTTTCCAACAGCAGATCTCAGAATATGTCACAGATCTATGAGCAAAAACTGGAAAAAAGGGCACAAAAGAAGCACAGATGTGTGATGTGCGACTAGCAGTACATGAAATGCTTTGATGAAGCAATACGCTTAGGTATATACTTAGCCTTACACATATGAGTGGTTTCACTGGCACCAGCAGTAATATTGGAATTGATACAAAAATTTCAGGAGCATTAGAATACAGACCAAAAAAATGAATACCCTAAAGCAATTATTAAATTAGTACATTAATTGAACTTGCAGTTTAGTCAACTATTGCTTAAGTAACATCTGTATTTACATGAAATTATTACTTAAAATGTTCATGTAAGGATCTCAAATGTCTCTGTACAAATTCAGTGTTTCATTCCTCCTCCATTTTTGAAAGCTGAAAACTGTTCAAAAGGCTAAATATTTGCAAGTATACTTCAGTTGTACTTTTATATAGGTTAATACCATGTTACTATAGCCGTAGGAATTTCAGATGCCATTTAATGGCATGGTTTCAAGAATGCACATGACCTAGAGGGTATTTCCCTGTAAAGACCCTGGATCAAGACCTATAAGGGTCTTGCTGTTTAAAGAAGCCTCTCCTGACAAAAAGAGTTTCTATGTGAAGAGACTTATTACATTAAGCATATAATTATTTTGAAACATTTTGAAACTCAAGCAACACAAAATGAACCAAGACTGATATTAATAAGGCCAATCGACTTCAGAAAACAGTTTTGAAACAAGCAATTTTGAATGCATAAACTGTTCTGCAGACACTCAGGTTCAAATCTTGTTAGAGCCAGTGAAGTTTAACACCAGTTCTCTGCAGATTTGACAGGGAAACTTTCCATTGACCTCGGAGTTCATCATGGTGTCCGAATTTCAGTGGTGACAGGGAGAGGCTCTGATATCCAGAGGATGATTTCCTGCTCTTTCTGAGCCTTGGAGAGGAATCAAAACACTCAGGCAAGCTTCAGAAGGTGGCTTCAAAATCTATTTTCTTTTCCAAATGCTGGCCTCTTGGGAAAACTATAAGAAGGGATGTAAAGCAGCAGGTCAGAAGTTGAGATACTGAGGTAATAATGAGCAGATAAAAATTATTAAGTGGCAACTGTTTCTCAAATTCTTTCAATTTTTGCCTTCCATTATTTATTCATTTCTAATATTTGGGATATGTAATTGTATGGCAGTCCATACTTGAAGTCTTAAAAAAAAATTCATATAACAATGATGGATTCTGACATTGTCAATGCTTTTGCTATATATACTTTTAAGTTGAAAAGAATTTTTGAAAACCTTCACAAGCTGTTTCATTACAAAACACCTCTCTAACAGCTTTCCTAAAAAAAACAAAACACCAAAAAAAAACACACCCCAAAAAAAGGAGAATTTTATTTCTGAGAAAGAATCCTTCAAGTATCATCATTTTAATTTTTATCGTCAGTTGTGGGATACAGCTATAATTAGCGTAGTAAAAGCTAGTCACAACTATGTATCAATATTTCCTCTTAATCAAACATTAATAATTTGGACATCAAAATGTACAGCTTCACTCACAATCTGGTTTTCATCTCATTTATAATTTTGTAATGGGAAGTAAATTTGTTAAGTCAGAGAAATTTCTGTTCTGAAATTGCCAAGTGATCAAAATCCACACCTACAGAAATCTGTCATAATTCCATATTACTAGTAAATCCTGATTACTTACTATGCTCTTTTGTTGTTTTGGGCTTGGTTTTTTGGTGGTTTTTGTTGTTGTTGTTAGGGGTTTTTTTTAGCTATATGTTATTTACAGCTTGTGTAACTTCCACTGAAATACAGAAGATCAGTCTTCCCCAACTTTGAGGTTTTTGGCAAATAATTTATTTGCCAATTTTAGTCTCTTGAACCTAGTTAGTTAATTTAGTTAATTAGTAATAGCAGATTGAAAAAAAACAAATATGATTGGAGGACATTCTTTTGGCAAGCATTGCAGTTTTGGGAGCTCAAGATATGATGAGAGGAAAAGAGATAAATTTTCTTTTTGCTGCCTGATGATAAGGAAATACTTCAGTTCTCCTGTGGTTTCTTTTCAAGCGTCTAGGCAGTGCCAATAGAATAAATTAACTTGGTATCTAGAACAGGATTAAAACTTTAAATATGGGAAACCAAAGTAAAGGCTTTTTTCTTTGGATTTTCTGAGTCTAACAGGTATTACTAAAAATAAAAAGAAATGGAAATTAAATTTTAGATTTTTTTCAAAAAAGATTGTGTTTGTGTTGTTTAAAGAAGAGCACCCTAGATGCACAAAGAGGGTGAGAGGAAAGTACATGCATGATTTCTGTTGCTTACAGAGTGTTTACCTAGAAGTATAGAATAAAATACTGTAAAAAAAACAAACAGTTTCATTATGCTCATTTTGTACATAATTAAGCAGCCACAGGCAATGAAAAATCAAGGCCAGAGTAAGATCACATGTACATAACAATTTTGTTTGAGAAAGTAACTCTTTACTCATGTATGTAATAGCCACAGTCAGAGAAGAGAACAAAAATATCATTTTAGATATATGGCTAAAGAAGCATATTGAAATTGATCTGGTCAGACAAAAGCATTCAAAACTTGCTGTAATTCGTTCTGAGCTCCCTGACCACAAAGTCAACAGGATCAAAAAAAAACAATTGTTCACCTTGAATACTGGTTTAGCATATGTTAACATACAAAATCTGCAAGTTTTTCTTTGCAAAATTGTAAGATTATAAAATTATAAAAATCAGACACAACAAAAATTATAAATCACAGAAGCAAACTGAAGCTTTACTCCTTCAAATCAGAGAACATTTTTAAAGGGAAGTTTATAATAATTTATTAAAATGTTTCTGAGAAAAATTTGTTTCTCAGATAAAATGAAATAGAAAATCTTTTAGACTTCATCTTCAAACTCACTATGAATTCAATAAAGAATTCTTGCACTATTAATTTTGTCATCATTTTACTGTTAGAATACTGTTCTAACATGTTCTATCATGGTTTAATAACTGGGTGGGGTTTTTTTCCATTTTAATTGTTTTGTTTTATTTGGTTGTAAAACTAGCCTTCTGAAGCTTTCTGTTGGGCAAATATTTTCCATTATACTATACATTTTTATTTCAAAGAATGAATTAATGGTACACCTAGTGATCTGTTGGTTTTTCAACAGTTACGTGGTCTGTGTTGTAGTGGTGTAGTCACATCTTCCAGCTCATGTAAGGGTTTTTTTGAATGTTCTTAAGTTCTACATGTTTCCAGCCCAAGAAGTCTGAGTGTTGATTGTAATTTATTGTGATCGCTCTTTGGGAAACACTCACAACCAGGACCATATTAATTATTGTTGGACTTGGTGATCTCAGAGGTCCTTTCCAACCATGACAATTCTGTGATTCTTTGACTGAATTCAGAGAATGTGTCTGGGCCCATTATATTTTCTGGTATTACTGTCCCCTCTGTGCTTCTGTAGGACATAGCTTTTGCACTAAAAATTTACAAAATAGATGGACAATGATTGGACATACATGTTAGACATGAAAATGCTGATAAATCTTCATTTCTAGTTCTCTTAAAAAGGTTCATATCCAGAGGACTATGCTAGTCTAACATTTTTATCATTCATGTCAGTTCCTTAGTAATACTATTAAAACACCTGGCTAGAATTTGTGGAGGGTCTCTAAGATAGGTTGCTGAGGAGGAATGTGAAAGGAGAGGGAAGAGACTGGGCATATGTTGCATTAGCAACTGCAGGAAAAATTAGACTAGGAAGAAAGTTGGAAAGGCAAAATGAAAAGATGAAATTTGAGATATAAATGGAAAAAAATACCCAACATACATTGTATCCTAAATAGATTATTAGGGTGGCATAAGTAGCAGTGTTTTTTTCTTCTTCCTACTGTATGTTTTTGAAAAACTTTTTGGATGGTACACAGAAGAGGATAGAGAAAGTCAGACACTCTTGGGATGCAGATATCACTCTCTGGTAGACAGGCAGATGAGTCTTGTTTTAGCACCTAAATAATGGAGCTAATGGCAGCATGTAAGGAGGACAGCAATCTGACCTTTGCAGTTGCCATGATTTTTCAGCCCAGGACTGACCAGGAAGGGACTCTGATTTGGTCACAATTCTTGCTCCTTATAGGCTGTTGACTTGGTCAAAAGGCTCAAAGTAGTTATTAAAACTAAAGCAAATACATGAATACAGTAATGATGTATTGCTAGACCGTATATTTGTTTTTCTTAGTTCTGAATATTACTTATATTGAAAATTCTAATAAACCTTTGAAGGCACTGGTGTTTGCAAATAGCATGCTAGCAGTAACTTGTTTTTAATGACTTTCTCACTTGCTGTGCAACAAAAAAAACAAACATTTCAAAAGCTATTCTTGTAATTTTTCTCTCATTTTTTTCAATATTACCACAGAGTAAATAAGATACTTGGTTCTGACTCTTTTATGTTATTTATTGATTTCTATCACACGCTTCACACACACAAATACACTTTTTTAAATACAATGTTAGGAAAGCAGCACATAAAATCTAGCACAACATAAAATGTAATTGATAAATTGCAAAAGTAAAATTACTGCAATAAAGCAGAACAGTGGCTTGAACTTCTGAGGGGCTGAGACATCTGACAAATGTTAGACTGTGCACTCCAAATAATCTTTCCATACTGTTTTCCAAGTTCATATTGTTTAACATAGATATTCTAATACTGATAGTCCAGCCTACCTCCTGAAGGCATCTTCTGAAATCAATAGAACTTAGCCTCATATAGTGTGAAAGAACTAGAAAAAATTATTCAGGGAGGGCATATATTTTATGAGTAGAAACAGCAATGGTAATTGAATTCTACAAAGAGACTGTCATTGAAATGTGAAGAGCCTTTGAGAAAATTTATGGCCACATTATGACTTCTTTTCACATCCCATTGTGCTCATCTGGCTCATAATTTGGCTGCAAGAGCCAAATCCTCAGCTGCTATAAATTGGTGTCATTCCAAGGGAGTCAGAGAAGCTGCACTGATTTATACCAGCTGTCGACCAGGCATGTGAATTCCTTCTGTTTTTTTCAATATTTGAAAAAAAGATATAGCCAGAAGACCTACTGTGATCTAAAGAGCAGATGACTAAATAGCTTGAAACAGATCCAGCATCACTATAGCACATCCATTCCCAAAGAAAAAGGATAAGACCCAAGCTAACTGGAAATCAGTTAGTTGGACACTCAGTGTTCTCCCTCATATTCTCTTTAACCAACTACCATATAAGTAGCTCAGGGTCTTTTAAACCTTCATTTTATTTGTAGAAAACCAAGTAGAAACGAGAATTTGTTCTCAGCAAATTTAGTTCTTGTGGAATTGGTTTTGTGGTGGCTTTTTCCCCCCTAAATCAATGCATCATCATATAACAGTCTGAATATCTGTGTTGGTTTTTGAAACAAAGGTTGCAGTAGCAATAAATTGTATTTAGTCATATTAAAAAGTGAATCACATGCATTTATGAGCACAGTCTAACCTTGGGTAATACATGTTGGCTTCTGAAATCAGAGTTCCAAGTTTTATTACATTAATTTTCCTTTTTTTTAATCCTGTTTTATATTAATGTAGTGAGTAGAAGCAACTTGAACTAAAAATAGGAATTGGATGTTAATTTTTTTTTATTTTTTTTTTTTTCTTTCACAAAATCTCAACATTATTTTTCCTTAGTAAAGTCTTCTTGTTCATCAAGAAGTCCTGGATTTCTTTAGGCTGAATGTTCGGCACGACCCCCACAAATTTAAGATTTTGCTATCATGCCCAGAGAAAATGAGATAGTATGTCCTAAAAGACTCTCTGCACTCTGAGATATACATGCAAAGATATAGATACAGTTAGAAGAAAAAGATATTCTTAACTTGTCCACTAACCAATCTGTGAGTTCCATTAAGCACCAGATTGCCTCTTTCTTGATACCACTCAGTACATGTGAAGAGGCTTCTAATTCTGGGGTGGCATAACACTTTAGTCCCTTGTACATAGTTCCTTGATAGTCAGAATTAAGCAGGTCAAAGGGGTATGTCAGAACATAAAAAAAAGAAAGAATTCTGAAGGGCTTTGATTGAAGATGTCTTGGAGTTTCCTGAAGTGACACTCAAATATTTGGGGTATGTCAAAAGCTATATTCAAACTCTGAAGCAAAGACTCAGTGATTTACTTTCTCTTTCACTTTTACTTTTTAAACTTTTTATTAGATTAACTATCTGTTGCATTGAATTTTAATGCATCACAACCTATTCTACTTTTTTTATTTTTTAATGTATTTATTAAAAAAAAAATAAATTAATACATCACTATCAATTGTTCTATCACTAGGACAAATTAAAGTTATAGGACTTTTGTGACAGGCTGGTACTGACCCATACACAGACTGTTCACCCAAAGGATGAGACATATCACTGTGAGCAGAGGTTCCCACTTTAAAAGTGTAAGGAAGAAAATAAGTATGAAAGAAGTTTTGAAAATCATGAAAAGTGTCCCTTTGTGAAGGAAGAGTGTATTTCTATGTCCTGGTTTGAGTCAGGATGAAGCCACTTTTCCTTTTACTGATTTTTCTTTTCCTTCAGTAAGCTTTTTTTTTTTTAACTAATAGCAGAGTGTTCCAACTGAGACTGATAACTGTGGAATGTTTTTTTAACTGCTGGGTCTTCAAGGTTGCACCTTTACTCTGCTGGCTCAGACACTATGGGGAGATCTATGACCCCCCCATAGGAGGCTGAATTAGACAGACAGCAAAATTGGCCAGAGATATTCCATTCCAAATATCTACATAAGCTCAGAGGAAGGTCAGAGATCACAGAAGACAACTTCCTTCCTTCTTCATTTTCCTTTCTCTTCCGTCCATGGCCGGTGTCTGGGGAGGACTCTGTCCATCCATCACCATCGACCCAATCAAGTTTGTAGCAAAATATTCTGAAAAATTCTACAGCCTGAGTTGTCCATTGAAAACTTTGAAGTTGGAGTAATAAAGTGTACCCTGAAAGTTTTTAACTCAGCTGCTGTTATGCAAGGATAATGTACAGTTTGAGGAGGAATAATCCTATTACCTAGATATTTTGAGTTAATAGTTTGAGCTAGATCCCAAGAAAATAGATGGTATAGCAAGAGAGGGATCTCCCAAGACAAGAGAGACTTCAACAGGAGGAGATAAAGCTAGATTAAGTCCATGAACACTACATAGTGGCATCAAATTTGACATGGTGAAACATTAGTTCTACTGAAACTTTTGAAGTTTTATTATCAGACTCCAGAAACTCAGAGCCTCTACCTCTCAACTCCTATGTAAATCATTATTTTCATAGTTCTCATGGGTGAATAATGAGGAGCTGACCTCATGCCCAGAACTGAATTTCACCCTTCTCTATATTCAGTCTCTGGTCTCAAAGGTATTATTTTAAAATGTAAATACTAAGACATTTTGCTACCTCCAGTTACAAGGTACTTTACAACTAGTCAGAGATTTTTGCTCATATTTTAGTCCTGCAAAGGCGATCTAAGTTTAAACACACCAAAATCTTGGCCCGTCATGCAAATCAGGTCCCAGAGTATTTTCTCTGGTCACTGGTGTTCCTGTCACAACTGGGTGAAATTTCATCTTATTTCTTGTGTGGAGCCATGGAGGGAGAGAAATAACTTACAGGTAAACGTGATGCCAGCAAGCACTAGAGGTGTGAGCTTCAACATGTGGGGAAGAGGCTGTGCTGGAGAGTAAGGAGCTGAATCTCTGTTCCTGCAGTGAGCACAACACCCGCAGCTGCTGATCGCTGAAACTCCAGGGTATTTTCCTCTGTACTATGAAAAACACCTAATTGAGTTGCTAGTGTAGTACTATTCATTGCACACAGTGTTCACCCATTCCTATTCTGAAGACGTGCCAGTTCCTTGGTGTATGAAATGGAAAGCTATAGCAGGTTATAAAAATGTGATGGATGATTTAGGTGGCTGTTTTCAGCTGTAAGCAATAAATGCTGAGCTCGGCAGAAACTCTAAAGGCAAAATCCCAAGTGATTTACTAGCAATTTAAAGCACATGAGATTTGTAATGCATGAGGCCCTCAGGCCCACCACTTCTCTTCAGTAATGGGAAACAATATTTTGGTGAAAAATGGTATGTTTAATTTCAACCTTGTGCTGTAAAATGTAGACAACCTAGTTTTCTTCATTTCTTAGGGTGTAGCTATTTGCCTCTTATCCAAACTGTAAGTGATGTTAAAAAAAAAAAAAAAAAAGGCAATAGCAACATCCCTTCTGTGAATTTTGTTGCAAAGGGAAAAAAAATATTTCAGGATATTTAAAAGAGTAGTTTTAAAACTATTGGCCTAATGGATCCGAATTTTATCTTGTGTATGATAAACCTGTGCAAGATTGACTTCATAGTTAGCCAATATGGATACACTTTGAAAGAAAAAATGAAAATATCATCTATTTCCACCCAAGTCTCAATACAGCTAAGGAGTTAAAATGGGAATTTTGACTTAAGGAGTGTACAGTGAGTGAAGGGCTGAAGTTGAATACTGAGATATCACTTGCTGTGACAGAGATAACCACAATCCAGCTGGGGTTTATGCTGAAGTTTTCCTGATGCCAAATTTTCACTTTAAATTACAACCTTTAAAAATTATTCAGATTTGAGCAATAAGCATGTGAAAATGGTATGGTGGAACCCATTGTGCATTTGGAGGACTGCTAATTTAGGTAAAAACCATATTTTTATTTAAAAAATGCCCTGCATGGCCAAAAGACTGGAAGACACAATGGACCTGCAACCTTACAATACCACAGTCTGAGAAAAATGACATTTCCACACAGCAAAGCTAATCAGGTTTTGCCAGATTTCCACGGCTTACTTCCAACACAGTCATGTTAGCTTAATTCCTGAGTTACGAACTCCTCTCTGAAAAAGTCTTGGAGTTCTGCAAGCAACCAGATGATGATCTAATGACTGCAAAAGTTACTGATAATCCAGGCTACAGCTGAATGATTTGTTTTGGTTGACTTTGTGTGTTGTGCTAAATACCCCACCTCTTTCACATCTCTGGTCTGTGCAAGAATTGTCCTCTCCTCTGCTCCCATGCTTCCATGGTGCCAGCCCTGTGAGCTGTACATCTCACCGCGTGCATCTTTGCAGATTATTTTAGTTATAAGATAGCTGTTGTAAACATCCCAAATTCCAAAGGTAATAAAAATGTCTTTAAATCCTTCTCCTGAATAGATAAATGAATAGATGAAACTTGTATCCATTCATCTGTTCGCTAACGAATATTAAAGCCCAGTAGTAGGCAATGAAGAAATAATGCTTCTAATTTATTTTTTCTTGCAAGTCTCTAGTGGAGTCTTTCCCTTACTGAAAACTCGAACCTTTTAAAACTGTACTGATTGCAGCTGAACTCATGAAATCCCTAACCAGAAATACAAGTTACTTGACACTACAAATCCTTAGAGCAGCAACATGAGACAGGAACAAAGGAGTTAATGCTATGAACTAGATATTTACACTTTTATCTTGAATCTGTTTCAACCATGGTAGTACATCAATCAATTCCATTCAGCCACTGTAGCCCCTGCTAACCTGGTTAACAGAAAGGATTAAGATGAAGAGGAAGTAGCAAAAGTGCTTTCTATCAAATGGCAGTGTACATACCCACTTTAAATCACGTATCAATACAAGGTGTGTTAACTGACTAAGAGGCAGGTTTTGTGACCTGCAGTGACTTTTTCCCCAAAATTATTAAACTGGAATAAAAAGAATCAAAATCACAAAAAACTTTTAGGAACTAAAACTTCAAGATAAATCACACCAGCCAAAACCTTTCAAGATAGTTTTTTATTTTATACTTTTTAATATTTTTTTTTTTCCATTTAAAAACAAAAATCCCATTTCTTTTTCCAGCAAAAAAAGTTTACTTTATTAAAAGACTGTGCTGGGCATTATTATCTGGATTTTAGGAGTGGCAAAATGTTTAGATTTTAAAAAAAAAAAAAGTTAGAATGAGCAGGGAATAGAAGTTTTTTTGAATGGTTTTGCAGGTAGGGACATGAAGGATTTCGATGGTGAAAGCTGCTTTTAAAGAAGCTGATGGTATGGTTTGTGTGGCAATGGAAGATAACATTTTACAGGACTGCTAAGACAAGGCTACTATAGAAATTAAATGAGATGTTGTGGATCTTCAGAGGTTAGAGATGCTAGGAAAAGGCAAATATATATAAAGGCAGAAGAAAATAACAAGATTTAGACAGATTCTATATTTATGGCTTGAAAAAGAACAAGAGGTGGTTATGATCACAACTGCTTTCATTCTGTAACACACAAGCAATTGCCATCAGTCAAAGGACACATTACTCTTTCTTTTTTGTCAGTGGTTGCTGAAAGCAGATGATATTTTCACCTAATTCCTCCGCTTGCAACTTTCCCACTTTTAGAAATGTCTAAACATCCAAACTTTTGAAGATGTTAAACTATTTCCTTTTGACTTCTTTAATGGAACTTCCCCTTTTACTCTCCTCCTTGTCTACCCTCTGTGGGGTATTATTTTTTTCATTTTCATGAACAGTGTGTTTACAGCATTTTAATTCAAAGACGTCAAATCCCAGGATACCAGAGATCAGTATTCTTCTTAAATCATGCTTCATAAGCAGTCTAGGACTAGCAAAGGATTTGCAATTTATGTTCAGTAAATGGCTTAGAGCACCTGCTAAGGCTGAATATTACATCTCCTCATTCAGTGACAAATGATGAAACAGTAATGTCCAATAGCTCCCTCAATGTAAATTGTTTTCAAATTCTTATGGAGTTTCTCCTTAGTTGACCATGACGGCACAAATTCCTATGAAAAGGAGTTACTGTGCACTAAGTCTATATTTTTTAAGGCCATGTGTTAGCATTTTTTTTTGTTTGTTTTTTGTGTTTGTTTGTGGTTTTTTTTTAAAGTAGCATGGTTTTTAATGAAAATTGTTGAAACTGACCATGCAGAATTTACTTATAATAATAGTCCTTTCCATAGTAGTAGGTGTTTTTTTTTTAATGAGCTATACAGTATCTGATCACAGTACTTAGTTACTGCCCTTTAATACTCTAGGGCCTGTTGAAAGATAGCAATTCTTCTTGCATCTTTCTCTGGGCTGCTGCCTGTAGTTTTTCTTCCTTGGAAACACTGGCGAAGTTGCTCAGAAACAACAGCCAAAGAGTCAAAATCTGCAGTGCCCACATAGCAGAGACCAGTGAGTGAGTGACTGCTTAAAGTGTACCTGGTGTTTAGATTAAATTATAGTATAAATTAGCAACAGAATATGCAAGTGTTTTGCCCTGGGAAGACCATAGCAATATCTACTACGTTATGTCAATCTACTTAAAACTTCCTGTTATAACGAGGTAAAACCAACATCATGCCCAGACTGTGAAAAAATAATAACAAAAAAATTAAAAATTATCATAGTGCTGGAAAGAACCTATAATTATTTTTTCCAAGGATAGTTTTCTATCAGATTAGCTTTTCTGGTCTTATTGTATAAAGTTCATTCATTCTTAATTAAGAATGAGACTGAGACCACTCTTGGAAAGTTTTAAAAACAGATGAAAGGATTCTTTCAGAGGTTAAGAACAACTAAAAGTGAAAAACCTGGTGTAGCTTTAATTATAGAGAAACTAGGAAACTAGGAAATTCAATACTGTGAGATACTTCTCCAACAAATCTTTGTTCAACCTAAAGAATCTGAGTACAGTAAGGCTAGCCATGTGCTTAAATTTAAGCAAACACATACATCTGTGTACATCTTTAATCTGTTTCTATAATTTACCTCTAACCTTTTAATTAATTATTTTAACGTCTCTAATAAGGACTGTTACAAGCAAGAATGAAAATTTGAAATGTGTTTTTAATAATTCTGTAGTGTTATCACAATGCTTTCTACACCTTTACTGAGACATATGGATGGAAATTATCCTTTCCCCTTAGATGTAGTTTGATGACAGTTCAATTTAGCTCTTAATTTAGTCCTTTCTCTAGACTCTGAGCTTTGCTTAATTGATTTCATTTGTGTAAGTGCAGCAGAGACACTTAAAGGTCTGATCTGTTTAATGTAAGGCATGTTCTTTACCACGCTGCTAGATCAAAACCTTGATCAGATATCAAACAAGAATTCGTCTCCAGAGTATTTAGGCTTGATCAATGTAAAAGGCTGTGTCCTATCTCTGTGGTTAATTATGGCTTTGTCAATTTCACCAAATTGGTGGGTTATACTCATTGCACCTCAGAATCAGGAAAAAGGAGCTGGACATTTAGTTTAGTAAATTGTCTTTGTTTGTGTCATTATGTGAGAATCTTGGTATGTCCTTGATTGGTTCTACAGTTACACTGACAACTTCTTTGTAGCCTTATTTTATAATGGCAACTTTTCTAATGAATCACAGGTCAGAAATTCTACCATTGCCTACCAAGTGCCTGGGACAATTCTTCAACCCAGCTTCTACAATAAGAGTCCAAGGCAATTCCTTAGCAAAATTTTA
Source organism: Chaetura pelagica (assembly GCF_000747805.2). Classification (NCBI taxonomy): domain Eukaryota; kingdom Metazoa; phylum Chordata; class Aves; order Apodiformes; family Apodidae; genus Chaetura; species Chaetura pelagica. The sequence continues at coordinate 2,761,547 of NW_009954442.1, read as the reverse complement.
TTAAAAATATAATTCTATCTAACCAAAATACATAAACAGAGAGAATGACCCTCATGGCAAGCGTTAGTCATTCATGCCAACTAATACTCTGAGATGCTTACATCTGAATGACACAGCTGCATGGAATAGGGTAAAAATTTTTATTGGAAATGCAAGTCAGTCTCCAAATAGAATTGATTGTTTCAATGGTCCATGAATTTTTAACACCTTTTGTCTGCTCTTATGACATTCACTAGTAATTCTCTTGGATTTATATGAGAATAGAAGTGCTAAAACGAAGGTTGAAATAAGCTCAACTTGAGATATTGAATGCACTGTAATTTGTGTGAAAAATGTTCTGTGATGGCACACTTTGTTCCAGGCATAAGGATTCGTAGTTAAATTCAATTTTGATCTACCACCAAAACTTCTTTTACTCATGTACATTTTTGTGTTATAGATAGCAACAGATAAACTTCTCTTGGCTGAAATACTGTAAAATTTGTTGTTATTCTGGAGATACGCTGCCCAGACAAAATCAGGACCTACAGATAATCTCTTTCCATATGATCTTTCCAAGTCCTTTGGTTCACTTTGTTGTTTTCATAATAGTGAGCAGTCAAGTAAAATCCATGCCAACTCCTCCATGGATTCTTAGGCTTTGTGTAATTTAACTTTCACATGCTGCCCTTCATAGAATCACAGAATCACCAAGACTGGAAAAGACCTTCAAGATCATCAAGTCCAGCCTATGACCAACACCACCACATTTCTAGACCATGGCACTAAGTGCCACGTCCAGTCTTTCCTTGACCACATCCAGGGACGGTGCCTCCAGCACTTCCCAGGAAAGTCCATTTCAATGTCTAATCACCCTCCCTGTGGGGAAGTACTTCCTAATATCCAACCTAAACCTCCCTGGAGCAGGTTGAGGCCATGCCCTCTTGTCTTGTTGCTAGTTGCCTGGAAAAAAGCCCAGCCCCGACCTGACTACACCCTCCCTTCAGCCTATCCTCATAAGACTTTTATTCTAGTCCTTTCACTAGCCTTTTTGCTCTCCTCTGGACCTGCTCCAGCACCTCAATATCCTTCTTGAAGTGAGAGGCCCAGAACTGCACACAGGACTTAAGTCGAGGCCTTACCAGTGCTGAGTACAGGGGGAGATTTACATCCCTACTCCTGCTGGCCACACTGTTCCTGATACAAGCCAGGATACCATGGGCCTTCCTTCATCCTAGCAGAATGACTGTGACCATACAAACATGCAATCTGTTAAGAGTCAACTCACATGGCTATTTTAAAAGAAAATTGAACGCACAAAAGAGATTTAAGCCCTCCTCTGCAATTTTCTCAGTGACTGTCAGATTGGGGTCTTTCCATTAAGTGTATTCTGAGCAAGATTAAGTTGTATACCACTTTCATTCCATCACATCTGGACATATAAAGGCTGGCAGAAGAAAATCCTACATTTTTTTTTTAGTGAAGTTCTGCATATTTTCTGTTCATTTCTGTACAATTCTAAGGCACCTGAAGACATGTAGTGTGCTAAGTTAGGTTGTGTTTATATATCTCACTCTTGACAAAACTCAAATATCTAGAGAACAATATCTTTCCCTTCCCATTCCTTTACTTCTTGCTCTACCAAATATCATTTGCCTGAAAGGCTGGGATGTTGTGAAGTACAATTTAGATAGAGGAGCTTCGTGCCTTAAAGAAGTCTGTTCTCACATTAATGACCACAGCTCAGCTCTTATGATTTGGATCTACCAAGGGTGAATACTTGGATAAGAAATAAGAGTGCAGTTTTTAGGGTTGAAATTAAATAAACTATCTGGAATATTTGGTGCAACAATTATGCCATACAGTATTTCATTTTGCAGCAGCCAATTATTTCATTCAGCACAAAACGGTAAGTTACATTTCCTTTTCACTTTTGTAATCCCCTTTGAAAAATATTTCCTTTGTCAGGGTAGGTTATTTCCTGAAATAAAATTAATCAGAATAAAAAATATTGAAAATGTTTATTTGAAAATGTAAGTAGAATGCTGTTGATATTTTCTACCTTTCCCTAGTCTGTAAGCCAAAACTCACCTAAATTCACAAGTAATTTTGCATCTTTCTTCCTTTTGTTTTCTAAAATTAGATATTGATTGAAAAGCTTTGCCTTTTCAAGGCAAAATTAATTGTAAAAACGCTTTGTGTACATCTGGGGAAGGTGACACAGTCACAGTCTATACGGTTTATGTTGTGAATTTTTATTTTTTGTGGTCTTCTGAGTAGCTGGAACAGTCTCAATTCTGAATGAGAGCTAATGCACTCTGCTTACCATCTGGACAGACTTTGTCTGTCTGTGTTTGCAAATGAGCCTGTCTTACCTTAGATGATTAGCAGGTATTTCTTCCTTCTGCTCCCTCCATCTCTCCCATCTGTAATGAAACTCCTCTTTCTACCAATAGAATTAGAAATTTCATTTTATCATCATTCTTCAATATTCCAGGCAATTAATATACATAAACCTTTTTATTCACTTAAGATGCCTTTCTTAGGAGTATGTGAATTCATTAGGAAGCATTACTAAATGGGTCAACTCCCATGATGTTACAGTCTCTGGATAGTCTTCCTTTTTCTGCATAAAAAACCCAAGGGATTTCCCTACTGCATCTTTAATGTGTAGAAATGATATTTTTTTCTGAAAATTCAGAAGAGGAAGAAAGAATTAATATATAAATTTAATTATTACCCATACCTGCTCAAGAAGACAGAGCCTGAATCCAAACAAAACACAGAGATTACTGGAGAACCTGGCAAAGGAACCATTACTGCAATAGAGTTATCAGGGAGCTGAGAAGAGAATAAATACTCACTTCATAAGGGCAAATATTCCCTCCAATATTCTACCCAAGGGAATATATTTCACCAGCTATATAGTATGTTATCCAAAAGAATTTTTCTTGGCTTCTGTCCAAATTTATCACATAATTATGCAACTTTCTTTTTGGTCTTTTGGCTAAGCTCCAGTAAAACATTAATTTAATATCTACTACAAAGGTTAGAAGTATGAATACTATATCTTGTGCTAAGGAAGTGGACTCAGTGGTCTGAAAGGTCTCTGCTGCAGCCACTGTGTTTCCATGACTACCTTTCCTATTAACAGTACGTGTTCATCCCATAACACCAGAAATAAAATTCTGCCTTGCAAGGTATGGGTTGATTTTTTTATATATTTTTTTTTCTTCTCACAATTAGTCACTTTCTCCAGCTGAATAAGATTTAACCTTTCACCCTTGCACTCTGTTGTGAGCACTGAAAATTGTTCATGGAGCCATGAATGACAAAATTACTAAACCTTATCTTTTTAGTCCACACAAACACCCAGATTCTGTTTTCCTACTCTTCACCCATAATAAAAGACCCAAAGGTGATACACCTTTGCGTGGAAGAAGTAATGTGGACTGTCATCATGCATTTATCTCACAGCAATAGGACCCTTAAATGGTTTTATACTGCATTACAGTACTACAGCTGTTGAACTGGGCAGTGGTAATGATGAGGGTTATTTTGCCAGCCATCAACAGATGGCACGTTACTGTGCAAAATGCTGTGGTGCTGTGAAGACAGTGGGTGAAATCCCAGACTAGGACCAAAGTTTTGCTGTCAGCCTGGACGGTGCTTCAGCAATTTGCTTCTCATCACCCTAGCAATCAGAGAACTGTATTAATTATGTTCCTCTCAGCAGAATACATAAAGCCAGCCATTTGTATCAGAAAAGTTGTTGCGCTGTTTGACAGCCCTGTAGAACACCTTAAATGGTCAACATGAAGACAGTATAGAAATACAAAATGCTACCCATAAAAGTAGAGGTGAAATGGATCATTTTGTGAAAGGAAATAGGTCAAAGTTTATGCCACTTGAAGTCCCAAGTTTTCCCACTGGATTGCAGAAAAAAAAAAAAAAAAAGTGAGTCAATATGAGGCACATGCTATGTAACTGGCAAGTGAGAATGATTTTACTTAGAGGTGGACAGGGTGAGTGTTTGTTCTAGCTCTGTGATGAATGTTTCCATTTCTTCACATCTGTATCTTCTAGAAAATATCATGCCTAACCAATACAAACCATGGGACTATATTGTTAGGGGCCAAATTAATCCCTTTTATAATAACACTCACAACAATAATTATGTTTTCAGGGTGTATTTTAAAAGACTGACATGCATATTGACTGAAAAAAACCGTGGAATCTACTGACTTAATTAATAGCACGTGGACATCCATGTGAGAATCCACTTCTGTTTGTGTATTATGTGCATGTAGATTTTATCCTGATTGTAGTTTAATGACATGGAGTGCCAATATAAGATTAAAAAAGCAGTTACCAGCACACTTTTTCCTTCCACTTATAATTTCTTCCCTAACACAAAGAATCAAATTATAAAATGTTTTCCCTGATTTTTATCTTTACTAGGTTGTCTTTTTTCATTTTGCTCATGCCTTTCTTTCTATGACAAAAGCATCCGGATAGCACTACATTTGCTACAAATCAATAGTAAAAAGAAAAGGAAGTAAAAAGACACCCAAGATGTTGCAACAGACATTACAATGACACACCTATTATAAGAAGAAAGATTTCTGGAAAAGGAATGAAGCTTTAGGTATGTGATGCGCATGAGAGAAATTACCGTCTTCCCCATGAAGCTTATGATCAGCTCCCACAGCCTATGAACAGTTCTGTAAATGCTTCATTTGAAGCATCTGAGTCATCTCATAGCTTTCAGAGTGTCAAGTGGTTTCCTCACTGTGGGAGTGTAAACCAGACTGGAGTGATAGCAAGGATGCTTTTTTGCTAAGGTTTCACTAGCAATTCATATAGAGTCCTTTCCAGTGTCTAGCCATTCAAGCTTTATTTATTCTTTTCGTAATAAATTAAAAGTAATATCGCCCTGCAGCTTATGCTGAATTAAACCTGACACCCTTTATATAAATGTATTAATAAATCTTCCCCTTTCTTCACACTTTACATAGCCTGCCAAAATGAGTAACCTTGTTGAGAAACTGATGAAGAAATAGTGAATGGAGAAATGAACAATCAGAAATGTAACTAGCAATACTTGTTGTCATAGCAATATGATAATCTGGCCCTCACCAGAAGCAGGATCCATTGCAATTTTAATCTGGTTTGTATGGAAGAAACAGTAATGAGAGGTCTACAGTATGCAACACATCCTACAGTTATATCACCAATGTGCTTCAGAATGATCAAGCTCTAGTACAGAAGCAGTATGGATGATCTAATACAGCTTTTTGGCTGTATTGCTTTCAGGACTTTAGCTATTATATCTGCATATTGGTTTATTATGTAATGTACCACGGCCTACTCATTCATTCAACTGTTCCTGGGGATTCTTGATTAGCGAATCATAGAATCATATAATTATATAATGTATTGGGTTCAAAAGGATCTCTAAAGGTCATCTAGTCCAATCCCCTGCAATTAGCAGAGACATGTCACAATAGAACAGATTGTTCAGAGCCCCATCAAGACTTACCTTGAATGTCTCCAGGAATGAGGCCTCCAACACCTCTCTAGGCAACTCATTCCAGTGATCCATCACCCTCATACTAAAGAACTTTTTCCTAATGTACAACCTAAATCTACCCTTTTCTAGCTTAAAACCATTACCTCTTTTTCCTATTGTTACACGCCCTGGTGAACAGGTCTTACCCAGCCTTCTTATAGGCCCCTTTCAGATATTGAAACCCTTTCTCAGAGTTCTCTTAATGCCACTGTCAATATAATTAATGACAATACGAAACAGCACTGCTCCCAGTATGGACCCCTGAGGGATACCACTTGTCACCATTTTCCATATGGATATTGAGCCACTGACCACTACTCTCTGGATGCAACCATCCAGCCAATTCTTATCCACTCAAAGTCCACCCATCAAATCCATATCTTCCCAACTTAGAGAGAAGGACATTGTGGGGGACAAAGGCCTTGCATAAGTCCAGATAGATGACATCCACTGCCTTTCCCTTGTTCACTGGTATAGTCACTCCATTGTAGAAATCTCATTGACTTGCTGCCCTTACAGTTTAATTAAAAAAGACAGAGGATAAGAGGGAAATTTTTTATGAGCCCTGATGGCAGGTAAATGAGAATAGAAAGTGTCATCCCAAAGTCATACAGAACACATGGAGCAGAGGTGGAGCTGCATCTTGGTATCGAGGTCAGAAATCTTTGGTAAAAGATAGTCTTATCCAGAACAAACAGGTTTCACAACATTTTGGTAAATCAAAATTCTATGGCAAGTCAGAGGAGATCCCCAAGTTTACACTGCCTTGGTCTTGGATATCAACAATCTTGTGGGCCCTTTCACACCTGATGCAGTAAAGCTGGAAGTCTGATTTCCACCCGATTTCACTTGTCATCTCAGAACAACTTCACTGTGCAACATGAATGGTATACCTCCCTGATCTGGAGATGGCTGACATGGGAGGTACCCTAGAAACTACAGCTTCAGGAAGCTTGAGCTGGACCTCCAAGGCTTGTGTTTCCAAGCAGAAAGCAATAGAAGAGTTTCAAGAACATTTATTTGAAGTTTGAAACCAGGAGAGCCTTGTAATACCCAGCCCCAACTAAGCTGCTCTTCTTAACAGAGAGTTTTAAAACTCTCAGAACATAGGTTGACCTAGGTCAGCAGTGTTTCCAACACTACTCTTGCAGCACTTGAATCAGATCCTGCAAGTCCTGGGAGAGATCACAGCATCTTGGCTTAACAGGCCAGTCTTGCTCTTGGGACTGTACGGAGCTAACAGCTCTGAAGTGCTAATCTATTCAAATTAAATAAACTAACAGGAAAAAAATCCAAGAGAACAGAAAGGTAAGTCAGAAATCCTGTCTTGTGGAAACATCTGCTTTTCCACCTCACTGTCTAAACTATGGAAACTTAATTCTATTGAATCCGTGTGTCCAGTTTATGAATAATTAATTAACGGTCAGTTCATAAATAAAACTGTAAAAATTCTATGAGAGATAAGGTTTTGTTCCTGTCCAACCAATAAGAAACAATTTACCTTAGTAATCTTAAATCATCTATTGGAGCTTTTCATATTTCCACTTAGTGAAAGGATGAGCTAGGAGCTCTGCATTTTTCTCTTTAGTGAAAATCTGAGGTTTTGCAGCTCTTTACAAAAGCAACAGCTCATCTGCACTGTCTCCCATGTCACCAAAGTAAGTTTTTTATTCATAAAACTGACATTTGAGTAACTAATAGCTTTTTAATAGAAATATCTCTAAAATGAACATAAAAAGCAGTGTGTTTTTTTTTCCTTCGAAGTCTTATACAGAAAATGTCACGTCAAACTTTTTCTTCTGCCTTTTCGACAAATGCTCTTTTCAAATACATTTCAGTTCAATTCTAATATGTAGCATTTGCTAATCATATTAGGAATGATTCATTTTATTCAGGATGGCAGACTGCTTCTCTTAGCACATTCTTATTCATAATGCCACTCTTAAACCTACAGCAGAAGAATCATTCTCATGGATGAAGGTAACCAGCTGCTGTCAGCCAGTTCTCCAACACTTCTTCTCCAGTGTTTTGCTTTGTTGTGTTGTTTGTTTGTTTTTTTCTTCCTCATAACTATTTGGATAATGTAATTTTGTAATATTTTATTGTCTTTTATGCTAGGGTCCAGAAGGATTCCAGACTTTGTAACTTTATGAGTGAAAATACAGGTGCAAGATGCATCTCTCTGTTAACAGGCTTCAAGCTGCCTCTCATCTGATCTGGGTGCTGGAGGTTTAGTCTTGGAATTGTCTCCGGGCAGGGAGGTGCTGGTAATTGCAGGAGATCTCTCAGGATAGAGAATAGGGAATGGGATGGGAAAGGGTGACTGTAAGAACATGAGGTAACAAGAGTGTTGTGGGCTTTTGTTTAGAGGAGGAAAAGCAATATTCTCATTGGTGCTAAAGGCTTTGATAGACACTTTCAGTTCAGCCTTTTACTGAAACCTGCTTTTTGACTACTGCGGTGTCACCAGGTAGGTGCCAGCAGGCCATCTGTAAGGGGATATCTTCTCATTGCCATAATTCCTCTTCCCATTCCCACACTCTTGAAGAGGTCATGCCCTAATTGCAACAGCAACAATCTTTTTCTGCTACTGAACTACTCATTCCACAAAATACTGACTTAAATATTAAAAATTAAAACAGACTTTATGAGAATCCCTTATTATAGTATAAGGGGATACAAATCCCACTGATCTCTCTTCAGGTAATCCATATGTCTTAATTTAAGGTAACCAGGGGATTTAAACTCTAATGAGAGTGTACGCTACACATTTAGGAAACTAGATGGATATATAATTGTGCAATACTTAATGACAAAGACCGTTCATTTTGGACTGTTGTGTAAGTTATACTCATTTTCATATAGCAGCAATTATAACACATTTTTAAAGGGATGTCATTTAGGTGCTAAAGGACTGAAAGTAAACACTGTACTAAACACTTTCTAAAAATGTATCATATTTTTTTGTTACCCAGTAGTTTGTAACAGCACTTACAAAGAATTGCAAAAACAAAAATACAAAGGTATTCTTTAGACCCGACAATGGAGTAGGTAATGCAAAATTAACACAGCATCTTCTTCCCCAGATGTGGGTTAAAATTCTAGCCCCAAGTCACAAGTCAAAAGAGGTTTTGCAAAATTATCCTGGTCCTTCATGGACAGGTGTCCATATTAGAAAGCTATCATGCAGCTTGGGGTGAGTGGCAGACTCAACTCCGGATGGGCAGAGGGCTGGATAAGCATTGGGGCTGCTGCTCAAGGTGACATCTCACACCTCTGCAGAGAGCTGTGCTGTCAGAGACACCAGCCTGCTGCCTTGCACAGTTTGTATCATAAATATTGCATAATGAGTATTTGTCTCTGTTCCTGTAACCAGCAGCTGTCGTACCTTGTATTTCTATTGTCACTCAAGCTCCACTTTTAGTCTTGTCTTTGAGACCTGCACAAACTGTTTAAAAACATAAACAAGTTTGTTGGCAGTGTTCTGCATTCCTGGGACTTGAATTGTCTTTCAAGTTCTTCTGCTTTTAAGAAATGTCACAACTCCTGTGCCTCTCAGAGCCCTTAGAAAATTTTAACAAAAACTACAGTATTGGTGGGCACACATCTGGAGGGTATATTTTGGAAATTTATCAGGAAATTCACAATTATGCTAGCAACAAAGATCGATATCTTGCTTGCTGACCTCAGATATCTGGTTTCAGATACAGGAGCCCTAAATCTCTCAGGAATTTTGCTGGCAGGACCCTGTACAGTGCAACTATGGAAATTACAACTAAAGGAGGATGAAAGTGGACTAGATAAATGAGGCCCACACAGCTGCTGCAAGAAGATAATATAGAGATAGGAGGAGGGGTAACATTTCAAACTGGAAGAGAATAGATTTAGATTAGATGTTAGAAATTCTTTAGTGTGAGGGTGATGAGACACTGGAACAGGGTGGCCAAGGACATTGTGGCTGCCCTCTCCCTGGAAGTGTTCAAGGCCAGGTTGGATGGGGCTTTGAGCAATCTGTTCTAGTGGGAGGTGTCTCTGCCCATGCAAGGGGGTTGGAACTAGATGATATTTAAGGTTCCTTCAAACCCAAATAATTCTGTGATTTAAGCTTTGCTGTTGCCCAGATTTTCCAGTACTCAAGAGCATCTCCTTTTGACAAATGAGAGCAAGGAACCAAAATAACTTGATGATTAATTGTTCTTGCAAAGGAAGCTGTTTTGGAAGAATCACATTTTATGATGCCTACAACTTCAAACACAGATGGACACATCAGACTCTGCTTCTTCCTGGCCTCCAGCCCAGCCAGGCCATTTTCCTGTTAAAGATAGTTAATGTAAAGCCAGCCCTCAAGCAGGTGTAAGTTAGGAGTTCAAGAACAACTCTCCCACTCTTGCTCACGTGGTGTAAGAACAGCTGCTACCTGTGGAGGGGGGTGCAGACCACAAATCTTCACCCATTCAAAAAATCAGGCTGAGAGAATGTGCAATTCTGGTCCTGTGAAAACTGGGCAGGTTCTGCTGTGGGTCAGAAGCTCTTATGCATCCACTTATATGCCTGAAGGTTAGAAATCAGGGTGCAGCATCAACAAATCAATCTTGCCCCCTTTTCTATACTGTTTTCCTTTAAACACAGGTAGCACATGCACACTGCATGATGGATTCTTTTTTATTTGATTTGATGTATTTGTGCAGCTCCCCTCACTCAGTGTTGTCTATCAATATACAATTACATAGAGGTATGTGATGAAAAAGTTTGTCTGCCCTTCATGTGGAAAGGAAGCTGGTCAATACCAGTAGATTACAGCATCTGCATGGCCCAAGCGTATAGCATATTTGTCACAAACAGAAATCAGTCCATGTGATGCTTAATTAAAAGGAAGTTTCTGAGGATATACTAAGAATTAATATTTTCTCTGTCCATTGCAAAATCTTCATAACATAGGGTGGGGATACCACAATCTAACAAAGCAGCACAACGAAACTATACATAGATCATTCTTTCGCTTTCTTTTATTTACATAGAAGATTCCAGTATGAATAGCATTAAATACCTGCCTACCTTTAGAGGCTTTATTGCAGTAAAAGGAAAAGTTCTTGTTGATTTTACATTTCTGGTTTATTAGTAGTCAACAAGTTCAGCTCATCAGTGCTCCAATTCCAAGTGATGCTTAATGGCTCTCCTGGTGAAAATTTAAACAGAAAAGTGGTTTTGCATAATTTTGAACCAAAGTGAAGTATATTGATTCACGTAATACAAGTGTTTTGTTTTGTTGTGTTTTTTTTTTTCCAATTGTATTTATCCTGTTGTGCTATATTGGTCATGGGAATGATAGTTTTCCCCAGGCACATATTTGCCAGATAAACCCAGATCTTTTCCAAATGTCATTTTCCATCACAAAACGTGATCTGACAGAATGGCTTAGAATGTGAAAATCTTGCATCTGCTGATGTTTCCAATATGTGCTAAAGAGTAAAGTTGACTACAGGAAGATAAAGTGTTTAATTGTTTATCATTTGTTATTTGGAATCTCAATTCCATAATATCCACCTAGCAGGTGTAGGTGACACTGTGCCTACCGCTTTCCAGAAGCTTTACTTCTATAAAAAATCTTCCATATGCATCCCATATCTATAGTATTTTTCGGAATACTTAATTGGACAAATAATTCCCTGCAACCTACTGAATTGATGGTAGGTTTACACATGATGAAAGAGCAAAGGAAAATAGCAGTCAGGCTGACCAAAGGAAAATAAAACCACAGCTTATTATTTAATGTGTATGTGTGACTTCAAAGTTGACAATTAATTAAAATTATTTTATGATCATGCTAGCACTACAATTCCTCTTTTCAAAGCAGTTAAAGAGCAGGTATTGTGAGATGATATAGTAAAAAACAGTTTCTAGCACTGTTCATTAAGTGATATGCCTGAAGAAATAAACTGGCTTAGCGACAGCTGCATTGTAGCTCAAGGGAACTGCCTAATTCCCACTTGCAGTTTGCTGCTGCTTTGCCCCTGGGTTTTGTATGGGAATGAGGAAGATGTTGTGAGAGGTATAATGGCTTGAAAACGCCTTCCTTAACTAGTAGAGAAATTATTCCACATTTGTAATTTCTTGGGGCCAGAAGTCATTGACAGGATCCAATAGTCAGATATGTGGAGATTCTTTCAATCCCTCCAGGGCAAAACAAAGATAATACAGTATTGAGTGCACAGACAGGCTTTTATTTAGGGACAGAGGGGCTGGTAAGAGTTTTAACTATATATGTATCATAAGCTTATAATAGATGGGTTAACTAACCCTAAACTACAGAAGATCAGGAAAGCAAATAAAGAGTTAAAGGAAAGTCACCATCCAGAGCTCCAGCAACTGTCCAATTGGTCACATAGTAGAAGGGGCATCTTGAGACTGGTGCTCTTCTCCTTTAGTTCCCAAGTCATAAGTCTCTAAGAACTAAAAAACATGCTGTGATTGATGTATTTTTTTTCTATTATTTTTGTTTTTTTCCACTGGAGATAATTATGTTACCTGTGATATTTTCTTGTGACTTAAGTCTAAAAGAGCTAAGGTTTTAAAACAGAATTTATTTTTTTATCTCACAGAGAGGGCACAGCAAAAGAGTGTTTAGGAAATGCCTTTGTCTTAAAGAAAAACATGAGAAAATATCAGCTTCTGGAATCAAAGCTGAGTCAAGATTGTTCTGGTTAAACCATGGCGTTTGTAAAACAATTGCAGTGACTTTCCTCTTTTTTAGCAACTGTGTGTTTATACTTGTGATAGTCGTCTCCAAGTCCAGCCTCTACTCCTGAAGAGGAAGGAATGAAAAATACTTGCTGAAAGACTAATTTATCAGCCTGACATTATCATTTATCAAAAGGAGAAGCCTACTGTTAGGAAAAATCAAGACTATTGGTTCAATGGTTTTGTTACCTCTTGTGAAATGAAGGTTAGTTTAACAATATATGTAACTGAGAAATCAAGAGTATTGGTTCAATGGTTTTGTTACCTCTTGTGAAATGAAAGTTAGTTTAACAATATATGTAACTGAGACATGTTCTGGGTATTTCCATACATCACGTGTTTGTTTTTTTCTGTTTGATGTGATACTTGCTGTCTTCATTGACTCTGTCTCTGACAGTCCTGCAGCTAAAGAGCCCATTCAAAGCAGAAAGGATTTGGATTTTTTTTCCTGCACAACCTATGAAGCAGTCCACTGAAAAAATTTAATACTTTTAGGTTAATCTTAAATTTTACCGTTGATGTTTCAGTACATACTTACTAAGTGTTGCAGACTCAAATATCACAGGGCTTACAGCAGGAAAAATGTAAGGAGCAACATACAATCATCCCCATGAATTATCTTGCTTTTGAACTGTAATTCAGCAGCTGGAAGCCTGGTAGGGTAAAGAACTTTTCATGTGACAGTTAATGACTATAAATAGGCAGAAGAGTTCAGTCCTATGCCAGAGAGGGATAGCTTCTAAGTAAGAAAAATAACATCAACAAAGAAAAACCTAATGACTAAAAAGTAAGTTTTTTTCACAAATAAAAAACCAAAAAAACAGCAACAAAAAACCCAGAACAAAATAAACTAAAAACAAACAAACAAAACCCAAAAAAACAAGCAAACAAAAACCAAACCCAAACCAAAACAACAGAAATTAAAGGAAGTTACTGTAGCATCTTCTAGAAATATAAACCTACAGATTCAGTGAAAGTTCCAGAGCTACTAACTGTATCAGATATGATTGCAAATGATGGGAGTTTTTTGTAGAGGAGGATGTATGTACTCTAAATTTACATATCTATGGTATGAAAAACGTATTCAATTTGTATTTTAGGCCCATGGGATCAACATTCCACTCTGCAGTTATGTCTTTACAGTTGTATGGATGAAATACCTGATGTCTTGCCAAAGACTTCACAACATACCACTCAGTGGTGAGACCAGAATTTAGCAGTTCCAGGCTTTTAAGAAAGCAGCTATTTTTTTGTTGTTTAATTTGGGCTAAACTACTACAAGAAACATACAATAAGACCATTGTGATTTGGCAAGAGAGTGCAAGATATCAAGATGTGAAAATATGTATGTAACCTGTAAAGCCGGCATAGCAGCAGGTGATTCTTTATGCAGGCAACGAGGGAATCACGTGAAATCTCTGAAGTTAAACCTACTCTGAGGGAAGATTTGCCTAAAGTAGGATCCCTAAAGTAGGATCATACAATCAAAGCTCATAACTGAAAAGGTTTTTTCCTTAATTGTGTTTACAAGAAGGCTTTCAAGAACTGTGTTAGAGCATGATATTTCACTGGAAACCTGAGCAGTTCTACTCGCCTGCTTGCTCGGCTCAGCAGATGACTTTGGCAAAACAAGTGAGTCAATGCCTTTGTGAGGAATTTTCACCTATCCTTCACACGTAGGAATTTAACAGCTCTAATATCTCACCATTTAGAAGATTAATATTTTGTTGGTACTTTAACGCAAATGGAAAGAATGGTATTTAGTTCAAATGTGAGAGATTTTGATTGTATCTGTCTTGACATTTTCTAATTTCATTTTTCACTGTTAACATTACAAATAAATGGCATACCTATAAATGTGTAAGTACTGCCTGTTCATAAGTCTAATAAATACAGTACAGTAGAAAAAAGTCCTGTATTTCAGTACACTTAATTTTTCCACTCTCTTGGTGCTCAGTATTACTAGATACTGATCATGCTCAAACACTTCCATAATACATCTTTGAGGGTTCTTCTAAAAAGAGGTTGAAAAAGAGGTTTCTGATAACTAGCACTGCTTCCAACAAAAATAGTTGTCTTTCACTGATGAATCTGTCAAACCAAAAGCTAGAACAGGTGACAAGGTGTATGCTAACTTGTGTGACTAATGGTGCAAGTGTAATTTAAACTGCTCATACAAGACGGTATTTCACTGACCACAAAACATTCACTATTTGCTAATTACAACGAGCAGGTTCTTAGCAGGCGGCTGTTTTTAATTAGAGCTGATACATTAGGAATTTGCTTTGATTTATTTTAATTTTTTTCTACGTGTTTAGAAGTTAGACAGTGCCCTCTCCTGGAGATAAGCTCCAGTAGCAGTAGTTTGCAAAGTGCCCCAAATGTTGCCAGTTAAAGAAAACGGGCACTAAAAAAGTCTGTGTTGCTCTGCCGAAGGGATTTGCTGGTTTAAGGGACTACACTTTGTTGTGGTCATTCCTTGCGTTCTGCTCTACTTGAAAGCATACTGTGTAACAAAAATTGTTTTGTTTAGATGGCAAAGAGCTTTTGATTAGTTTAGCTTCAACCTAGTTAGCTGGAGATGACTGTGCAAGTTTATCACAGCAAGCAGCAGGAAGATGTAGTGTTATATATTATAGATTTTAGAAAAATCAGGTCAATTCTGTAAGAGCATATTCATCTTCAGAAATAAGGGTTAGAGAGAAATATGCAGTTAATGATTACTTTTTAGATGTTCTCTTACATGTTTTTATTGCACAATTGCACAATGAAATTTATGGTGGTACTGAGAAGTCAAAAGTTAGGGTGTTTTTTTGGGGGGTTTGGTGTTTTTTTTTCTGTTTTACCTTTCACGAGAATATTTTTCATTGTTTGGGTTGTTTTGGGTTTTTTTGTTATGTTGGGTCTTCTGGGGTGTGTTGTTTTTTTGAGGTGATGTTAATTAAAACTCCAATACTATCAGTTTCACTTAATAATTCTTATCTCACGCCTTTGAACTTTTCCAGGGTCCAGAAAAAAAAGCAGTTTACGTAGGACCTAAGTTGAGACAGAACAATCTCAAGAATTTAGAACATTTCACAGCAAAGCTGTCAGAGAAAGAGAAATATGGATTTCCTTAGTAGTGAATTTAAAGTGTGTATTTAAATTTCTTCAAAGATAGACTATAAAACTGTAATAACCTAGCATTCATATTTGATAAATGTAAAAGTTTGCTGAATGGACATTAATATATTTTATACTATTAATCTAAATTTTCCTATAAATCACGGAATCATAGAATCAGTTTTTTTGATCATCAATTTTTAAGATCGTCAAGTCCAACAAAAAAGATTATTTGAAACTTTTACTGTTCTCAAATAACTTCTGTAGTTTTTCTCAACACAGAAAACGTGGAGATATTTAGAGTTTAGGGTTAACTCAGTGATTTTTACTAATTGGCTGACAGGTTGTTTTGTACATTAGCTTGAACATGAGTAAAATCACCTTTTTTTTTTATTTCTTTATTTGCTTAAATTTTTCATGCTGTCTAAAAATACACAGGCTTCTTAAAAAAAGACTGTTCACGCAGAGCAGCTTCTCTATGCCAAACTCAGCATCCTCTGAGCTCTCACTTCAAAGTTGCACAAACAGGGAAAATTGCAGCCCATCTTACAGGGTGCACTCACATCAGGGTCCTCTGGAGCATAGATCAAGGTATGCTCCTAAAATACTTTGTCCACGCATAATATTATCTTCCAGTCAGTGGGATTTTGCCCACTACTTACATGTACCTGCAGCTGTGAGTGTCTCTGCTCCACCAAGTAAGCTCCACTGCCCTCTGCAGAGAGCTGTGATCTCTGGAGTAGCAGACCTCCTCATTAACGGTCACAATTGGTCATTAGCTGGTCACTAAATCTTTCCTGATGACCTGCTAATGAACTTCCTACTGGCTTTTTGTGAAGATTGGTCAAAGTATGCAGTATGGGTAATTTATAGCTGAACACCTGGCATGCTAATGGCCTTCGCTCAATGGATGTAATTAAGGCAGTATTGCTAGGAAGCATTACATCTTTCTTAATTTCTTTCTCAGGTGGAAATGTTTCATTTTAAACTGAAACTGCAATCTGTGTTTAAAAATACGTTTAGATATTATATTTAAAGGGGAAACTTCTTCAAGGATTTAATGAGGGGAAAGGCCTTGATCTTACAAACTTCTATGTTCTAATATATTTTGCCCTTGAAAAAAATATGTTTCTTCTTAAAAAACAAGCCTAATTGTGTTTAGGTTCACCTGTGAAAGGCTCAGAGGTCTGCACATTGCAAAAATCATCTCTCAGTGGGTACCTGTTACCTGCAGAAGCCTGGAGAACTTCAGTGGTTCAGAACCTAATGTTTGTGAATCATGGATAAATTGGCCAGAGCTACAGTCCCTCCAGCTGTGATCTTGCCAGCTCTTGAAAGCTACAGTTTCAACTGGGGCTTGACTTGGTGACAAAACTCAAAATAAAGCCCAGGAAGTGGCAGTGATGCATTAGGTAGCACTTTGTCCTTTAAGACTGGTAGATAATGCCATAGGAGTTTTGCAACTACCACAGAAGCCTGCTTTTGCTTTAGATGTGCAGATATCTACTCCTGTTTTGAAAGTGATCAGTCTACTAATGCTGTGGTTAGTAGGCATTTCACAAGCCTGAACATGCGCTAGACTGGATGACTGTGGCCAAGATATTCATAATCCTTTAAGGTTTTGTATTTTCATTTTCACATACTCATATATCATAATTATGATGAAAAACAGCAAAAAAAGTTAGTTTATATTTGCTATGCAACTGCTATTAAAAACTGGTTTTGTATCTGCTAAATAGTCCTGGACACAACCAGGAACTTTATTCTGTTCCATTACAGGTTTTCATATACTTGACCCACATGAAGTGGTATCCCAATGCTCATCTCATTCCCTGAAGATGGTTTCAAGATTGCAAAAATCTTTCTCCTCAGTGCTTCCAAATGACAATTCTTGTGCTGTGTAGAGGTTGAGGAGGTGGGTTTCCAGGGAGGTGTCCTGACCATTGCACCTGGAGTGTGAAAACAGGAGCTGTGGTTTTCTTTAGAAAGAGGGTTTTTGCTCTCTCACTGAAGATCTTCAGCTTGCATTTAGTAACTTGGCTCTAAATGAGATGAGACTATCAAAATGTCTCATTAGTCAGAGATTTTATTTAATAGCTTTTGACTACAAATGAGACACTCCTCTTCTTCCCACTTTCACGTTCTGACATACTCTTAGCTCCTTAGCAGGCACTGCTGGCAAAGCAACTGTGGCACCAACCAAAAGTTTGTGTAAGTACTATAGGAATTAAACAGCTTGTGAAAGCAACATAGGTGGTGCTTGCATATTGTGATTACAAACATTGGACTATGCACCTTTCATGGCATGGATATGAGAGTTCAAGCCAGGTAGAGGAGTCACATGCTCTTACAGAAAGCCACAAATAATTTCAGATAAATAAGACATTTATTTAAAAATAAGTCTTCTTGTTATGCAGCATTCTGCATTTGTTGCCATACTAAAAAGTAAGATGTTCATTTATTAATGTCATATGTTTGAGAAGGACCAGGTCCTGAACTAAAGCAGTACATTTTTAAGGAAATTCAAATTAATTTAACCGAGATAGACTTTTCATGGCATCTTGGTACAGCATGAAGTAGTATTAGCAGTGGTTTTTTTTGTTTGTTTGTTTTGTCTTGTCTTGTCTTTCCCAGGAGCTGTGATCAGTCAGCTTTAAAATCCTAAGATAAAAAATTGAAAGTGTAAATCAAATACAAGTTTGATTTCAGCAGTAATATGAACTCAATGAAAACACCCATTTTGGGGTAGGAACATTCCTTAAATCACAAAACTACTTTAAATCACTGTGTAATTATTCACTGAAGAAATGTACCTAACAGTTTAGAAGGTTTGGTGCAGGTTGAGACAAATATCTTCACAGCAGTAAATGGGAGAATTTTAACTATGTGGCTGTCCACAGTACAGCTAGTTTGATCCAGTCTTACGAACACACAAACACGTGCAAAGTACTGTTGCAATCCCTGTACGTACTCTAGCCGAAACTCCAAAGTTAAGTGGTACTAATACAATGCAAGACTACACAATGAAAACAAGCCAAAGTGAAGGTTTATTACATTTTTAAATTTTGACTAACACAATTAAATAAGTAGTGCTGCACATTTATAGAATTTCTGCTTCTTGCTGTGTGTACCTAATGATTATTTCCATTCATTATGTCCCACACCATACAGAATGATTTCACATACCTTTTTTTTTTTTTTTCCTTCAGTTTCAGTGTTTAATACTTTCCATTTAGCAGTGAACAACCATCTTTGTATTGGCTGGCCCTTGGAAATGGTACACTTCAGTAATGTACTGGCCTTTTGATAGAAAACATTGCAAAGCTGAACTGGCACAGATGTGATTGCATGTCTATTTTACCTAACTTTTATCTGTTTTCAGAGAAGACATGGAAGTCTTAGATTAAGCTTGTTCTTTTTGGAAAAATAGTCTTTTATTTCCTTACGAAACATAAAAAAACTTGGTGAAAAATCGACAATACTGAATCCTACTCTTATGTAACATTTAATTTCCTTTTTATTAAATGAATTTTCAGAAAATAACTTGAACAACAGCGTGAAGACAAACAGATACTTTTGGATATTTTCAACAGCAGCTGGAAATTGTGGTTCTGTCTAGATATAATTTTTTAAAAATCATCAAAAACAAATAAAAATACAATATTTTACAAGTTTTGAAATAATATTTTTTTTTACATTCTTGATAACAGGTGTTTCTGCAAATCTCACTTGCCGAGCTTTCTTTGGATATAGTGGAGATGTCAGTCCTTTAATCTATTGGATGAAAGGGGAGAAGTTTATTGAAGATTTGGATGATAGTCGAGTCTGGGAAAGTGACATCAGGTAAAAGAAAAATAACTTTTGTTTTTCTAGTCACTATCTTTTTTTTTGACAGTTAATGTAATACTTGTTATCACAGACTAACTCAGGAACACTTTGGTTCTGATCCCAGTTTTTGCAACATTTATTCTTTAACTTTTCAGTAAAGTAGAGAGAAATGCATGCCTCTGTCAGATCTGTCAGAAAGCTTCAAAAGGAGACTAGCTGCCTGACAAGTTCCATAGTGTGACTGACTGGGATTTGCACAGTTACTTTTTCTAACTGTGGTAAGCTACAATAAGAACCATTAAGACAGTTGCTAAGATGAACTAAAGAAAAATAAATAAATCAAGGGAAACAGCTTAAAATAAGTCTTCTAAAATATGAAGCCTTAAGTAACTGCTGAAGTCTGGCTTCTCTTCTGGAATGCTTTGATTTCCTCTATTCAAGGAAAAAAAAGTGTTTCCTGGGATGTTATCTGACCAGTGAGAGCCAAGCATCCTCTTATGTTGATTGCTTATATCTGTTGAAATTCTTTGTTTAGAGAGCATCTGGCAATCTGTGTTATGTACTTTTACTGCTCCTAAAGGTACTGCCTCACTTGGAAATTAAGAAAAATATGAATATTTAAATGAGAATTAGATGCTTGACACAGTGTACCAACTCCTCCCCAATATGAAGGTTCTACTTGAATCTGAAGAGATTACTTTTTCATTTATTATTCAGATGTGTTTATACTGCTGTCCCTATATATCTTGGATAAACCCAGTAATGAAGGCAAACTTAAATGTGCATTACAAAGGTGGCTAAATGATCATAGATGTGTTATTTATGGTGTTTGTCTATAATAGAACAAAATAAGTTTATTTACACTTCACCTCTGCCATAAGAGTGTATTATCTCATCAAGAGACATCACACTCATTTTCAACTTAACCTTGGACTTCTTTAGTGTGATGAAAGTAACAGAGGCAATTCCTTAACCAAAATCAAGGCCACATAGACATTCACTGTTGTCTCCATATCCCATATATAGGCAAAATGGAAGCATATTTCACCTTAATGCACTTCAAGTTTATCCTATAAAGCTCCAGACCAGTACAGTACATGTCACATGACAACCAGGCCAGTAGTATTTCACATCTTAAGCTCTTCCTTCAGCCAGAGACTTGGCTTTCTGAAGGCTGAAAAAAAGGTGACAAGAACCTCCTTTACAACTTTCTTGTTTTTAAAAGGGAAGAACAAGAAGGTTGGCTTCCATTTCTTTTGTCACGTGTGACATGACAGAGCAGGCGAGGGGGTTTTGTCATTTGCTATACTGGATTTCTAAAACTACTGCTGGACTTGCTAAGAGGCGAAGAAAGCAATGCAAACACAGGTAGAGTCTTACAGATGAGGTCTTTTATTTATCATCAGTATGATGACTGGCATCTTCTATGCCAGTTCTTTCTACTGATTCATAATACATGGTCAAATTTTATAATACATTCAATAATTAATGTTTCAGACCCTGGCATGAACACACTGTCTCTGAGTAATGTGTTGAAGAGCTTCAGAAAATCCACAAATAGTGTGTTTGGCCCAGACACTTAATGTGACCCTAAACTCGAAAACAACTGTTCTCACTTTTCTCTCTTCTAACATCTCAAGACTTCATATACTACTTACTGATCATGGTCTCCATCAGAGCGTGCAATAATATATTATCAGTGTGCACATCATCCTGCTTAAAGAAGACAATTATGTGAAGCTCTCATTAACGTTTACAAAGCCAAACCTCCTCATTAGAAGCAAGGAAGAAAAAGGCATGATATAATTAAATTAAGATTTCATCAAGCCATAGACAAATTTGAAGCCATAGAGTTGTGAATTGTAAGTAGCATTATTATGTCATTATTCTCTAATGCTCCGCTATCATACAAGCAGAATAGCAGCAATGGTTGTTTTTTTGTTGATTTCTCAGGGTTCTCAAGGAACATCTTGGGGAACAGGAGGTTTCCATCTCATTGATTCTTGACTCTGTGGAAGAAGCAGATCTGGGGAATTACTCATGCTATGTTGAGAATGGAAATGGACGCCGGCATGCCAGTATTCTTCTACATAAAAGGGGTAAATATGCAGCTTTTCTCCATTAAATGGTACCTTATTGGGGCAGTCAGTTTGTAGACAGTGTCCTTCTGATGCAAGCATGAATATTGGCTTCCTGAGACATTAATAGGTGATTATTATTTTTCCTCAGGCATTTGTACACCTTTCAAAATAAAAGAGAAAGGTTGTTGTTTTCTATGGCTGTCACTGGGAAAAATAATGTAACATCTTTTACTAATATTTATATAAAAGATAAATTTAATAATTAATGAACTTTAAAACATATAAATTATCAGTAGAGAAAAAATAATAAGAATCCACAAGTAATACAACTGTAATAATTTAATGTAAGAAATAAAATACAATAAAATATTGGAAAAGCCAACAAAAATAACATTCCTCTTCTCTAAGAAATGCCACCTAAATGCCATGCTGAGGGAGTCCCTGCATAGCCTGACTGTGGACATTTTCCTTCTAACACATTTGTTTAACACCAACATTTCTGAAGTGTCATGGCTGAAGCTTCTAGGGACCTTCCTGTTTCTACTCACCACTCACATCCCGTGATTACAGCCTATCTAATGGTCACAGCCATCTCCCACGGAGATAGTTATGGAGAAGTGGAGAATCTCTTGCAAAGCAAGGTTCCCAGATCCACTTTGTTCACTCTGCCTCCCAGACAGTGCTCCACATCTCTGGGCTTGATGCTCCCCATCCTCATACAGTGTCTCACTGGTTTAAAAGAACAAAGAAAAATCAAGAGCAGTCTCTGTACTTTGTTGTTATTACTGTGCTTTTTTTTTAGACTGTTCGTATAGGTGAACAAACACTATAGTGTTGAACTGCTTATGCCATCTCAGTTCATACCAAAAGAGTGATGTTTTTCCTAGTTTTAATCTTGTAGCATGAAAAGCCTGTCTAAGTTTAAAAAGAAGCCATAAATCAAGACAGTGCAATTAAAGCATTTAAAAGAATTTTTGTGTATGATTGAACTAATTTGTAGCCATTTTTCTGAACTCTTGTCATTGATTCTTAAGAGATGCAGATATAAGTAACCAGATGTTCTGCTTAGCCTGGCATTTGCCGTATTTTGTTGAATTTACTGAGGTGGGAAATGGATTTATTAAGTAATTTAACCTCAAAAATTTACCAGCTAGTAGTCACACACACCTAATTCAGAAATGTTTGAACAGAGAGCAAGAGATTAATGCAACAGACACTGAAATCCAATGGCTTGTTTTAAATAATTAAATTAGTGTGGGGGACATTCAAAATAAAGAATTTTTAAGATTTAAATTACTTAAAACCAATACTTAATTAACTTACATGTATTACATCACATGCTGATGGTGAGTCCTTATTTTCTCTTCCATACAAGCAGTAGCTCCAAGACTGACAACACATGAGTCTTCTTTGTCCTGCGACCACCATGTAACAGTGTGCATGCACAAATTTTGCAAGGGTCCACTTATCCTTTCTTGGATAAATCAGTATGTCAAACAAAACACAGTATGTTGCTTCATGATGACATGTTTTAGAGGAAATAATCTCAATATTTAATTGTCATTATACACAGTAAAACACTAAAAATAGCAAAAACTCCCTCAAATATTTTTTTCCTCTTCAAGTAAGGCTGAATCTGAAATTGTGATTTAGAAATAAATCTGCTGTGCCCTCGAAAACCAAAAGGTACCTTTTACAAGCCTACACACTTTCCATGTTGACAACTGTTTCAGTGAAATGAGAAATTAACCATGACAGATAAAATTTTGAGCTAGTCTCTCAAGTCTCCTAGGAAGAGGAGCTTTTCTCTGCTTGCTTAGTCTCCTCTATATCACCATGACAACATTTCATTTTAGGTTTCCTTGTTTAGATTCACATTTAGTCTCTGCTAGGAATGAGTTCACTGTTTATTAATTTCTGATTATTGGCTCACTTATAACAATTGGGACCTAAAAATTAGCTAAATTTGCTTCCTGAACTGAGGCATTTGCAGAGGTATTAGTTTTGGCTGATTTTCTAGTTAATGATCTTTTTTTTCCCAGCATAATCAGCCAACAAAAGTGCTGAATCTGGAATGTTCACTAGATACCTGAAAAATATATTATAATCCCACTTAAACTTCATACGTGGTACATTATCACCAGGGTTAGAAGGCACAGGAAAGCATAAAGCTCGGTTACTGAACAAAGACCATTCCTAGGAAAAGAGGTATTTAGGGCTAAACACTGCAGTGGAGATTCTGGTACAAAATGTAGGCTTTTCAAACACCCTTGCAGCTGCTGCTTTGTCCTAGTCAATATATCCTCTGTAAACTTAAACTTCCAGGGGGAATTTTTGGACATGCCTGCAGTTACACATGCCCTGAAAGGGCAAGAAGTTCAGAGTCTAAATCACCAGCAAAAACGTGGATGCACCTTCCTTGCTCTTCCTGCCGGTCAGCCCAGTGGGGACACACTCACCTCACAGAAAACAGAAGCAGGATTCATCAGCTAGTGATCCCCACCACAAACCCATACCTAACACATTCAGTCAGGGAGAGGGGGCTCCTGCTCCTTCCCTGACATAGGACTGGAAAAGAAACCTGAAGCCTCCCCTTTCCTGAGAGGAATTTCAGGACGGGAGTGGAACAGCTTCCCCAGACTCCAGCGTCACTTGTGCAGGAAAAGTAAACCCAGTTTGGGTATCCAGCACCAGTAAAAAGCTGGGGTCTCTGGCACCACCATCTAGCCCAGATGCCAGTCCTCTGTATATGAGGGAGCTGAGCCTTAATTTTTTTTCTGAACTTGGAGAAAACCTATGATCTATGCTTTTGTGCAGCTGGCTAACCATTGTTAGACTCCTAACCTTCATCAGATGCTGTGCATAGGGAGCATTTAGCTCAGAGCTAAAGGCAGTAAAGCATTTTAAAGCATGACAAGACCAAAGCAGTTTCCTTTTCTGGTCAGTTCCTATAATTTTTTTCCAAAAATAATCAGAAAAAAAAAGAGGAATCAGAACCAAAGAGATTTAACTTTCATTCCCTTTCTCCAGTTGTTTGCCAAATCTCTTTCTATCACCATTACCATAATTAAGTTATTTTCTCTCTTGTGTGAGAAAAAAAAAAAAAATCTACTTATTATAATCTCAGGCTGATTTTGTTACTTTTTGGTGATAGCTTCCATCGATCATCTGTACTACTCACAGGTTCACCTTCAGCCAGGTAGAGGAAACTTCAGAAATTAGTTTTGAGAGTGGTACCGACAGCAACTTAGCACAAATTTATTAATGACAGACCACATATTGCAGGTGGTATAAGGGTTGGATCACACACTGTAATTCTGTTTTTTTCACAGGTTTTTAACTCAAGAAGACAAGCCCATAGTAGCTAAAAAATGTAATGCATAAGGTATACTCTTCCACAATGTTATGTATTGAAAAGTATGACTTTCATGCTGAATCAAGGCCTTTGTAGTCTCATTTAATCATAAACTATGCTGGAAATACAAATTATTATCTAATTATGTTATTTTTGTGGAAATTCTTGTCTGCATATCTGCAACTAAAAGTGTAAAATCTCAAATTCTGTCTTGGCATTATTTTTTTATGTTTCTGACGTTATTTTAAAAGCTTAATAACATACCTGTATTTTTCATGGGACAGACACAAGAACTAAGAGCAGATAACATATTTTATGATTATTTTTTTTCAGTGTATCACCTTCCTTTTTTTCTAGTTTTCTCAGTTCCGTCTAATTTTCTATTCTGAACCTCTTATGTTTTGGGTTTGTTTTCCTCTCTCACAGGTGTTTTTAATAGGCATATATGGGTCTTGTTGACTACAAGCTAAGGAGGGATCATTAAAATAGCTGTTTTTTCTGTTGGGACAAAAAAGACTTTCACTGAATTATTATTTATTTTTTTTAGAAGAAGAGATTTATTCTGTTTTAAATTACTCATGAGAGTATATGTTTAAAAAAGAAACAAGTTAATATTGCCTATAGGAAATAAATCTCAAGGATACCTACAAACAAGTAGGCATCATCATTTAAACTCATCATTTATTAATGTATAAACATCATATTAATATTTCCTGTACATTTTAATAGCAAATTCTAAATAGCAATCTGAATGTTCTTCATGAGGTCATTACCAATAATGGAATTGCTAATGAGCACCTTAAATTTATTTTATTACTTCAGGTCCTGAATAAGTTAACTTTTTTATCTCATGAGAATCTTCATTCACTAGGACATGATTTCATACAGTAGAAGTGATAAATGACAAGACTTAAAAGAGAAAATAAACTATTTCTTTTCTAACGTCTGCAAAGAAACCACAGGTGTTATACCTCTTTTTGCCATAGAGCTTCAAAATGCTTTTGAGATTTCTGAATGGGTGCTCATCATGTGAGATATGAGAGGATTAAATTTTATATTTCAACTTCTGGTAAGTGGTCCTAATTACTTGAACAGTCCACCAAATCTCTGAGTCTCAGTGGAAGCAAAACTGTTGTAAAACTCTGACTCACTTGGTCCATTAATACCTTACATGTGTCTATCTCATAATGTATAAAGCATTCAATCTTTATTCTCCACTGCAGAAAAAGCTTTTCCTAGCTTCTCATTGGGTTTTAGATTTGGAATGAAAATTTTATTTCGTTTGATGGGAATTGATTTTTCAGGCCCCTATGGCCACTGAAGAAACCTTTAGATTATCACTATGCTGGACAGTGAAAATTTTCATTCCCCCGAGAGGCTCATGACATAGGGTCAAAAGCCAAATATTGTCCCCCTCCCTGTCCCTAACCTAACCAAAAATGACTGTTCTTCTTACACTCAATGTCATCTAAAATTGGTACATTAGTAGAATACTAAAGACTACTGCCTGACAGAGACTCTTCCTAAGGCCATTTTCTTCATCACTATAGTTTTCTCATCCTTTAGAAAATTGGACTAAGACCTTTCCAATAAAAAATGGTTAGTCAGATTATTTACCATCTTCCTAAATATAACTTTTCTCTGACAAAGTGTCAAACAGGTTAGTTTCTTTAACAGCTTTTGTACCATTTTTATCATTTTATCATTTTCTCTTTTCACTTTTATCTTTTTCTCTTTATATAATGTCTTAGTGTAACTCTAACCTTGATTAGCAAAGATGAAAATATCTAAAATTGAAATGTCACAAATTGTTCCCATAATCCATGCAGAGCTAAGTTATTCATTAATGCTATCCTCAGAAAAAAAAAAATGTAAACAGGCTGCTTTATGATCTTGGAGCTTGGTACTCCATTTTCCCCCGCATTTTAGCACCTCCCAGTGCTTCTTACATTCATTTCTTTCAGAAGATCCAAAAGAAGTAATTGTGTGGGCTGGAGGATTTCTGCAGTGCAATAAGCAAATAGAAGCTCTCCTATCAGTAAGGTTTTAAGTCATGCACAATTAATTTATTTAGGAGAGTTATAACCAGAGATTAATGTAATTCTGCACCATAATGACATTCTTCCTTCAACCTGAAGCTCAAACTGCCTTTAAAATGTAATGTTCCATTTTTAAATGTAGTAAACTTCAGAAATGTTGCAGCATCTGTATTTTTTCAGCTTTATCCTCTTTTGAGCTAATGTACTGTTGGAGACAGTGCAACTATTCTCCTGCTGGTAACAGGTATCTTGCATTTCTTTGGAAAAAAAAAAAAAAGTCATCAGTCAGAATATACTTCTATTATAACAATTTTCTGTCTCTATTCTAATACCACTGAGAAATCCAACAGCAGGAAGGCTCAGATATACTATCTATCATAATAGTGAATAGTTTAACAAGACCTCTGTCTTGTATTTGCACTCATATATACGTATGTACAAAACCTGACTAGTTGTTTTTCACAGATGCCTTTGGAAAATATATTATATAGTGATTGAAAACATGAAATGAGATAACTAGTTCTCAGTAGTTTGAATAAACAAAATTAAACTACTGGTTTTAAAACCATATTAAAAACTGTAACTAAATGTATCCACCTTAAGTCAAGTCTGCAGACATCTACAGGCACAACCTGTGCTGGCAGAAAGCATATAACTTCTGCTAAGAAATTACTTCATAATCAAGCTAATGAATATCCCAGATATGTTTCTACTGGTATCAAAAATGTTATTATCCTATAATATCCATCTGTAATTATTCACAACAGTATCCATAAAGTCATCTACCGACCTTAAATACAGGCAGCTTTTGTTTGGCACATTGAAACAAACAAACAGAACTCCTAAAAAGTAGGTAACACATTTTAAAGACATATATACATATGCATATTGGATATGCATGTGCTATACAAAGCTGTGGTTCCATATGCTATACTTTGGAAAGATAAATTGGTTTACAGCCATACCATAATGTATCCTGTATTAAGCAGGGAAAATGAACAAACAAAACAATGCACAAAAAACTGCAAACAACAACAACAACAAAACCCAAACAAACATAATTCTCCTTTTTAAACTGCAGGTATGAGTTTTTTTCTTGCTAGCCTAAATTCTGCCTACTGCTTACTGCTGATGTCTGAAATGACAGACAAGTATAAATGTCTCAGACAAGTATTCCTGTGTTAGCCAGCCTGCTTCTTCCCTTAGAAGAAACACACCTGCTTATAACCATAGCTTCATGTTATGACACATCAGTCTTGCGTTGGTTGTCAGTATCTGCTGCCTTTACCTTCTCTCAGGTGTCACCATGAGACCTTTAGTGTTGTCTTCAACTGCCTCCCTTCCAAATGATACTAATTACCCTTATGTTTTATTTAATAATTGAAGTCTATGTATGTGTTCCTAGACAAACTGAGATCTATCTCTAACCAAACCTTGTAGCTTTGTGAATTAAATCATCCAAGACAGGCAGAGAATGGAAATTAGTTTAGGCCACAAAACTGCAAAGATTAATAAATGTGCTAACCTGAAGCTCTGTGAATAGACCTGTTGACTTCAGAGGGATTGCTTACAGACCATGAAGTTAGGCAATCTGCGTAAGTGATTGCAAAACTGAAACCCTAGATAGACTGTAATTGGATTTTGAAAAAGGCTCAGAAATTGAATACACAGCTATAAATCACATGTCCTCAAAGAATTAGGAATCAACAAAAAAAAAGAAGGTTTGAAGTATAATTATTTTTCTCAGTAGCTCAGTTGTATGTGGACTAATGAGTAGAATAAGATTAATTTTAAATGATCACAGATCATTAAATGTAAAGTTCCTGAAGCATGTCACATAAGTAAAAATATATTATCTTTGAAGGCACCCTTTTATTTATTTTGTTGTTACAACCCCATCTACAATCTGAATTACCTGCATGACACAGTGAAAGAAGTTTATCAAATACCAAAGTCAGTTGAAGACTAAAGATATATCCTGCAAATATGCCTAATAATAAGGATAGAATCTGTATAAAATGAGTGCACTTATTACCAGTCATATCGTACTAGATATTTGGAGAGTACATGTACTTTGTTTTAATTAGCTATCTCTTTCACTGAGTTGCTTGGCCAAAGCCTCCTGATGGGGAAAAATAATGTAGCCATTGGTCAAAATGCTTGTAAGAAATCCTGGTTTAAACTGAAGAGATTTATTCAGAAACCAATCTACTACTGCAGCAGTAATCAATGTATTTTTCCTTGGAGTAGAACTGTTCCTGTGCTACTGGAGGACTATTGTTAATTGCCTGTAACTAAATGATTGCTGTGCCTCCGGATGTAACTCCCTGGCACTCGCTCATTTGTTGTGTTTAACAGAATGCCTGTCCCCCTAAGGGGTAGTTGAACAATTTTCCTCTACTATTTTCTACATTCAGCCTCAGCTCCTTAAGGAGGGCCAGGTCTGTAATTTGAGCGATGTAACACAGAGGCAAAATAGATTTTAAAAGGTTTGCACTTTTCATCTCTCCCCTCTGATGTGGAATTGTGCTGAAATTGAATCTTTTTTAGCGTGGAGCCACTCTGGGAAACCTGAATTTTAGCAGGAACA